>NW_027271043.1:0-600000 GCF_040938485.1 Diadema antillarum | reverse complement strand
GGACTGTGGGCATGGCGAATGGAGGAATAATTCAAGCTCCTTGTGTTCCTAGCTGTCCATCCACACTCCTTGGATACCCGGACTTGGCAAGGATGTGTGAGGACAGAGACAGGAAGGATGATGGCCGAAATTGGTAGAAGGAATTCGGAGACGATTTTTCATGATTTCAGCGTTTCTTTTTCTTGTGTAGAATCACTCCATGAATCCAGTGTGAGGGTTATAATACGTTTTCTTAAAATTAAACTCAAGCACAGTCACTGAAGTCAGAAAAACAGAATTTTGAATGGAGAATGTCAAATTTTCCCTTGATCCACATGATCTCTGACCTCTAGTAGATCTACATACCATATAGCATCGCCTGCCTGGCAGAAGATCCTTAGCATGAAATTTCACCTCAAAATGTTCTTTTTGTTCATGATGTAATTTGACAGCGTTTTGAAAGCTCTTTCATATAATGTGATCAGATCTTTTTTTTTTTCTTTTTTAAAAATATTTTTCTTGAGCCCGCAAGCCTTTGGTATGTTCTGCAGGGCAGGCAACAAATATCCCATAAGATATTCTATGTCATTCAGGTTAGTAACTGCACAAAGTATTAGATCTTGTCACATCTAAAATCCTGGAATAAGTGAAATTCTGTTATCTATTTTATGATTAAGTATTGTCATTATTTTTTCCTTTTACCAAATTTGATTGAATTTCTTTATTTTGACTTTTAGATTATATAGCAGAGTTAGAAAAGACAATTGTATGAGACATTGATTAACCCATGATATTTTATCATTTGATATGATAACCGCTTCCAATCTAATCTTTCCTCTTTGTCAAGTCAGTAGTTACATTCATACAGAGTAGCGAAACTTGAGGTTTAGGTCGAAAACTTAAAGGGATAGTACAGTATTGGTGGAGATGAGAATTGGGCTTTTAACTTTTTGCGAGATACCAAGAAAACACTTATGATATAGTACAGAACATACAATTTTAAGAGGAATTCAAAGTTTATTTGATGAAAATCGGGTGTGGAATGAATGAAACATCCAAAAACAAAGTAAATCAAAGCGATCGTAATAAAGTGTGGGTCCCACACTTTATTAGAATCGCTCTTTTTTGGATATCTCAGCCATTTCAAAACCAATTTTCATCAAATAAATGTTGAATTCCTCATAGAATTAGATGCTCTTTCATATTTCATAAGAGGTTTCTCATTATCTCACCAAAAAATGTTAGAAACCTGAAATTAGGTCTCAACCAAAACTGTACGATTCCTTTAAATGTCGATGATTAGCTCCACTCATGCATTCACGACACGGGATCACATGCACACCTAGACTTTAACCCGTTGAGGACGAGTCCCGAGTATACTCGGCAAGTGTCTATGGGAAATGCATTTTGTAGCAAAATCAGCCCGTCCTCAACAGGTTAAGATACAACTTACGAGCAAATACCGCTTGATGATCATACCATACCAGAGTGCAGAGTCTTCACCTATGACCTTATGCCCATACAAAATAGTGCAGCTAGGTTGACCCGGAAGTGAACGAGAAGTGAGGTGCATGCTAACTCACAAGCTCGTTGATCATTGTGTCCACATGAAGCAAAACTACTGGTTCTAATCAACTAGACTTTAACATTGCTAACTTTCAAGTGCATCCACACGGCGCTAAACTATAAGTTAATCATTGAGAGTTAAGTTTTTGACCTAAACTTAAAGTTTAGGAACAGCGTGTAACCGTAACTGTTGTAACACATCAAGTAAAGATCCAGTTGTCTCAGTGAGAAAAAAAAAAGCACCATATTAAAGGACAAGTTCACCTTCATAAACATAAGGATTGAGAGAATGTAGCAATATTAGTAGAACACATCATTGAAAGTTTGAGGAAAATCAGACAATCCATTCAAAAGTTATGAATTTTTGAAGTTTTTGTGCAGTACCCGCTGGATGAGAAGACTACTGCAGTGTATGAATAACTTAGATGTCACATGCGTACAACAATATAAGGAAAATATAAAGAGAATTTCACAAAATTCCATCTTTTGAAAAAAGTACACATTCCCCTGACTCGTTACCGACAAATGTTATGGGTAATATTATTCCCCCTGCCTTTAGAAAGAGGCAAGTCAAGTGCTCTTTTATTATGCGAAAAAAGTGAAAATATGTTGAATTTTCTTTTACATTTTCTTTATACTGTTGTACGCATATGACTCACAAGCTGTAGTAGTCTCCTCATCCA
This sequence comes from Diadema antillarum, assembly GCF_040938485.1. NCBI lineage: Eukaryota > Metazoa > Echinodermata > Echinoidea > Diadematoida > Diadematidae > Diadema > Diadema antillarum. The sequence continues at coordinate 597,772 of NW_027271043.1, read as the reverse complement.
GCTGTTCTGACACAAAAATTTAAAAAATTCATAACTTTTGCATCGATTGTCCAATTTTCCTCAAACTTTCACTGATGTGTTCTACTAATATTGTTGCATTTTCTCAATCCTTATGTTTATGAAGGTGAACTTGTCCTTTAATAATAATCATGCCTGGACCAATGTATGGAGAGACAGATGAATGGATATAATCCTGAAATTCACATTTCCTTGGGCGTGACATCGTGGCGGAGGCTTCAGGATTTTATGAGAATCAGAAAGGAATAAAGGTTAAACTTCTAGGAATTAAATGACTGCGTATCAAATTGCACAAATACCTGCATTTCAAGCCATGCCCTTGACACCTGGATGAAATTGCACAGGCCTCTGCTGTTCTCTTCAGCCTGTTCTCTCTAAGGGCAGGAGAAACTGCCCTCCCCCATCCCACCAACAACATCAACGAAAAGAGAAAGAAAAAAAAGGACTTAAGAAAGCATTTTGATAGTGTCATGTTCTATAGAAAGCCATAATTTGGCCCCTCCTCCCCCAGAACCAAGTTCAGTTTTTCCCTCTGTACATATTAACCAGAAAGAAAATGACTCCGGTAACCAGGGGGGTTGAGGGTGTGCTTTTCTTGCTTGCAGAGAAGAGAGGAGGGGTCACGGGCGGACAATTGGTTGGGACTGACCTCTCGTGGTTCTGGCCCCATTTCACTGGAAGAGGAGGGAAGAAGGGGGTGGGGAATGAGTGCGGAAGTGCCTCAAAATGAATGAGAGGAGTCCTCAAATTGAATTCTGCTCTTTTCTCAACTATGTTATGACTCTTTCTACCCCCTTCACCTGGTATTCTTTTTTCATGTACATATCCCTTTCCCTTTCCTTGCGATTTTTCCATATTTTTTTTTCTTCTGCAGACCTGATCTTTCTGAATAACCTGTCAATGTGTGGGATGCTATTTTATTTTCAAAGCATTCAAGCTATTCAGGCAAATGCTGATCAATTACATGTCTTGCAATGCACACTGTGTGAAAGGAACCTCCTTTTATTTTGTAAAATAAGCTAAACTTTCTCTGTCTTAGACCCCGTTTACAGTGCGGGGCCGGGCTCGGCCGCGGCCGAGCCAGGCCTCAATTGCGCGGCCGAACCCCGCAATTTTGTCCGTTTACACTGCTGGGCTCGGCTGCGCTTTTGATTCAAACCTTTCATTATTTTGTCGTAGTGGCGCTCTGCTTGTAAACAAATGCAATTTGGTATTGTCTGGTTTTCAGACCCTTTGCCAAATGAATTCCGTGGCGACAAAGTCGCCGTTCGGGCAAAGGCCTTTGCCGAAGGAAAGAATCCTTTGCAGGACAAAACCGCCTTAAACTATACTAGTTTTCGAAGTTGAGGGGGTTGATGTCCTGAATAGTAAAAGATACAGGCAGAGGGTTTTGAAGAAAGACTAAAATTGGCCGCACGATTGGCTGCGCATTTGGCCCAGTTTGCGTTTACACCAAGAAAAGGCTGGGCTACCGCAGCCGAGACCACCTCCAGAGCGAGGCCAAATGCGAGGCCAATTTTGGCCTCGCATTTGGCCTTTTGCGCGTTTACACTGAAGCGGGGCTGGGCACGGCCGCAGCCGAGCCGCGGCCGAGCCTCGCACTGTAAACGGGGCCATTGTCCCTCTCTCTTGACAATTTTAGAGTTTGTGAAGTATGACTGTGAGTTTTTCAGGTGAGAGTATAAAGAAATTAATTTATACGATTTGCTAGTATGTGATTGTACTTATCACAGTACATTTGTTTCATTGTCTAGGTCTGCGTGAAAAGGTATGCATGTGTGAATGCATAGGCCCTATATGTTCGTCCACAAATCTGTATAATGTTAGTGATGTAACTTCAGGTAACTTTAGCTTCTTTGATAATAGCTACATGATGCTTTAAACCTGTTACGTATTGCTTGACATGAAATCGTCAATCTATAAAGATTGTAGCAGAAGGACTAGAGGCTAGGATTGGGGTTAAGGCTCTCTAAGATCTGTGATGAGGACTAAATGTTCAAAGTGATGTCAGGGGTAAGACCTTCAAATCAAAGAGAGGCTAGGAATTAGACTTTGCTGCAAGTCCATTTATGTTGGTTCAAATAAACATTTCACACTCGGGTCCAGTATCCACAATGAGCTGCCAATGATTGCACATTCGTTTTGTTGTTGTTGTCTTTTTACACAACGTCAGTCATTTTGTAATGATAGATGTCTATATTATTTTCAGTGACATAGCATTATGAGACAAGTCCCATGTGTATCAGTTGAAGCTGGGAATTGAAACCAAGTTGGGGTGGGGACTAAATGGCTCTCAACTGTTTTCAAGTGGTGGAGCCCTCGTTCGTGCGTACCGGCACGTTCGCCACGAAAATTGTTCCTCTTCGGTCGGTCCATCACACTGCACTTTCTTGTCACTGTCTGCAGGCATTACTTCCATTCCCCTTAGTTGGTAAGACAGCAAGAGACTCCACAGAACTTGAGCACTATTTTGATGCCATCAATCATCACAAGAACATGGGGAAAATTGTTGTAGGATCAAGAGTAAGGCAGGGTGATCAGTGGAAAAACTGTTTGTTTTTTCCCTCCTCTCTGAACCCCAACTCTAGTCCCTCCCCACCTCCCCCCCCCCCCCCCCCCGCACTTCAGTAACAATTGGACTCTCACATCAAATTCACACATTATTTGCTCAAAGACTCTTGTCTACATTGTATGTGTTATCTAATGTACTTCTGTTCACTGTGCAAACATATTATGAGCTCTTTTGTAGTGTCCTGAACAAATATCCAGCATTTTGTAGAGGCAGAAGGGTATGAAATCATTAGACTTTGTACAGCTTTAGGGCCTTTTGCTTGTCAACGAACAATGTTCAAGGGCAAATACGAGGCTGTCATTATCATATTGAGATGCCTGTCGTCAATGCTGTATTGATATCTGATTCTTTTTCAGAACTGCAAAACTGCCAATATAAGCTATGTTCGTGTGGCAACCTTTAAGTAATACCATGGATGAAAACTGCCATCAAATGATACATAAAATTGCTCCTTATAATATCACTATACAACCGTAATGCACAGCTCACAGCATGTGGGCCTGTTATCTACTATGGTACTCGGTATAAGGTGCTCTTATCATCAAGATATTCCCAACTTTAGCTAACAAAATCTTCTTAGGTGGTTATTGATGACAACTTGGAAGTTTAATGAGGGCATTCTTGTGATTACTAACTTCAAGTTTAACTCTTTTGAGGTGGCAAGTGCTAGTCTGTTGCAGAATTTTCAAATTGAGGTTGAAATTGGCAGCGTATAAGTTCCTGATTTTGTCTCGAGCAGGCAAAGTTTTGTATCTGTCTAATTTTGTGGAGATTTAAGAAATTTATCCATTTCCATCTGATTTTTCTCCAATATGAGATATGCAGCAAAATTCCTCCTGGACTCGATGGGCTAAGGAAGAGCTCTTTCACGTGGTACTCATCATCGATGATAAGTCTCATAGTCAGATTTTACCAACAAGTATCACTTGGTATTCAAAGGTAGCACTCTGCATACAGTAACCTCTGTTTCAAGTTTATGGAGTATTTGTACAAAATTTTGAAATGAGAAGCAGGAAGGGAGAGAGGCTACCACCATACAGTGGTGACAACTGCATCCATGATGGACCGAGAACACAGCATTATACATGAGAATTTTGAGTGTAGGTCAGGGAGGTGCAGCCTAGAACCTCCTTGGGTGAGGTAGGGAGAGTGTCAACAATATGAGGTGTTAATTTACCAGAAATAATTCAATGGCTTGCAGGAGTCAAGCTTATTCTAAGCCACGCGCACACTGATGACTATACAGAGTAACCAAGTCTCCTTAATTCCCCAGGAGGCTTCCTAAAAACTTCATTATCTCATCACATCCTAAAATGAGAATATAAATGTCATCTTGATGAGGGTATCATTTTTGTCGGTTTGTTTTTTGTTTTTTGTTTTTTTTTAAACCCATTGAGATGCATCTCATACACAATAATCTCCCTGATTTTTTATACTATCTTGAACCTTCCCAATTATAATATGCTTAAATTGGCAGCCCCATGACTACATTGACAGGGGCCCAATTTCAACAATGCTTTGCATGGGTGGTCTTGTGATTGAGCTATGCACAAGGAATCTTGTGGTCATTTTTTTTTTTTTGATCATGAGAGTCAGTGGTAACTCAAATTTTAGCTTAGGTGCAAGGGCATTCACACAATTCCTGACAGCAAGTAAACTTGAAGTTCGACCAGCTCAGGGTAGACCTACAATGTAGAAAGACTGCTGTGTGTGTGAGGCAAAAGAGTCCATCTGTCCATACCCAGTTCAGGGAAATACTTCCCATAAGAGGTTGAGCCCCCAAAATGTCTTCCTAATTTCCCAGAGGTGGCGATGCGACAAGAGACGAATAGTGTAGTTCTAGAAACAGCCACCACTGTAGGATACCACTGACCACACAAACACAGATACATAATGTTATATGATATCATCCTCTCCTGCTGTGTTTTTACTTTTGACTCTGATCTGCTACGTGGACCACAGTGATCCCAAAATCAAGACTTCATTTCAAGTTGAGAAACCGTAATTTGATTATTTTTCTGTGTTTTTATACAAAATCATTTTCGGAAATAGACAAAGTCTAGACCTACTACTAGATCTACCGACATCTCAGATCGGCCTAACAGTCAGGCCTAACTCGATCTAACGTAAGCGTAATAAATGAGGTATACTAGTAGACCCTGCGGAGTTTGTGATTCCTGTGTCGTGGTCGAATCATGACGAGTGTTTGAAAGCAGTACACAGGGTGGTTTACAATTCTCTGCCGGATGTTACATTTATTTTTGGGCCTTCCTGAGTAAGCGGTCACTAATTTAGTACTGTGATTGTGGACAAGGTGTTGTATAAAACGAATAATTTATGATTTTGTTCGTGCATTGGGGCACGTAATACCGCACTCGGTGCGAGATTCGCCACTGGTCTATTCAACGCGGCGATGTTATTAACTTTTGGTAGTAAAATATGGATATATGCTCAAGGCAAAATTACTGCATAATAATGTCCTAGCAAAATATTGTACTTGCTTTGTTATCATTTTTTATCTTAAGAGAGAGCATATTACTGCAAAAGCTTATATTTCTAGATTTCTTTGTCTTCTTTAGAATGTTACAACAGTTTCTGTTTGAATGTCCCCAAAGCATACATGTACTGGTATATGAGGTGGGTTTGAGCCTCTTTTTTGTCACTTATCATAGTAATATCATTGCATTTTGACATCACAATTAGAAAGGCATTACATTCGCTCAGATATAATGTCTATGCCTTTACTATTTTAAAAGCACTGCCAGTCTTTATGATATTAAATGAAAATTTTCTCTTTGACAAAGAAACAGTGTAGGGCCTGTAGGAAAACCTAATGAAAGATGAGGATGTTATTTCTAGAGAGATAGATTGTACCAGGTACCATGGTATGAGACTAGGGCAGACTTGGACCCTAACTGCCAGTTGGTACGTGACTCCGCCCTCTTTGCCCGAACTAGGAAAGCAAACGCTTTGTGAGCAAAGTGACAACATGGGAGTCCCTAGACAGTCGAGTGCTTGATTGATGCGGGGAGTGTTTGTCGTCCCCAAAAGTGTTCCGCTGTTGATTCAGCGTGCTCAGCATGATTGGCTGTTTGCATCGAACTTTGTTATATTTTTCCCTTTTTTCTGCGTGGTGTTACAATCATACATGTGGGGGGGGGGGGGGGGGGTGAGGTGAGTGGGGAAGAGAATTGTACACAGGAAATGGCAATTTGATGATGGAAAGTATATTTCATGCTCCAGAAGGCCTGTTTTGGGAATTGGCGTGCAAACATTGAAAGTTGTTGCTATGGTTGCAGTTGCCATGGCAGCGACCAATCAGCTGAGAATATTTGTGTTATTACCATGGCGACTGGAGTTACCGAAAAAATGGAAACAATTTGCAAATGTCAGTATGGAATGGGCCCCTGGGCTGGTGAATGAAGGATAGCACTGCTTTGGCACAACATGTCTATCTAGCCTGAAAACTTGTAGGGGATAAGAGAATACGTAATGTAGAAATAAAGTATGCAACAAAGAGAAATATGACCACGTCTGAATGCTTTGTTGGTTATTCCATACATCCCCTACAGCTGAAAATGATTGACATCGATGAGTGGTGCCCATTTGTTTTTTTCCATGAAGCACACCATTTGAAATCATCATGTATTAACCAGGGGATTGGCTGTGAATGCAGTTATGCTGAGTGAGTTTATACGTTCATAGCTCCATAAACCAGGAGTTCAATTACATGAGTTGATGACAGTTTTTTTCTCCCGTCAGAAGTCAAGTATACAGCAAGATATGGGAGAAATGACAGCAATCCTGTTAGTTGAAACTACAGTATGCCGCTGGGCCTCACCTCTTCAAATCCTAGAGGAATTTTCTATCTTAAATTTCACTAAATATGTCATTAAGGAGAAAAAAAAAATAACCGAATTGATAAAATGCATTCAATTTGCATTTATCAGGGGCACATTTACTACAATTGCCAATTTGAGGAAGAAACAGGAACTCTAATCTTCTGAAATGTGTTGTCAATTTGAACATCAGATATAAATTTATCAAGAAAGAGGCATATGAAAATTCTGCTACTGAAACAAACATTTGTATTTGAACAGCAAATTGCTTTCAAGTGCTAAAAGATATGTACATTTTTGGTAATCAACTTAAATAAAACATTTGCAGTGAATAATGAAGAATAAGTAAATACAAATATGATATTAAAGTGCCAAACTACAAAGGTGTTTTTTGAACCTGGTGTTTAATGTTTATAGGAGATTTGCCAAACTGCTGTCCCAGTTCTGCCACAGTTTCTTGAGGGAAAGCTTTGGCCTTCAGTAACCCTATATCAACTGAACTCCAAAAAAGTATTTTTCCCTTTTTACATATCTTCTTTCTTCATGATGGAATGAGGAATGTGTTTGAATGTGTGTTGAGAGTTGGGAGAAAATACAATTTTTGTTGACTTCTTCTGATTTTTCAGCTTATAGAGATATGGAAAGCTGCCAAGTCCATTTTCGCTGTTGGCAAAGACCATATATGATGCTAGAGATTCATTTGGGTCGTCTTATCCCCAGTGGAGGAGAGGGAGGGGTTGGGGCTGTAGTGGGAGAGGTTGGGGCAAGACACCCACCTGAGCCTTAATTTGCTACAGCGGATTTGTGTTTATTTCTGTCTGGATCTGATGTGTAAAAAGTTGCTTACACCCTGTTGAGAAAGAGAGAGCGAGGAGTTTACTGACCTCCTCTCCTCATGTATTGCATCAGCTGGTATCATGCTGTGGTAACTTTCCTCACTTCTCTCTCTCTCTCTCTCTCTTTTTTTTTTTTTTTTGGGGGGGGGGGGAGGGATAATGAAATATTACCCCTCTGCTTGAAAACACAATGTGCTGGTTGATTTGAACTTGACTTACGTGTGGAGAGAAATCTCGTAAATCAGGGAGAAGGAGGCGAGGGAGCTGGTAGTTTCTGTCACTTGGTTGATCATCAAAGCATGGCATGCAAATAAAACAGTGACACAACGATGCTGCTGATGTAGATAATGTTTACAGCAAGTGAGCAGATTGGACATGTTTTGCCCATCCCAGTCTCGTCTCAAGACTTTACCTCTTCCCATTTTATTTGAGTTCATATCTCTGGTTGCTCTCGTTGCTCATCTTCTCAGCTTAACCATCCATCCTCTGCCATCACTTCTGCTTCCTCGGTCCTTCACTTTATTATCCATTACTTTGCCCCAAAGATTGGTTCAAAAGCAGGACAAACCCAGTACTGAAACTGCAATATCAGATCATCAGTTTTCAATATACTCATTCTTTCCTCTGTCAACTGAAAACACAAAATTATGAGAATGATTCATGAAATAGTGAAATGAAATGCGTCACTTTGACATAGTTTGCTTCTGCTTTCTGCAACTGTTGTGTTTGAAGTCATACACACTTATGTTCGACTGTTTTTTATAACTTAACCGATTAATAATTTTCTTTATTTATATCATTTTTTTTTCTGCTACAGGGAACAAATGCCCCTGAGTGCGCCGGGACAAATTACCATTGAAAAGACTCCAAGCTACTTCATTACACGGATTGCTCCGGAGGCCATCTCCCAAATTGACAAGAAGATGAAACTCATTGTAGTGGTACGTGACCCAGTGGACCGGGCACTCTCGGACTTTGCTCAGTCTATCGCCACGGGACGGCGGACAGAGGGTCAGTTTGACGGCCTGGCAGTGCCGGACCCCAAAACAGGTGTGGTCAATGGTTCGTGGTACCCGCTGGACATTGGGATGTACGACGTCCACCTCGACCGCTGGCTCCAGCACTTCCCCATGCCACAGTTCCACTTCATCAACGGCAACGACCTCATCAAGCACCCCGCCCGGCAACTCGTCAAGTTGCAGCAGTTTCTCAACATTGACGTCATCATCAACGAGGACTACTTTGTCTTCAACAAGACCAAGGGCTTCTACTGCATGAAGCAGATGGGCACTGGAGCAGACGAGGTGAAGTGCCTCGGTCACAACAAGGGGCGGGAGCATCCGAGGGTCTCACCTTCCGTGCTGCAGAGCCTGAGGAAATTCTTCAAGCCGCACAACAAGCGCCTCTACTCCATGATTGGAGAGAACTTTCACTGGGATGATAGTGAGGACCAGACGAAGAGCAGGAGGAGGAGATAGTACATGCCTCTACCTACAGGCACCTCTTGCACCAAAGTACAGGAGGTCAGAGGACTACTGGCTTTACCCTCTGGCAATAGCTGAGGAATCAATGTCCACCAAGAACAAACACAAAGATGGGGAAGTACCAGTCCTTGTAGCTCTCTTCGGGGATGTACTATGCGGACCTGCTGACATCAAAGGGATGAGTGTTTGGGTGATGGTCCTGCCAGCTGGGTCCACAAGAGTAATGAAAGGAGCATGTTTTGCTTCCACTGGTGAGGGTAGAACCGTTGCATCATCTCAAAGCTGACGCCGTAGATACGAGCACTAACTCTTTGACTCCGCTTTGATGGCAGCAGATGCTCCACTTGGTGAGATATCACTGACACTTGGCTTGAAACTTGATTGCAGCTCAGTGCTTATGTCTGCACGAGGTCCAATGATTTGTGACCAGAATTTATCACCAAAGTAACAAACGATAATAACTAACATATGATGCTTTCGTACAGGATTTGAGAAAGCATGAGGGGCCCTTGGAAAGAAAGACACACCCTCTTAGTGGCAATATGACTGTTTGTGATATATATTTTCAGGAAGTTGGTTCCTGAATAGTGCTCACTTATCTTTTCCTTCACCTTGTATGTATATTTCCCTTTCCTTGTGAGCTTCTCCAGCTGACCTTTTCTTGTCCACATATCTCTGCAATTGGGCACATTATTATTATTATTGTTATCATTATTATTGTTATTATTATTATTATTATTATTATTATTATTATCATTATTATTGTTATCATCATCATTGTAGTTGATATTCTTCTTCTTGTTATTATTTTTGATACCACTATTATTGTAATCATAACATTACTAATGATACTATACAAATGTTGATTATCATAGGTAAATGTGGCATTAAAAGTGCACAATTCACTGTGGTATTGTCCGGTAACTAAATTAATAACTCACTTGCTGTGAGATGACTTTATTCATCTTTAATTGAATAGCCCTTGAAATTACTAGTTAACTTGGGCATCTGGGTGAAATATTGAGGCTGCACTCAATCACCCTAATTTTCAGGCAGTGATTATATTGAGAGTTTTAGGTCAAAGAATATTTTCGAGATTATGAGTCTTAAAAGAAAAGGAAGCACACACTTTGATATCATATCAGTGGACATAGTTGATTGGTTGCGAGACTGTAGAGCCAAGTTCAGATGTTAGTGTGTGTTGTTGACAGTACATGAAACATCAGTGATGTCTGTAGCTGTGCATATTTTCCTCCTAAGAATGATAGTTACTGGGCAAATGTGTGAATATGCTTAGGGAGGGGGATTCACATTCCGTACAGACTGTACACATGTTATGTAATATCCATTTCAAGTGATAACCTGAGGTGTGTAGATAAGATTTTTTTTTTCTTTTCATTTTGTTTTCCAAGCCATATAGAGTTGAATGCAAAGTGTGAGAATATTTGCTATCCATGATTATCAGAGCCATTTCAAACTGTGGTCTCATGTAGACCTTTAGATGATGTCCAGGAAAAACAGGAACTATGTCGATCTTGTATTACTTTTGGTGCCAAAGGTTTCTTACTTTTTGACATCTGTGTATGTACTGAAAGTTGCACAGTATATAAATCTGTACACGGAAGAAATGTAGCCTTGTGTAGATTGGTTTCATATGACTTCTTCGGAAGAAAATGTTGGCATACTCTGTAAAAGTTGCAAGTTAGAAAATGCATGGACATTGATAACTCTTACTTTACCTTGATTGACTGGAGAAATGCTGTAGGCAAAATATTTTGATATCCTCACGGTTTATCATGTGCATTTGTGTGACAGCATCGGAATTTCACTGAATGTGAACATTGTATTTCTCTCATTAAATAGTGACAATGTGTAATTAAACATGATGTAGCAAAAACACTTTTTTTTTCTCTGTTGTGAATTATCAATACAAAGGTATCACATTTTGTCCCAACATCCGTTGCTACAACCTTAGTAATATGCATTGATACCATCATATTTCATTTTTTTTTAATACAGGGTAGTCCTTCTGTGTTAGAAATTGTCTTCCTTAACTCATTGTGTTCCATGGTTTGAAATTGTTCCACCATATTTATTTAGAAAAACAAAATAAAACAACAGACAGTGCATAATCTTGCCATGCACTGAACAAGTTGCTATGAAAGGTAATCGCATGGTTTAGTTCAGTTTTCTGTCCCAGAACTTGCTGACTCTGGTGTAACAGAATAAAATGTGGGCTGATTATATAAATGCACATTAGGCGCGGTCAGACTAGCAGAAGATTGACAAGATTAAGTTCGCAATCTTTAAGATCTCGAAGTTTTGCCAGTGTGACTGCAAACTTCTCGCGAAACTTCTGGCAGAACTTCTCGTGAAACTTCCCACTCCAACTAGGGATATTTCCCTCACCCCTGCCAAGCTTCTCGATCTGCGGGCGGTTTCTCCGAATCGCGAGGCCATTGTCATGTACAGATGTGCATTGTACAGATGTGCAGATGTACAGATGTGCATTGCATCACAATCACTAGCCATCGCACAGCGCGCTCTTTCTTTCTTGAGCGTGTGTACCAATGACCCAAACTTCTTGATCCAAGTTTGGCTGCCAGTAGATCGCATGACAAAAGATCGCATGACAAAAGATCGTGAAGACTTCGCAATCTTAAACTTCTCGATTTTTTGCCAGTCTGACCGTGGCTATTGAGAATGCATTTAGTCTATTATATTGCAAGAATGAGTAAATATGTACCATTTTTAAATACTGTAGTGTATGACATTGCTACCAAATGTCTGTGCACAAATTCATGGTGGTACTATAGTGCATGTCAAAAACAATCAGTGTCGTATGTTGCAAAGTCAACCAATCACAGGTCATGTATATTGTTACAGATCCATAGCTGCTAAGTCTCTGATCCCGGTTCAGAAGGGGGCTTCCTGAAAACTTCAAGATCTCCTCATGTCTGGCAATGAGAAAATACGAAAATCTTCCTGATTCAGGGATAGATTTTGCACATTGAGATAAATGCATTACAGAAGTATATCTCCCTGATTTCTCTCCAGAATCTCCCTGACTTTAAATTGGGGAATGCTGGCAGCCCTGCAAATGAAGTCTATAGTGTAATGTTGGAGTACATGTACACTGTATAACGTCGCTGGGTTGACAAGGCCTTGTATCTCAAATTTTCATGAAAATCACCTGTTTGGATTCAAGCTGTCTTACCCTGTCTTAAAAATGAAGCCACAGGGCATGTCAGAGGAAAAGCTTTTGATATAGATATTGATATTTGATATAGTGCTTTGGCTGTCATGATTTTTGCTCTCCTCAACATCTGACATTTTGTAGATACGAGGTCTTGTCACCCCAGCGGCATTATGCTGCTGATAGAAAACAGTTTCTAAGACTCATGTCGTGTATCTCAACCATCAGTGTGCCAATCTTGCGCCTAGTGGTCTATCATACACTGTACCTACAGTCAAACTTGCCTAACTCGAATCTAATTGGACTGTTCATAGAAATAGCTTCGACCTAAAGAAAATTTGACTTATAAGGGATTAAAATCGATAGAATTAAAAGAGAAGAGGACATGAAAAGACCTTCGACTTAGGCGAGGTTGACCTAAGCAAGGTTGACTGTATAATCTGTTATTGTGCAAACTCTATATTTATCTGGATTAGCCAAATGTTTGTCTAAATCTCAACTCAAGTCAGTACATCATTGTTATTGTCTCATGTATACATGATTGGGTACTTTAAAAGTTGTGAGTAGATAATGTGAACTTTACATGTAAACCATGGAGGCAAAGTATGCGAGCAGTGTACAAAGAGGTTTTAGAAAACAATCTTTTATCTTGCACTCATACTGTAGCATTTAAGATATTATTTTCGCGAGGGTTTGATTTTTCACGAATTCCTTGAATCACTGTTGGGCCATGAATTTAACATCAGGCAAAAATATCGCCCCGTACAGTAAAGTGGTTTGCACATGATAGCCTCATGTCAACTTGCAAAATTGTTTTGTGACTTCCTCCTTCACAAAAAATATCTGTATGCAAAAATAACAGCTTTTACAATACTCCATTCTGCATTTATGTGGTATGTTGGCTTTATAAACTAGTGCATTGTCAAGTCCAATTTATCAAACAGATAAACTCTTACAACTTAAAAGCTCTTCATTAATGAATGCAGATTATGTAATGTATTCTTTTTAATGTTCTGGTTATAGTGTCCTAATCCCAGGTTGCTATCACTAACAGTTGTTTTCAGTATGTGGGACTGACAGATAAAAAGGAAAGGCTACATTTAGCTATCATAATAATGAACCAGCTGACAATTGCTAGTAACCTACTGATTGTAGGTGGCGTGAGTTGGTCATGTTTGTCAGTATTGTCATGTTTAGAAATAATTAGATTATCATGATTTGTTTGTTCAAGATGAATTCATCAAAACAGTACTTTTATGTTAAAATGGTACATTGTATTATTCTATTTATCTATTTATCATAGACTTCCCTCTGAATACTTACAAGTTCTAAAAGTAATGAAATTAACACCTTATGGCTTCATTTCTGTGAAATGAATGCAGCATTATGCCCATATCACGATGATTTCCGAACTGTGCTCCTGCTTCCGTTCATATGTATGATGTCAAGTGTAATGCCTTCTTAATATTGTAAGCAACAGGGCTAGATTCTGAGATATTTATTCTAAGATTCACATGTTATTGTCCTCTGCATGTGGCTCTGTGGTACTACTCTCACAGGTTGCAACAAGATTTTCGTAATGGGTTTTTGATAGATTGAGGTTAGTTGGTCAATGATTAAGAAAAAAAAAATACAGTTATTAAAGTACCAGGTCACAGACTGAAATTGGCAACAGTTTTCTGACTGTGATTCTAGCTTGCCGCTGACTCATATTCAGAATAAATCCTGAAGTGTTTTGTCAGTAACATTATCTGGGTAGAAATATTGGGTGCTGTTCATTATTCAGAAGGTTCGCTATTCCGAAGGTTCGTTGTTCCGAAGGGTCATTAATCCGAAACACGCAAATTCCCTATACCTAGAGGTTCGTTAATACGAAAATGAAAAAGGGTTCGTTAATCCGAAAATTTGTGGCGTTATTCCGAAGGTTCGTTATTCCGAAGATCGGTTAATCCGAAAATGAAATTCGGAACAGTGAACCTTCGGAATAACGAACCTTCGGAATAACGAGCTGTAACCGAAATATTAACCATCAAGTGAGCAGTATCTGTATTTGTACACACAAGTTTGAAAAAAAAAGTATGTGTAAAACTTGGAAAAACTTAGGATACAAGGAAAAACTTGGAGAAATCAAGATTTCTCACTGGACATGATTGCCACTGATCACCCTGGACAGAAAACTCTAAAGGATACCAAGAAAACTAGAGGGCTTGTAAATAATACATGAGTTTTCCATCAGCTGGAAGGAATGGACTCGCTATCAGCAGTGTTCACTTGTATCATTATTACAACATGCTTCATTCTCCTTTTTCCGAACTTCGAGAGTCTACTGATAGTCGCAAAATTAACAACACGCCTATATATTTTGCCTCCTGTGACACAAATGCAATTCACATCTTCTGGACAGTGGGAATTTGCTGACCTTGCTTCTTGACAAGTATCAATAATTATTTCCCATGACTCTCTACTGTGGCTCTTGATTGCCAACATAGCCAACATCTATAGACCATATGCTTGCAAAATATATAACATAAGGTATTATGCAGGAACATGCTAGCTGTGGAAATTCCTATTCAGCAACAGTTTCCTTCATACTGTTATTGTCACCCCAGGTCTGAATGTACTCACAATTTTTTTTTTTTTTTTTTTTTTTTTTTTTTTTTTGGTGCTGCAGCAGGACTTGTTTTATAATCATTTGTATTGATATTGAGTTCTGATTATAGCAGATACTTATTCTACATAGCACTACAAAGCTGACTTCTTCTTCATCTTCTTCATTGGACTATGATGTGTATTGGACTGTGATGGTACATGTATATCATGGCTGCTTGTGGTCCAAAAGGAATTTAACCTGTTGAGGTGGGTTTGATTTTGCTACAACACGCATTTCCCATATACACTTGCGCGAGTTTACTTGGGACTCGCCCTTAATGGGTTAAAGGGGGAAAATCAAACCACAGACAGTTGGTAAATGTTTATGATGTATTCAGCTCCTTGTTTAAGATTGTTTTGTGAGGCAGTTTTTACACATCCAGTCCATTATTTCATGTTCTTCTGATAATATGCCAGTTAATAGCACTTTTTTATCTTTATATTTTTTTTTCCAGTTTTTGGATGGACTGAGAACCATTTGTCTCTGTTTATTGAAAGTTGCAAGATGTTTTTGGAAAAGGTGCTGAACATAATACTACTGTACTACAATTTATACTGCCATTAATTTCTTACTATTTAAATGTGTGTAGCAGCTCTACCACTGCATGGGAACACAGGCGTTGTACAGTAAGCTTTCCTCATTTAAAAAAAAAAAAAAAAAAAAAAAAATGCATTCCTGCAAAGTGCCAGTAGATGGCGCTCTTTTGACTTGCTTCAAGTGGATGCCCGGGAATGATGATGGCTTTATTTGAGATATGAAATCAAGTCTGTTAAAGTTGCACCCAAGTTCCACCTGCCTGGCTTTGTGTTCCAGTCCTTGTACTTAAAAGCACATCATGCAATATAGATTTATATATGTATATTGGTAATACATTTGTATTTTGTATGTAAGCGACAGTTTGTTCTACTGAATCACATATATGTCATTATTAACTCTGGTGCAATCTGTTTAACAGTTTGTTAGTAGGGTTGTTTGAGGCTGTAGATGTATTATGTCAGAGCACTATTCAAACTATTGACTGTTGTCTTTTGTTGATATTTGTGATGTAACTTTGAGGCTGAAACTGATGGAAAGAAATGCTTCTGCAGCTCAATGGTTAGTTTTGTGTAGTGTATAGGGAGGATTATACACGACGAGGGGTCATGTCATAGATTCAGGGTTGTACCAGGTTTGTGGAAAAACAGTCACTTATTGACCCTCCACAAAAAAGAGGCTTTTGTTCACAAGCTCTGCATGCTGTTCAAATCTATTTGCAATCATATATCGTGCATGGCTTGAAATAAAGAAAAAATACAAAGCACACACACTGACACACACTAACACAAATGAAGCTTCACCTCTTCCTAAATGTTCTGTATGGACCACTGAAGTTCTGCTCTGTTTTAGTGTGCCAGGAATATATTTTGAGGCCATGCAAGTGATTGGAGACTCTAAAACAAGCTGCAAGCGCTATAGACCGATTCTGTGACGCGCTGTGTGTATTTTTGGCATGGGCGCAGTCATAGTGGGTGTCTCAGCCGACCCCCCTTCCCATTCCCCGCCCCTCTCCCTACATTAGCACACGCGCAGAATGAAAAACTGCTTTAGCCAATGGGCGTCTCGTACTGAATGCACGAATGCTTGCTTAGTGCGTGAACCTTTGTTACAAGTGCGCGATAAACATGTTGCCCAGGGTGGGGGAGAGCAGGGGGGGTCGGCTGAGACACCCACTATGGCTGCGCACAGTGCCATGAAATGTCTGCTGCCCTCAACGAACCCGAATCGGTCAATAGCAGTAGTGGGAGAACATGATATAGAAGTAGATTGAAATATGTCCTCTCACATAATGTGTCAATATATACATGTATTGTATGTTGTCATACACAAGATCTCTACCTTATACGGGACTGTGCCAGGTATTTTGTTTGCTTGCTTATAAGATGTCTGGATGGTGTTTTCAAAAGTTCATGCAGCTTCTCTGGTTAAGTTTGTGTGCCCTGAATTGAGGAATAGCTGTGTAAAACTGTGTACTGTAAACTGTGTGATTGGTGCACTTTTCATGTGGATGTTTCACTGTTTTCTTGATGTGGTTCATTACAAATGTGAATGGATTGATATCTGACATTCTAATGATGCCAAAAAGTAAATAAAACAAATTTAACCATGAATATGATTTTTGACTTGCATTTTTTGTGTCATCTTTGAAAGCAGAGTCCTGTGGTCCTCCTTAGTTGTCAAAAAAGAAATAAGATAAAAATGATTGATTGGTTGTTTTGAATTCCTGACCTTCAGAGAGAGTTTTTCTGATTTTAAGTTACAGTATTGAAGCTTGGGAACATGCAGTGAGAAGTTGACTTGTTAAGGCAACTTCAAATGACTTACCTAATAGGAGTCCACTGTATCCTTATCGAAGCCTCATCAGTCACAAAGTAATGCTGGAGGCATGGCATTTGTGGGTTGCGTTTTTGTGGCAGCTAACCTGTGGGCGTAGAATAGTGTGATATTGTCGATATGACCATGCAGAGATGAACTTTACATATTTGGAGTCAAGGGATCAAAGGTCATGGATTAAGGTCAAAAGCCAAAGTTTAAAGGTCAATATTATGTAAAGTCTGATTATGAACGTCCGATAAGATTAGTCAAGCATATCGCACAGATGCATCATTGTATGAAAGACAATGCAGTCATTTGCGAAAATGTGTGAGTTTATAGGTTAAAAGGTCAATTCTGACATTTTATTCATTCAGTCAGTTGTGGAAACAGGACAAGCTATGAAAAAAATCTCAGAGATTTGTAATTGTGGGAAAAGTCTGAAGAAGGTCCAAAAATTCTAACATGGCTTTCTGCAATGCTACTCTACTTGAGATGAATGGAACAGAAATGGATAGATAATCATTTTAACTGAATTTGGTGCAGGTGTCAATGAACAACATGGCGAAGAATACAGACAACTTCAATGGAAGCGTATGCCAAGCGAGGCTGTTAAGCAATCACTGATGTTTTTGTGAGAAAACAAAGACATGAGCATCAATATCTTAGTATCATGTGTATGCTGACTCGAAAAGTTATCAGTACCCCTGAATAGAAAAAGCTGGATATATAATTTCATATTAATATGTAGAATGACACAAACATGTCGAGATTTCACGTATTTGCTCCACGAAGAAATGAAGAAATAAACTGGTCATGCATTTTTGAAGAAGGCGTATAGGACGTCGAAAATTTGAGTCGAATAAACTCGTGCTTTATTAGCCAAAAATATATTACGAGTTTGTTTCTTCATTATGTAGAAAGATAGATATAGATATAAAACCATGGATCAAGCTTTAGGGAGACAATAATATGGTCATAATTACTACATTACGGAGACACTCGAGGAGGTAATATTTGTGTCTCTTTGACGTTTTCCGCTATAGTTTATCTCAATCAATTGCATGCTTTATTGCTGACATTACTTAGTACACAAGTTATTGACGGGAAATGGAAATTGAGAAAGTGATGAAAATACTTTATAGAAGACTACTAGCCTATTGTGAGTTTATTACAGCTCATTACACAGATGTTGTGAAACAGGAGTTGTTTACAAAGAGCTTTCGTCGAACGTGCTTGGTAATCACAGTCAGGAATTCGGAATGTTTTAGGTATTTAAGATGACCATGTCACCGATGTATCAGAAATTAGTGTCTGGAATTAATGTACTCCCTATTTGTGAAGCGTAATTTGGTATATGTAGTTGGAAAATGGAAGGTTAGATTAGTGTGTTTAGAAATAGGAGTAAGAAGGATAATTTTCATAATTTTGTGAAATTTTGCTGTAAACAGAAATAGAGAGTAGGCGGATGAATATTAGTCATTTTCCAGGGGTTGAGTTGCACATGAATGCGCCCTTTGTGCTGGTCGTATGTACCGCGGGAAATTTGAACACTTGCACTGCACACTGCACGACACACACCTCACTTCGCACTCTCGCACCGTAGGACAAGCAACCTGCCGCAATGGGTTGAGTCTGGCTGTTTTCTGCCTGTTATGATGTCTTTTGGTTTTTGGCAGTTTCTTTTGGACAAGACAAACTGTAAGTCTTTTACATTGTGATAGATAGCAAGAGAAAGATATTTGTGACAGTATAAAAATCCGTTATTAGTTAATTGTATACATGTGTATACATTGTTATAAAACTGACAGATGTCGGGTGTAATTTGTTTGAGTTAAACTAATGACAGTATAAATCGGGTTGTTGGAAAGTAAATGGGAGAAATTTGAGTTGACGTGATTTTTGTTCTATTCACAGAAATAATATGAACTGAGAAATCATTTGTGGTATATATTGTATGTCAAAGTGTGAATTTAGGTGGAGGGTGTTTTAATTTGAGTCAATTCAAAATGGCGGGGCCCGTGATTTAGATTGTTCAAAATGGCGGCACCCATGGTTTTGATTATTCAAGATGGCGGCGCCCGTGACTTAATGATGTTACATGGCGCCAGTTTATAAATTAATCAATGGTTGTTATAGTAATTTCATGCTTTAATGTATAGAATGATCACAATGTCGATGAGTATTGTATTCAAAGCATGGTCAAGTAAATCTATAATTGATTTATTTTTTTGAGTTGAATGATTGTAATGTTGATCGAGAAATTTATGTAAAGTTTGATAGAAGAGAATTGAATCTTTGTGTTCCTAAATGAACATTATGACAGTACAGTGGTATACTGAAGAATCAATTTATTCATTTTTAGTGTTCATGGGTGAGATGTTCAGCCCTCCGGTACTGGTGTTCTCATGTCTGAGGATGAGGGTTCATACTTCCAAAGAGCGAGTTGCTACCTGACTTAGGGTAGGTATGAATGATTTATGAGCAATTGTTCATCATTATTGTGTAATGTGCAACTGTTTGTGATACAACTATGAATGTTTTTGGTGATTTATCTATTGCTAAAAAGGGGGAAAGCTTTCGGTATGCAGAAACTGAAACAGATTTACATGAAAGTAATTATTGGTATGTACATGATTTATGATAGTCGCTATGGGGTAATGATTAAATTGTTTCTTCGAGTGCATGTTTAGATGGTGGTTGATTAGAGTTTCATTGATACAATACTAGTTCATGTATCGGGCGATGAATGAGTCATTGAGTTTTGTGGATATCCTGGGAAGTTTGGATATTCGAGATAATTGTGTGGATAGTGAGTCCACGAGTTTGAAGACAATTCATTGTGTATTGCATCATAGCTTCTATCTTGATCTGCATTGAACGTAATTACATTTGTAGATTTAGCGACATTTATATACGTATAGTTTTCACATTTTGGGAAGTGCTCTTGCATTGAAAAAAGAAAGGGATCAATTTATTAAGAAATGAAAGGTTGAATACAAACTTATGATTGTTTTCCTGTTTCTTGCAGGGTTTTCTTTTTTGTGTGTCGATTTACTGACACCAATAAAGTCAAGTGAACTACAATCCTGCGTCCACTCATTCATTTGAGTCCTGGGGTCTATCACCACATCATCACAGCCCCCTAACGTACCACCTATCCACGACATTATTTCCATTGCACTGTCTCCCTGAAGCTGGATCCAGAGCTATATAATATAGCTTTAGGGAGAAGTGCCTTGGAAATGACTCATTTATTTATTTATTTTATTTTATTTTATTTTTTTTTTTTTTGGGGGGGGGTATAATTCTTCATTCGAATTTCGTTCAATTTCATATCACAGAAACAGAAACAGTCACAGAAACAAAAACAAAACATCATATAAAGACAAACTGCATTATACACAAACATTGTACAAAATAACGTCAATCTTACACTACATAAGGACAAAATGCAGTAACACCAACATTGTGCAAACTAATGTCAAACTTACATTGTAACTCTAACCAAGGAAACGAAATCCGCTTTTTATTTAAACACATATTCTCGCAAAAGCCCGCAAAACGGGAACATAATAGATAATTTGCTTAAAAAACAAAACGGGGCATGTTTAATTGCTTCTCGAAAAAAAAAAAACCGAGGCCATTTGCGAGAAAATATACACACATGCACACACACACACACACACACACACACCCACACAACGCTAACACGCACCCCCACCCTCCCCGTGCCTTCAGCCCTCAGGTTTCAGGTTTTATTCACACTTGAATAACTGCCGTGTAAATTGCCATTTTGTTTCTCCCACAATAAAATACAGTGTACATCCTAATCATAGTGTGGAAATCATGTGGAAATGGTAAAAGCAATAGAGAGGGGAAAAAACACCTACAACGATATGATAATAACTCGCAGATACGGCAAAATCAAGACAGAAAAAGAAAATCACACGTCATCCTCGGTATACATCATATATTCCCACTTTCATGACTTTAACAAAATCCGATTGTTCCTCTTTTACTCGCTATCTTATTTTCTTCTTCTTTAGACATCTTAAAATACTTCATAACATTATTAAACTTTGGTACCCCCCCTTCTTATCTCGCTAGATATAAAATATATTTAATCATCAATATAATTGTATTCCATCCTTTGACTTTTAACGAGTTTCCGGATATTACCTGTATAAACAACTTTCCAATTCGTATTTCCTAGTTCTTCTAAATTCAATTTCTGAATAATATTTTGCCACAATTCCTGCACTTTGAAATAATACGCTCTCAAAATAAATGTGAATATGTCTCGGTGCTCTTTTTGCAGAAAGACCGAGATAATCCGAAACAAACCCAAATCTCAACAGGTTAACATTTGTATAAAGTGCACCATGAAGAAGTTTAAGCTGAAATTCCATAAGCTTTGGGATAAGAGTTGTGACTCTGGGTCGGAAAAAAAAAATATCTTGGGTTACTTTTGGGGAGAAGGCGA
Organism: Diadema antillarum; assembly: GCF_040938485.1. Taxonomy (NCBI): domain Eukaryota; kingdom Metazoa; phylum Echinodermata; class Echinoidea; order Diadematoida; family Diadematidae; genus Diadema; species Diadema antillarum. Next base: position 576,342 of record NW_027271043.1, on the reverse strand, counting down.
AATTACTCTGTTGATTTCGTACTTCCAATGTATATAACTGCTGTAAATCAGTTAAAAAATGCGTGCAAATCTTTTTCGAAGGTATGTCACCATTCCTAATTTCTTTTCCATGTAATTTTAGCCAAATATCATCTACTTGAAAAGGTTTAGTACTGACCCACGACAAACTAAACCGTCCACTTTTCAAACTTACGTCACAAATCCTCCAAACATATTTAATTTCCTAACTGCATAACCCTGCTTTTTGAAATAAATAATCGGCCGTATACCTTTTCCATCAAGATAATGACATAATCTATAAATATTTTTCCTAAAAAGATTTTCATTATGTATCATTTCACCTTTAAATAAAAACCTATTATTAAATACTATTTGATTCATATACCCCTCTTCTAAATTTCTCAAACTTCCCAAATCTTGCCATGCTTGTAAAATCTCTTTATTAAATTTTGGAACTTTCAAAGAAATTTTATTTGTTTCAAAATTACACTGAAAAATTAAAATGCCACCAACTGACCTAAAAACATATTGAAAATACTTTTTGCAGGTCGTATTCTTTTTTTCCACAAAAAAAGTCTTTTCACCCACATTACTCTTTGAGCTTTAACAAACAACTCAAAATTCATCATTCTAAGTCCCCTTTCTCCATAATCTTGATACAAGATAACCCTTTTTGATACAAGATAACCCTTTTGTTATAATGTATCTATTCATACATACACACACAAAAAACACAACACACACACATATTATATATTGCAACATGAGCTAATAAGTTCCATTCTTATTCATTTCAAAGTAAGTCCATCATCAGATCAAAATTAGACCTTTCCAGTAATACCTCACTTGTGACATAACACGGAATGTTCTTGAAATTATGAGTAAAGATATTTTGTATTTTCTTATTATTTTTCTCTGTTTTTAGCAGCTTTTATCACAAATTATTATTTCAACTTAACAAGAATGGAGTTAGATTGTTTCGCGATAAAACTCTTCACTATAAATAACTATATCAATTACATATTATATTATATATTTATAGATAGACACATTACAGGGGGAAAATAAGAGGGAGGGGGAACAGAAATAATAAGGGACAAATTATTGTCCCCGCCGAACGAGTTCGAGCAGGGGACTATGAAACGGGCTCCGTACGTGTGTGTGTCCGTGTGTCCGTCCGTGTGTCCGTCCGTCCGTCCGTCCGTCCGTGTGTCCGTGTGTGCGTCCGTGTGTGATCAAAATCTTCAATTTGCTACTTCTCTGTCATTTATGAGCCAATTTTGATTCTGTTTGCTTTATATGATAGCACTACATGGGAGCTTTGAAACTTCTACACAGAATTTCAGTCGTGACCTTTGACCTTGACCTTTGACCTATATTGTACATTTTGCTACAAAATGCTACTCCTTCGCCATTTCTAACCCGATTTCGATTCCGTTTGCTTTATGTGATGGCACTAGGTGAGGGCTTCAAAACTTCTACACAGAATTTTGACCTTTGACTTCTTTGACCTTTGACCTTGATTTTTTTGACTTATATTGTACATTTTGCTACAAAATGCTACTCCTTCGCCATTTCTAACCCGATTTCGATTCCGTTTGCTTTATGTGATGGCACTATGTGAGGGCTTCAAAACTTCTACACAGAATTTTGACCTTTGACTTCTTTGACCTTTGACCTTGATTTTTGACCCATATTGTACATTTTGCTACGAAATGCTACTCCTTCGCCATTTTTAACCCGATTTCGATTCCGTTTGATTTATATGATGGCACTAGTTGAGGGCTTTAAAACTTCTACACAGAATTTTGACCTTTGACCTCTTTGACCTTTGACCTTGATTTTCGACCTATATTGTGCATTTTGCTACAGAATGCTACTCCTTCGCCATTTCTAACCCGATTTCGATTCCGTTTGCTTTATGTGATAGCACTAGGTGAGGGCTTCAAAACTTCTGCACAGAATTTTGACCTTTGTCTTCTTTGACCTTTGACCTTGATTTTTGACCTATATTGTACATTGGCTACAAAATGCTACTCCTTCGCCATTTCTAACCCAATTTCGATTCCATTTGCTTTATGTGATGGCACTAGGTGAGGGCTTCAAAACTTCTACACAGAATTTTGACCTTTGACTTCTTTGACCTTTGACCTTGATTTTTTACCTATATTGCACATTTTGTTACAAAATGCTACTTCCGGCGGGGACATATGTTACGCACCGCTTAATTTCTACTTTTCCTTGTTAATTTGATTGTGCTGTAGACATACTGTCTGCTTCTCTTTCTGGTGCTTGCAATGATGATGATGATTACAATGATAAATACGACATTACCAACAGCGCCAGCTTTTGACAAGTTCCGTTCATTGCGCAGTGGGTTATCAACGTTGATGGCGCTAGAATGTTACTGTCAGAGCTGGTCACTGTCTCCCTGACCTGTCAGCTCTGAGCTGTCTTGAAACTTTCCGGACCTGCTTGTTTATCCTTCCGTAATCAAATTTAGCGTATTTGAATTATTTGTTTTGCCTTTGCCAAGTCCTAATGGTATTTTTTTTTTTGAATGAGATAAATGATATGTTTTATAGTTTTATACGGGAAAGGAAGCCGGATAAAATAAACAGAATTCAAATGTCTCAGACATATGCACAAGGAGGAGTGAAAATTATAAATATTTACGCACAGGTTTACAGCATTAAAAATATCATGGATTAGGCGATTGTTATTTACTACGGATAAATGGTCAGAAAAATAATTGGTTATATTTTTACCCCAGACCCATCAATTAGATATGAGTCTCGGAAATGATTTTTTATTTGAACAAGCCTCACATACGTGTAATCCCTTTTGGAAAGAATTATTCACAGCTTACGGTGATTTAACTTATGTTTGCACTGATCTATGATAACTCTAAACAAACAAACAAACCATAAAGAAGTCCTTTGTGATTATTCTTGTCCCTTAATTTTTCAGCAATCCTTTACTTTCATCCGTACAATTTCAATTACATATTCCGCTGTTTTACTTGTATATCCTCCTACTACGAGTATACATTATGAACGTTCGCTTTGATATCGTTTCCATTATGTTTTTCTTTTGCTTCCGTTTGTTGGTGTTTGTGTTACAATAACGTGTAACTATGTTTTTGGACAAGGAGTAGGGAGGCGAAGAAGGAGGAGAGGAGGAGGAGGAGGAGGAGGAGGAGGAGCCTACTGCTTGTATACATCTATCACTGAGAATTTTGCCACTACCAATTCTGTTGCAGCGAATTTGCATGTAACCTGTGATTGGCTATCAAGCGGAACCTCCCCAACGAAATATCATTTTCAATCATGCTCGCCCATAGGACTTACTAGTATATAGGGCGCCATGCTATTTTAACACATGTGATGCACAATCTTGTCTTGTCCCATTTTAGCGACCATTCGTTGGCTGTCTTTGCTTGTTTGCAGACCGTGCAAGATAGCAGGAGTCCATAAATTTGTACCAGGAATGTGCTCTCATTTCGACTTCTACCGCTGCTGTCGGTCATCAAACTTATGAAGCTTCAAAACTGTGCAGATGAAGTCACGTCCACGAAGCTACACGGGGCGGATCCTGGAATTCCGTAAAGGAGGGATGCCTTTAAAGAAATGAAAGGGGGGGGGGGGCGCACGCGCCCTCCCATTTTTTCTCTTTATTTCTTTTGTTTTAATAAAAAAATCACAGGAGCGAGGGCGCGCCTAGTGTGCCCTGCCTAGATCCGCCACTGCTGATGCTGCAGATTACAGCACAATAACATTTTTCTGACACCAATTAAGGAATGAATAATCCTCGTGCAACAACTTAATAGTAATAAAAGTAAGGCCTGCAGCCAAATGTGTTTTATGAGTTTGTTTGGCGCTGTCTTCAAAGTGTTTTCAATTTGATTCCCCCTGTATAATATGATTATGATGAAAAAAAAAATACACTGCTCTTGCAGCACTATTAAAAATCAGGACTGCATGTATACAAGGTACATGATCGTAATAAATTCTGTACATAAATGTGAGATAAAGCACAATCATCAGGGCGTTGGTTTGTGATGGGAAGAACTGGCTCCGCGAGACATCCTGTTTAGCTTAAACATCTGTGAATGGTGTGAACATGGCTGTTTCTGTTTCAAACAAATCACATTCAGGACGCAGCGATCCTAGGATTTCTCAGAGAGGGGAGGGGAGATGGAGAGAAGAGAGAGGATGAGAGAGAGAGAGAGAGAGAGAGAGAGAGAAAGGGAGGAAGAGAGAGAGAGAAGGAGGTATCGGGAAAGATAAGACAAGATACTTCAGTTCAGTTCAGTTCAGTTTATTTCGGCGTTGTGTTTTTATTACAATAATTATGTAACAAAATTTGACGATAATTATGTCATAAATCACTTATGAATTGTTCCAACGCATTGATACAGATTGTGGGGTATGATTGTAAAAAGAAAACATATGGGGGAAAATATACAACAATGGCAAATTGAATGTAATATTGTACGATAAAGGAAGGTTCAAATTGGGTGTAAAGAATACAATATGATATGAAATTGGAAACGCAGGACGCCATCTTCATAAGCGGAGCCTTACTAGGAAGATGCCCCCACATAAATTTGCAATAAACGAAACTACAGGTTTCTTAAAATACGTTATTCTATATCGCCATTCACGATATAGTTAATAGTAGTGCAGAAGGTGTATAGTGCTGTGATGTGTGCATTGTGCTGTGATGTTCATCTGTATTATGTACACTACGTAATACTGTATAATGATAATAATGGGTAAAACTGTCCCCACCTTAAACTCGTGATTTAGAATTTCACATTTCTTCACACTTGATCCCCTATTTGTCTAATTTACCCAACACTGCGTTGCATTTTCTGTTATTTTCGTGTTTTCCAACTCCTTATAGTCAGGTGATCCCATCACTGCAAGCCCTTGAGGCTTTTACGGGACACCTTTTTCTTTCACTTTACTTCACTTCTCCCCTCTTGTTCTTGTTCTTCTTTTTTTTAAGTCTGACTTTTTCAAAAGTCTGACTTGGTACTATAGTTTATTGTATGATGACCTATGTTATCCTTTTTTGAATTGTATTGTGAACTATGTTATATTTCGTCTTTTTCAACTGTATATACTGTAAATGTGGAAAGAAATAAAGGAGAGTCCTATGCTCTCGGTCAATCAATCAATCAGAATTTATAAAAAAGAAACTTATGATTTTAATTTGTTTCGATTTGGGGAGAATATTGCGATAAAGATACAGATGACATGCTGAAGACATACTGAAAAACCTTCTGTTGTCTGGTGTAACCCTATACGCTTCAGCGAGGAAGCTGCAACACGTAAAACGGGTGTTTAACTGTAAGCCATTAGTGGCAAAATTGGGATGCTCGGATTATAAAAGTGTACACTTCAGGGATTATGCATGTGTATGATTATATCATTATAGGATTTGTAGCAGTCACGCGCTTTTGATCATAAAATACCTTATAAGTCGATTTGTCTGTGAAGAGCAGTCTAAATTTGGCCAATTTGAGCATATTGCCGCCTTGCCACATGAGATATCTCGGGAAAAGAAGGTCGCACGAACTTGGGGTGACCAGTTTCAGAAAGCAGAGATTCTGCTGATTTTCATTGGTTGAGAAGTCCTGACGCATTTTTCTTTTTTGCAATAAATTAAGGCTACCCAATCACAATCGCTGGCACGGGGAACTAGAGCGATCACATGACTGGACTACCCACGAAAATTTAAGTTGTTGACTTTCACGGTTTGCCGTTACCAGCAGTGTGAATTTCCAAAATTTCTAGCTTTTGTTTCTCACCAAATTTCATGTTACTAGTATTCAAGTTGATATCCAGATACTTTTGTACGTGAGACATTATTTGGATATGCAAACAGCAGAAATGTTATGTTTGAGAGCAGAAACAGCCAGATACTTCTATCTTCTGTCTCTACTTTCCACGATATCTCCAGCCGGACTGGTGCATTTCCTCGATAGCTGATAATAATGTATTTCGCGAGATTGTTATTTTCGCGAATTCCGCGAGTCGGGTGCTATTTGCGAATTCAAAAAACATTAAATAGACTAACTCCTTTCCCGACATGAATGTGGCGTGCACGCATACATTCTCCTTTCAGTACTGTACTCCACTATCGCGAATTTAACCACTAGCGAAATTGTTACAACGTTCCGATTCGCCAAAAATTAGACGCGCTAAATATAATTATGTCGTTTATGATATTATAGAGTAAACGATTGCGAAGGTTGCTTGTCATCCGCTGTCTGCAGTCGCGCGCTTGTAACACACATTGTAAAGAGGTAAAATCGACTGACTGATAGGGATATAATGTCGTAAAGTAATACTAGTATCCGAATTGTATTTTATGTCCCTCCACACACCGCGCTTCCACCCCCATTGCAGCATGTCGACTAGGCAAGCGTCAGACAGGAATTCACCTTCGCGAGCGTCCTTTCGGTGCGTATACCTCGGATTTTCTGGGTGAATAAGGGCAAAAGTTTTCAATTATGTGTGTCTTGCCCATTATTATTTCCCATGATAACTCACATTTCTACGTTCCTTCACATCAATTCACATTCATGTTTCTGTTACGATATTATGAATCTACGAGCCAGAAACCTCTTTTGCATAAGATATGGAGTTTGTTCACCAAGAAATTGCAACGAATCACCCCCCTCACCCCCACCCAAAAATAAACAATGCAAAGCCCCAACACAGCAAACCCTTGATATGGCTGTCATTTGATTCTCAAAGGCATGTGTAGAGTTTGGAGCCTCACTGTCTTTAACATCAATCAAAGGCTTTTTCTATCTTTGGATAAACCACAATTCACCTCTTCATAGATGAAATTCACTTTATTCCAATTGCACGGACGAACGAAAGAGGATACAAAAGAATGAGGCTGCGTAACGTCTCTGATGTTCGTGCATATTTAATGACCGAACGGGAGTAGATATAAACCGACGAAAATGCGCCACACAAATATGTTGCAGAAAATGACATGTAAATGTTGCCCATAAATGAAGGAAAGATATCATTCAAAGGGGTGAAGGCTGAGGTTTGAGTTTCTTCAGGTTTGATTTTGCTACAACACGCATTTTCCATAGACGCTTGCCCGAGTAAACTCGGGACTCGTCCTCAACGGGTTAACAAACATGTCGAAAAAAAGGAACCAGTGGGACTCGAACCTGTCATCTACTGCTTACCGGGCAGCGACACTACCACCAGGCTGTCCCTGGTTGCCGGCAGTGACACGATGAACATGGAACAAATACCCAAGCTCCGAGATTCCGACATTGTTATGTTAAGTAGTCCAAGGCGGACAAGGCATAGGATAAATGAAAGAAAAAAGCAGTAGATGACAGGTTCAAGTCCCACTGGTTCCTTTTTTCCGACATGTTCGTTAATTTTCAGATCAGCAGTTGCGATCTTACTAAATTTTCATTTGTAGAGGGAGACAAACTGAAGAAACTCAAACCTGAATGTTGTCCATGTTCCGATTTTTTCCAACGTCCACTGCACACATTCAATAATTATCGTGTCTTCTCTATCAATACCGGCTGGAATGCATGAAGCCTTGAACTTATTTGGTACCGTTATTGGATGACTGCCGAGAAATACTCGCACACTTTCATTTCGGAGTTTTACGTCAATTGCCACCTGGACGCAAATTGACAAGATTCACCGGCGATTTTCGTTTTTCATTGAAGGGAAAAGCCCTTTTTGTGATCAAGTTGGAAGAAAAATGTAAGGTGCCAGAAAAAATAAGATGCATCGGGATCAGACCAGAGAGACAAAGAGAGAGAGAGAGAGAGAGAGAGAGAGAGAGAGAGAGAAAGTTGAACGTCAGCTTGTTGTCGATGAATCGAGAAGTTTGAGACAGATTACGCGTTACATGGAATTCCATGCTTGTAATTCGATTTCTGGGGGGCGTTTCATCAACGAGTTCGTCGGAGTTTTCACCGACAAATTTGCTATCAGCCAATCAGACCAAGGATTTCATTAGCTTTTAACAGTTGTCAGTGTAAATCCTTGCGTCTGATTGGCTGATAGCAAATTTGTCGGTGAAAACTCCGACGAACTCGTTGATGAAACGCCCCCCTGGCCTCATTCCGTGCAAAGATGTTAGTCGAACGTCACATACGTCAAGGCAATTCGCAAACCTTCTCTGAAAATCACTCAGGGAACATTTGAGAAGGTTTAAGCAAACTACGAATGTCTAGACTTTGACATAGACAGGGGTTTCAAGTTCGAGATGAAGCTCACAGGGCAAATTTGGCCCGTTAACCCAGTCATTGTGCCAATATAGCGTGAAGAGCGTGAGACTCATATACAATGTATAAACTAGGCCTAACATTCATGCCATTACGGACAATGGTTGCATTGGATGTTGTAACTTTGTGTAATGGTAAGTTGATTAAATCATAGTGTAAGGTGCTGCAAGCTAGCTTTAGTCAAAATGGTATTGCCTTTTATTTTCTTCTTCTCTCTCTCACACACACTCTGTCTTTGCCCCGAATAAGCGTGTTACCCTCTACTGTGCTTTTTTTGTACCGTCACCAATGCCGTTGAAGTTCAGTCCGCTCCTTTCTCGGTACATTCGAGCTTTCCTTCTGGATATAGGCCAGGAAAGTCATGGTCTACCTTAATTCGCATTTCTGTCAAGATTGTGACAATACATTTTCGTGGGAACATTCCGCTAAACTAGTCGACGAAAAGTTCAGACATAAATTGTCTAAAGACTAGTGGTATATTCTCCTACCTGTATTATCATTTCGTAATACGGAAATAGGCATATGCCACATACGTATAGAATTAGGGATCATTTATTTTGTCGAAGTTGACTTTCGATGCTATTTCGCCTAATTGCTATACTTCCCTCATTTATCCAATTATCTCGGGTCTTTTTTTTACATTCAGTGATATCCTTTTGAGTAGATACTGCGTTTCTTTTTTTTTTTCATTTTTAATACAATGCGCGAAACATGAAATCATTGACTCATTATCCGACATAAAGTATTGTAATACTTTGACATTACCAACTCTCAACAATCGAATACTAGTACAGTAATACATTTCTTGGTTAACTCGTGTGTGGAACGCGATTCTTCCTAACGTGTAACAGCACAAACAACTTATTACTAAGAAAACGTCGTAGAGAGGAGTGTCCTCAAAAAGAAAGTATGATGTGAAGGTGCATGTGGGCATTCTAAAACGTGGAACAACAAAATGCTTGCTTTATTCTCTATATTCATACCAAGTATATATTTCTGGTTATTAAGCGCGTTTGCTGGCCTTCCGTGTGCGAATTTTCATGGTATCCAATCACCCTCCATTATCATAATGTGCTTTTGAGGCTTGAACTGCGTGTTTGTTTGTTTGTTTGTTTGTTTTTGTATCAAAGCGTTCTATCTTTTATGCATAATTTCCCATGTGTAAAAAGGTTGGAATTAAGAATTGGGTTTTGTCACTTAAATCATGCTCCTATTCTAATTCGAAACCAATTAAAATCGGCTTAGAGTATCTTCGCGACTTCTTGGCTTTTCACAAATCTTGGCTCATGACTCCCTGTTACGTCTGTATGTCTGTATTTCTGAAAGTGACTCTTCAAGATTCTTAAAGGGATCGTACAGTTTTGGTTGAGACCTAATTTCAGGTTTCTAACATTTTTTGGTGAAATAATGACAAACCTCCAATGAAATATTAAATTATATGGGGAATTCAACGTTTATTGATGAAAATTGGTTTTGAAATGGCTGAGATATCCAAAAAAGAGCGATTCTAATAAAGTGTGGGACCCACACTTTATTACGATCGCTTTGCTTTACTTTGTTTTTGGATGTTTCAGCCATTCCAAACCCGATTTTCATCAAATAAACTTTGAATTCCTCTTAAAATGGAATGCTCTGTACTATATCATAAGTGTTTTTTTGGTATCTCGCAAAAAGTTAACATGACTTCTCTGTCACCCCAGGTCTGTTCGTGACTCTTCAAAACTATTAACATGACTCTCTGTCACTCCTCTCTTTTGTACGTGACTCTTCAAGACTCTTCATGTCTCTCTGTCACCCCACTGGTCTATTCGTGACTCGTCAAGACTACTAACATGACTCTCTGTTACACTACTGGTAAGTACGTGACACTTCAGGACTATTAACATGACTCTCTGTCACCTCACTCGTCTGTACGTGACTCTTCAAGACTCTTAACATGACTCTCTGTCACTCCACTCGTGTGCACCTAACTCTTCAAGACTATTAACACGACTCTCTGTCACCCCTCTCGTCTGTACGTGACTCTTCAAGACTCTTATCATGACTCTCTGTCACTCCACTCGTGTGCACGTAACTCTTCAAGACTCTTAACATGACTCTCTGTCACTCCACTCGTGTGCACGTAGCTCTTCAAGACTTCTAACATGACTCTCTGTCACTCCTCTCTTTTTTACGTGACTCTTCAAGACTCTTCATGTCTCTCTGTCACCCCACTGGTCTATTCGTGACTCGTCAAGACTACTAACATGACTCTCTGTTACACTACTCGTAAGTACGTGACACTTCAGGACTATTAACATGACTCTCTGTCACCTCACTCGTCTGTACGTGACTCTTCAAGACTCTTAACATGATTCTCTGTCACTCCACTCGTATGCACGTAACTCTTCAAGACTATTAACATGACTCTCTGTCACCTCACTCGTCTGTCATACGTGACTCTTCAAGACTCTTAACATGACTCTCTGTCACTCCACTCGTGTGCACCTAACTCTTCAAGACTATTAACACGACTCTCTGTCGCCCCTCTCGTCTGTACGTCACTCTTCAAGACTCTTAACATGACTCTCTGTCACTCCACTCGTGTGCACGTAACTCTTCAAGACTCTTACTGCTTAACATGACTCTCTGTCACTCCACTCGTGTGCACGTAGCTCTTCAAGACTTCTACCATGACTCTCTGTCACCCCTCTCGTCTGTGCGTGACTCTGAACAGAACGTTTCGACAAAACGCCCAAACAACGAACTTGGAACATTTCAAGAACGATCAGAAAACGTCCAAATGTTTGCTGGGCCTCCTCTGTCTGTACGTGACTCTGAGTCTTTAAGACTCTTTACATGACATCTGTCACCCCACTCGTCTGTACGTGACTCTTCAAGGCTATTAACATATATCTCTGTTATTTATCTCGTCAATACGTGACTCTTCAAGACTCTTAACACGACTCTCTGTCACTCCACTCGTCTGCACGAAACTCTTCAAGACGCACTCTCTGTCACCCCATTCGTCGGTACTTCACTCTTCAAGACTCCTTGTCACCTCACTTGTCTGTTCATGACTATTCCAGACTATTAACATGACTCTCTGCCACTCCTCTCGTCTGTACGTCAGTCTTTAAGGCTCTTATCACGACTCGTTGTCTGCACGTAACTCTTCAAAACTCCTTGTCACCTCACTGGTCTGTTCGTGACTCTTCAAGACTATTAACATGACCCTCTGTCACTCCTCTCTTTTGTACGTGACTCTTCAAGACGCTTCATGACTCTCTATCAACTCATTCGTCTGTTCGTGACTCTTCAGGAATATTAACATGACTCTCCACCACTCCTCTCGTCTGTATGTGACTCTTTAAGAGTCTTAACATGGCTGTCTGTCACCTCGCTGGCCTGTAGGTGACTCTTCAAGACTATTAACATGACTCTCTGTCAATCTTCTCTTTTGTACGTGACTCTTCAAGACTCTTCATGACTCTCTATCAACTCATTCGTCTGTTCGTGACTCTTCAAGACTATTAACATGACTCTCTGTCACTCCACTCGTCTGTACGTGACTCTTTAAGACTCTTAACATGACTCTCTGTTACCCCACTCGGCTGTACATGACACAAGTTTCAAGACGCTAAACATGACCCTCTGTCAATCCTCCCGTCTGTACATGACTCATATAGAATTAATTAGCACCACTCTCTGTAGCAATCTCAGCTGTACGTGTCTCATGAAAATCTATCAAACTATTCAAAGCTGTACCATAGGTTTTCTCGGTTATCCATGTATCCGGACTCTTTACGGCTTTCCTGGCTTTTTTCCAGCTCTATTCCGCTCATCTGACGTATCTCTATTATTATAAATATGATTATTACAACAAAAGCTTCAAAACCAAGAACAATGGTTGTTACGAATGTGACATAATCCTAAACCCAATCACAGTTTCTTAGTTTCCATGGGGAGCATATCGTTATATAGAAAAGTCTAGAAATAAATTTCCGAACTCTGAAAATTGTCAACTGTTAACAGATTGACACCTTTTCTCGACAACGCATTAAACCCGTCATAAACACGTAATAGTTATGCTTGTAATGTACACCCGGGATGTACATCACGAGTACTGCTAACCAGTAGGATCTACAATCTGTCTATCAACTTTCAATAACACAAATGTCTATTTTGGTATGAACCCTTTGTTAATACAATGTGTTATACGAATATGTCCTCTTGCCATATGCTTGATAATCACGGCTATTAAGAGACGTAAATCAAATAATTCAAGTGACTTCCACCATCTGGCTCTATCAGTAACAACTTTTTTTTTTTCCATGGATGAACCCTTATAATGGGCCATTGATCTTACTTCAAAGTTTTATTGAAACAGGGAGTTGCTTTAATTTTCCCTCATGTGTAATGGACACATAACCATTCCTCAGTGTCATAAAAATGACACCTTTTCAGGGGCGGATCCAGGAATTCCGTAAAAAGGGGACGCCTTTACAATATTAAGGGGGGGGGGGCGTACGCGCCCCAATTTTTTTCTTTTTATTTCTTTTGTTTTAACAAGAATTAAAGGGGGCGCCTTGTGTGCTCCCCCTGGATCCACCGCTGCTTCTAACTTACTGAAATGATAGAACCATGTTGTGAGCTTGCCTTTGGTACATATCGCACATCACGGTTATCTGAAATTCAATGGTCAAATAAGACTTATCAAGAATCGCATTAAAATTTATCAATTAACCAGTATATAACGTCCAGTTAATCACAAAATCGCCAAGGTTAGGAATAATCACGGTGCGCTGGCGAACTATACAAAGAGGAATTATAAAGGAGTTAAAGGCCGAGGACGCGCCATCTTGAAGGACATTGTTTAATGATGTCATAATCTGGCTCTTTTTTTCTCATGCAAGAGATTGATACATTACGTGCTTGCAGGTTGTTGGTACAGTACGAAGTTTCCAAGTTTGCCGGGGAAGTTTATTAAATAGCATCATTCTCGTCTGTAATTGATTTTTCTCTCCTGAGTGGAACATTATCATCAATTCCCGTGGTAAATGCAATGAAAATCCCAGCTCCAAAATAAACATGACTCAACAACAGTGTAAACTGAGAGGATCATCTTAATCCATTTGATGGAAGTTGCTGTCACAACCGGTATAGAACGAGCGACATCTTTAATACAAAGTCAAGCGGTATTGCTTTTGTAGTAAAGGGGTACAAACGCCACTGACACGGCAATCCTGCTGTAACAGGTATACTTCGCAGTGTCAAGTGTACATCTTGAGTTTTACACAATTAAGCGTTTTAATTGGGTGATGACCGCTATACATGACACTTTAACGATATATAAACATAGCAGGGCCACCCTTTAAATATGTGCGCCTATAGATTGGCATATATTTAATTTCGTGTTTCAAATATAACTCAATTCCCTTTAAGAACGGACCTACCGATCCCTTTTTTCCCCTCATATTTTCCCCAAGTTTTTCGCATGCAATGCAATACGATGAATCCAAGCAATTCGATATTTTTGCCTGTTTTGATACCATTTCCAGTGCAGTCTTAAATGCATATCTGCTTTGTTAGACAGAAAAAATCCCGTGTATTTCAAACCTAATTCTAGATAGAAATCACTTAAAGATATGTATGTGCGTACACGTATTGCAAATAAGCTTTACATACAGATACATAGTATTATCATAAAGGAGTACTAGTATTAGGTTTCAGATTGAAATGAGCAGAAACACAATAAGGAAAGGAAAATACAGAAACAGAAGTAGGAAAACAACCCCAAAAAGGTTTGAGTTCCGCTGAAAAAAAAGAAGAAGGAAATTATATTTCACGACTTTTATTCATAGTGCACTGAGTAGTACACGTGGTGCCAGCATAATAAATGAAAAAAACCTTAAAAAAAGAAAATAGAAAGGGGAAAAAATGAAATGAACTGTTCGTGACTCTCTGTATTCCCATGGTACGTGGTGGCTGTGTGAATGTGATGAAATTCATGATTTGATCATTCTAACATAACTTCCCTAGGTTTAGGAGGAGGTCATGTGCACCGTTTCCACATGTAAATCAAAACATCATGAAAGCCACTGCTACTTCTTTAAAGTCCGAATCAGTAGCGCAACCGGGTAACGGTTAATCTTGCCCCTTGGTTCTTTATGTACAGTTATGATATACATTCCGTATAAAGGAATAAAGACCTTAAGACATTAATCTCATAACGAAGGTTCATCTTAATCTGAATACGTTTACGAAATAAGGATTGTAATTCTCAAGGTTCGTTAGTACGCACCCTTTTTTATCTTATTTTCTGATTAAATTTTAGATTAATAAACGTTAAGTTTTTTCTTTTTCGAATCAACAAAATTTCGGAAAACGACCTTATTCGATTTTCGGACTAACGAACCTTCGCAATAGCGAACTTCACCCGTGAATGCCCCATATAAAGCTGTGCTTTTCGAATCAACGCACCTTTCAACTTAATTGTCACTACACAATATTGTAATGATTTGGTATTGCAAAGACATAGATATTACTTTAAGATCGACATCGGCGAGTAAGTTCCGTGATGCCAGGGAAATATCATAAACATGGTTGTCACTTCCAATATATAATCCTGTGGACAAACACGTATTATGGCACAGTGTGACTAACCTGTCTAACTCCCATGATAGCTTAAACAGCTGCTATAAACACACTGTGCAACACAAAATAAGCTTACAAAATCCTCAAAGTGTGGTATTGATTACGGAGTTATAGCTTTTTCTTTTCCTAAGAAAAGAAAAGGAATAACGATATCGATTGTTTATTCCATTTCTTTCTTGAAGTCCAGGTCCGGGGAGTGACAAAAGTTGTAAATAGAGTGTGAATAATGCAGGGATTGCGATTTTTCTTCTCTGTTGATTCATAATATGACTGTAATAATTATACTTTGGCCAAGTGCCATTTTCTCACCTAAACCTAATTGCCACCATACCCTCAATTCTTTTTACTTCTTGTGGCGCATAATTATAGAATCTTGACAGCATTTCTCTTGTTGATTTTCTGATATTGTTGCAATTGCTTTAAACAACTTAGGACAGTTTGTAGCGTCGATGATTGAGTACATACCTTTGCCATAAAAACTGAACGTTGCTGACTTATCGAGCCCAATGTATTGAGGAAGAATACTGAGGAAAGAGGAATGAGTAATGGAAAATTGGTTGAGACAGGGCTTTCTATACGATATTATAATTGTCTTTCAAATGACTGTTCAAAGTCAGGTTCCAGAGTTATCTGTACATGTAATGTTTCATACACAATAATACTTATTATAAAATGGGTTCAAGAATGTAGCCAATAGGAAGCGCTGAAATGAGTCACGTGTGCTTTGGTTACTCAGTCCCATTGCACTGCGTGTTAAATCCTATTGCCGATCGTCTGTGCGCGCGGCGGCTCCTTTGAATTGCATGCATACGCGCTGTCAATCCTGTAAACAACTTCTAGTTCGGGCTGCCGGCCGCCGGCCTTTCTTCCCTTGTGCATAACATGTGTGGCCGGCGTACGTATACTCTTATACGTACAGTACAGTAGACCAAGCGTTGTGGGACCGGACGCGTACATGGAGTCACTTTGAAGGGCAAATCCAACGATTTAGCAAGTTAATTTTACGCCGTTTTCAAAGTATGTTGTCTAGTAGTCCTATATGAGGAGTCTATCCAAGTCTTTAAGGTAAAGGGTGCATATTCTATGTAAAATAAGTAAGTTTTCATGCGGGGACTTAAGTGTCCGGAACCCCCCCCCCCCCCATCATACTTATATGATATGTGCGGGATTTCCGTAAATGTTTGGGACGAACATCTTCGGACGTCTTGACCCACAAAGGTACGTGAAAAACGCTGAAAAATGCCGTTAGTTTTCGAAATTTCGACCACTTTTTATAAAACAAATGATGCACAGGATTATTTCGTGGCGTTAGTGGAAGCGTATAGCTCACTCTCGGGTATTTACAATGTAGTGCAACATGCACTCGGCTTCGCCTCGTGCCTTGTTTCACAATTGTAAATACCCTCGAGTGCACTATACGCCTTCACTAACGCACTCTATCCTGTGCATTATTTGTATACGAGTAAATAACATTAGATTTCAGTCACACCCTTTATACATCTCCTCTTTAACAACAACAATAACAAAACTAAGTTCAACCCAACAAACAATTCTATTTATGTGAAAACTATATTACAAACGGTTTATATGGACATGCAGCTAAGGCCCGCCTTTATCTAGATGTTTATATGGACATGCAGCTACGGCCCGCCTTTATCTAGATGTATTTAATGTTGTGTGTTGTGTGTCGTGTGTCTCGTAATCTAATAACATCAATATTAGTTCTAAGCTCCTCCAGTTTTAAAGTTGTATGTGCGACAAGCCCACGGAGATATAATGATATCACAATATACACATTAATGATTATGTCACTGAGACCCGTTTACGCAATTCATGATATTATCAGATAGGTTTATATGACTTTGTTCATATTCTATTTGACTCAATTTAATTTTGAGTCTGAACTCATTTATGTGTAATTAGCCTTTAGTTGAAAATCACATTTCAAAATAGAATTGTATTTGTAGCTTAGGTTCATTGTACGTGTTATCTTTGTGATTTCTGCATGCGTAGAAATATTGTATTGCTTTGTATTACAGTCCTACTGTATAATCCAGCCTTTGGGCTATGTATCATGTTTGTTTGACCAGTATGAACCAATATCTAACTTTCAATCTATCTATTCATCTATCTATCTATCTATCTATCTTTCTATCTATATATCTATCTATATATATATATATATCTAATGATTACATTAAAAAGTCTTCCAAAAGATTTATTGTTTATGCGATGTACCGTGATTTGCGTTTTTTAAAACTGTATAACTCTTTAATTAAAAAAAAAAATCTACGTACAAATTCTTGAAAACACCCCACTCAAGAAACAAACATTTAGAAATCCTTAGTGTCGATCTTTGGAGTGAGATTTAAAGCCAAACCTGATTTCAGAATTAGCGAGCAGAAAATTGTAAGAAATTTATTTGAGGAGAATAATTGACGGCGGAAATATGGCACAGAACCACATACTAGTAACGATATGGAACGAAAACCAGTTCAACACACTCATGCCTCGAGAAGTTGTTTACACGTGTATGTGTGTTTACTTGTGTGCCTGTATCAAAGTGTTAATAAGAAGGATACGTCGCTTCGGTTGAAAATAACTCTTGACTTTATGATACTGCGATAGTAAAGCGGAAAGAGACAAAGTATCCTATTTGGATGTTTGTTCGTTTTAGGCTCACTGCGTACATTCTTCCTAACTTGCCTCTGGGCACCGGCTCTGAAAGACAGTAGGTTGTAACGGCCGTATCGCTGAGAGTCACGTACACTCGAAGCCCAGATAAAGAAAAACCTTATTATGTACTATACCCCAGAAGGTCACAAACATCCTTTTCATGCTATTCTAGCACTTTTGATGATGATAATGGTGCGATATCTGCAAATATGCATAATAAAAAGATAATGCAAGAACTTTTTATTAATGGCAGTTCTGCGATAAACTTATGATTGATGTTGCGATTTGAATAGTCACTCGGGTTCTTTTTTGAAGTGAGCAAACAAAAGCCATCACAGCCGTTAGTGCGCCACTTTTGTTCATCCTCAAACATTCCACACATCATTCCGCAACAATGCGCTCCAGTGGAGAAAAGCGAAGAAGAATTATTCATTGAATAAATCTGAAATGCAAGCTGTTTTGTGTAGGTAATATTTTTCCGCACCCACTGAACTAATTCATTGAAGCTTTTCGTCCCTTTTGAAATTATGAGCAATTTCTCAGGGAGCCTTCAAAAGGGGGTCTATGGGAAAGAGTTGAAAAATACGATGAAACCCGGCCCCCTGGGTACTGTTTTTTTTAAGTCCCTTCTCCACTTTTTCCCACCAAACTGAGTCGTAAACAAGCATTAACTTTTTAGAAGAAAATCTCCCCCTTTGCTCGTCCTTTTCACAAATTCCAAACTGAATAGGGGGTTAGCAATGTAAAATATGATATCATTCATAACGCGAAATTGCCTTGGCCACGTACGTGATGGGTGCTGCGTAGGCATGATAAGTTTCGTATATAGTCGTGACAGGGAGAGGAGTCAACGGGCGTATGCAGCGTTCGTTCACTTTCATGCATTGAGTAGTCATACCGAGCTTTCGACCTTTTTTACCGGTTTTTTTTTTTTGGTTTTGTTTTGTTAGGGCTTTGGAAATCAAGATAAAAAAAAGCAACCAATTTGAGACAAAACTTGAACAGAATAAAGCAAAAACAAGAGAAAGCACAAATAGTATTATGTAGTATAATGTAAGTTAACGGTGAGGTTTCAAAAGAACAGCAAAGTGACTTAAAGGGTGTGTACAGTTCCGGTTGAGGTGAGGATTTAGCTGTTAACGTTTTGCGAGATTGCAGAAACTACTCTAGTCTGTGAGATGTCGAAGAGCATGTAATTTTAAGGGATATCAAAAGTTTATTTGATGAAAATCGGTTTTGAAATGGCTGAGATATCCAAAAACAAGGTGAAACAAAGAGATTCTAATAAAAGGCGTGGCCTGTCGCCTTTTATTATTATCACTTTTTTGGGATATCTCAGCCATTTGAAAACCAATTTCATCAAATAAACATTGAATCCTTCTTAAGATTACATGCTTTTTAATATTTTCATAAGAGGTTTCTCATTATCTCACTTAGGAATGTCCAAAACATGAATCCCCACCTCAACCAATACTGTACAGCCCCTTTAACTTGACGTGTAACTTGTCATGCACTGCGGTGCATTTTGATGTATCCTGTTCCTGACTCATTTGATGTAAAAATGTCACAATTCGGCCATTGTCTGCAACGATTTTGCTATTAATAAACCATTTCAATTCAATCAATCATGGGGGAATTTGAAGTAAGTGAGGGATCACAAAATGGAAAGGAGTAAGGGTTAATTGATTAAATCCTCGGCCCCATCTTCTAAAGGTCTCGTCACTATTTGGCATAAGCTAGCGTTTGCCCAGCGTATCTATGTGTCTGTATATATATACATAATATATATATATATATATATATATATATATATATATATATATATATATAAATATGTATACAGATTACTGCGAATTTTCACTCCTGGCAATTTTGCAAGAGGAATAACAATGAATCTTAACATTCCAGCTAAAGGAGTGATAGTGAGATCATATGAAGCTTTTATTATTTTACAATATTCCTGTATATTCTCAATGAATTGGGTAAAAAAGAAAAGTGCATCAATGTTTACACAGACATTATTATCTCCGCGTTTGTTTTCTTTTTATGGAAAACACTTACGAACCGTCCTTTATGTTTTTTTCAGCTTCTTTTACTCAAAGCAACGGTTTATATCCGGGATACGAAGCATGATTTCTACCCGCTGTATATTTAGAAAATGATGATGACAAAAGATAGACGGTGATAAAAGAAGAAGTATACATTCACACAATGCGAAGCTGCTTTGATTCAAACAAATATTGTATTATATTCTGCCTTCTTGTAAAGATGACAGCAGTACGCCAAAACAGTATTCTAATCAGTGAAGTAATGAACTGTGATTTTACTCATTCATCATTTCATCTTGAACATATCGATCCCAAACGGACTGCGAAGAATGTGTTTGATTAATAGCGTTAAATGCATTGTCTTCAGCTGGATGGGTGACATCAGCGAATGGACACAAGACCAGGCTAGTCAGGTGTCACCTCACGCAGGCCATACAACCGGAGTTTGGATGTATCATTTAGATCCTAAATGACTTCTTCACTCAATATATGGATCGGTCTGCGCATGTGCAGTATACAAAGTTAGAAATCATTGTTACTTTTATCATTACCAGGATTATCCACTTGCATAAAATGTTAGGAATTAAGTAAAATGAATGAATGCTGACTTCTTGATTTCATTGTACTTGTTCAATATCAATGATTAAGAGACTTACCGTGATCACTGTAATGTCACTTCATCATATATGTTCATTTTGTTAACATACATAGGATATATTGTAAATTAATGTGTTTATCTCATGGAAAATGCAAAAATGAAAACGAAATGAAACTGGAAGCGAAATATACGGTTATGTACAACCTTGCAACGATGAGATTGAAAGTTTTATTGTTATATTTTCAAAAAGGGATATATCACAAAACTATTCGTGTATCAAAGTTTCTACTGTGTGTGGTTTTAAACTGTAAGGAGAAGAACAGACCTTCTAGTGTGGTTGCTGTAATCAATTTCAGTCACTATCAGGTCGTCCATTTCATAACCAAGTTGAAAAATTGCTTTAACAGATGACTTAGTAGTAATGACTAAATCTGATGAATGAAGAAACGGGAAATGTGATGCAATGTCCTATATAAAAAAAAAAAATCCTGAATATCTGTCATATTGTGACCGAAACCATTGAGAGTTTGGGGTCAAGTACATATACACAAAGAGCGTCATTGATAGAAAAATTAGAACGCACGCGTGCACGAGTTGAATTGTTTGTGTGTTGATGCATCCATTTTGCCACTTTCTACCTATCACTCTACAGTGTGTGTGTGTGTGTGTGTGTTTGTGTGTTTGTGTGTGTACGCGTTTGTGTTGAGAGTTTTTAGCTATTATGTACAACAGAACAATTGACTGATATAGTCAAGACATGAATACCGTACGACACATTGCTAACCCGAACCAGAGGAATTGCGTGTTAAAGATATGAGAATAACACTATCTCGGGAATCAGGTTATTTTTTCCCCCTGATGACCAAGAAGCAAGCCATTTTTTGCTTTGGTATTTTCTTTTGAAATATCTTGTGCTGTGGTATTATCCATATCAGCGGAATATACCCTAAAATGTGAATATTAAAAGAACTGGCCAGTTTCCGTCTGAGGAACGTTTTGGTGACGCTATAATCACTGGATAAAACGGCTACAATCGTTCGTGATGTCATAGTAGCGGAACGATTAACAGAAAAATATGAAGAGAATTCGATACATTTTCGTTTTCCTAGAATAATGAAAGAGCAATCAACATACATCCTTCAGAAGGCAGAGGAAAATGATATTACTCTGAGCATATATCATGTCAATAGTAAGTCGAACAAAATTTGATATTTTTCATATTAAAACATTAATCAAGTATAATAAATTTCGTTTCAGAGTTTTGCTTTCCGGCGTTGGTGTTCGAGGAAGCTTGACTGACAATTAATGTCGGGCCACCAAATCTCCAAAAAGGTTATCTCATAGTGGCTCTATTCCTTTATGGAACAGATTGACCTTTTACTTAGAATTCAAAATGGATTGCAGGTTTTAGTCTATTACGGGCCACCGAAATTTCAGATCTAAAGATGTTAGTTGCCAAAACGGGCCCATGCACCAGAAGAAAGGTTAGTGTCGAGCCCTGAATAGCACGTATATAATCTACATAATAATAGAGATGATCAGAAGAACAATATCGCCCATCAAGCATAATTATACAAACATAAAATTGATTCACGAACATTTTGAAGTGATATCTTATAAGTTTCTGTCATGGCATCTGTTCAAGATGATGTGTTTTTTTTTCATCGCAAGCAATGTCCTTTCTGAGGAAGAAAAAAAAAATCCAGATGCAACAAAATTGTGACTTCTGTGAGAAGTTACTTTCCGTTTAAAAAGTAGTTGTAGAAGCTATAATGAACCTAAGCACTCACCCATATCAACGCACAAGTGAATGACTGTAACCAATATAGTAACACTGGGTATTCGAGCGACTGATTTTATCGACATTTCGTGAAACTAAATTGAATGATGCTTATACTCTTGAACAGAATCAGTAGTTTCTGCATGCGTTTGTTGGCGGAGGAGGAGGGGGTTAGACCAACAATTCATCATAATTATGCGCGAAATTCAACGAAACAAATAGTCAGGAAAACGTATAGGCGCCTTCACCACATCAACCACAAGAAATCTTCATCTATTATCATAAAAGTTGGCCAAAGCGACAGCACTCGTACAGCCAGTCGGGAAAAAACATTAGTGGTAAAGCTCTTATACAATAAGCATTTCAAACGTTAGCAGCAAAGCGAGAAATGCAGGGTAAAATGCTGAAGAATGGCAATTTGTGGATTTTCGTAGAAACCGTGAGGGTTTCCAAATTTGGGAAATTTCTATTATATCCTTAATATATCGATATCAGTGATCGATCACGTTCTATTGTAGCCGGTCACGACGCGCGATTACCCGAACGAAAGGGAAGAAGCTTGACCTGTGAAGCTGTCCATCCGCCTGCCATCAACACTGTGATGGTCAAGCGTCGCTGCAACCCAACTGAACTATGCCATGCATGGTTGCATTGTTTCTAGGATGTTGTTTGGCAGTAAGCCATCTGGATTTCTGCTCAAACGCGTGCAATAAAAAGAAAGGACATTCAATAATAATTAAATGTGATGTAGAAGACTTCGTCAAAAAAAGTCAACATGCTCAATACTAATCCATTACAACATTGCCGTTCTTTGTAACAAAGAAAGATAGAAAGCAAAACGTTAAAAAAAGTGCTCGACGTAACCTAAAAAATCGTGAGCTTAATGTTCCTATGTACAAAAAAAAAAAATCTTGGACAAATCTCTCCAGACGTCATATTTCCTTTAATGAATCGCAATGTCATCTTAATTTTCCTCCGTCATTCTTCAGAGAGAAAAGAGCGTGTTATTGGGCTTCTGTTTGATAGCAAGTAAATTATCTGATATCATTTTTCATAATTTTGGTTTGAAACACGGAAATCTTTCCTGTCATTTCGTAATCATGTTTACAGACAGTAACATAGCTGTGGACGTTGATAGTCACTCTGTTGTATTTCTATATTATCTAACTTTCTTCAACATTTCGCCACGGAGTTGCGATAGGCTGAGTTGTGTCCCATTTTTCTCTATTTTGATGGGCTTTCTAGTGACTGTTAAGAATGAGTTTAATCATTTGTTGTTATTCATTTCAGACTATATTCGTATAACATGATAAAACATTGGTAAAATACTTCCAAATCTCAAAGTAATAATGTAATCAACACCTTTAATTATTTGCCTGGTTCTTTTTTCTTTCCCTTGTTTCAAATGTAGAATTGAAAAATGGGATCAGCATCACAGTTTTATGTCACTGATGATCCTTGTGCAGTGTCCATTAACATAACGTACCTGACAAATGTATACTAATGTTCCTGGACAGTTGAGCAATTGTTTTGCAGTCCGTCATGTGAAAAATCAACTGACAATGAAAGAAAAACCTTTAGTCGCAAGGACATATATATATATATATATATATATATATATATATATATATATATATATATATATATATATATATATATATAGGCTCAAAATTACAAAGTTACAAAGTCACGGATAACATCAACAGTAATTGTGAAAATACCTATTTTTGTTAACACCCCATGATACACACAACGAAATACAATGAAATATTAATGCAACGACTGTTTGCATTGACAATGCCTTTACTTTCCAAGCTGCTCTACCCTTTGCTGATTTTTTTTTTTTGGTAGGTACTCGTCTTAAGTGAACCTAATATCAATATCACAAGCTTAAGAATTCTTATGAATGACGGATGACTGAAGAGTTGGCTGGGGATCTGTGATGTAAGACAGGCATCAGTTTGCTCCAGGGATTAAGAGATTCCGAAGGTTTAAGAGTGCGTTATAGTTGTTAAAGTTGTTCAAGGAAGCTCCTTGGTTCTACAATGGATTACTTTTCTTTTCTATGCCTCCGCCACGAAGTGAGGCCGGAGGCGTTATGTTTTCGGGTTGTAAGTCCTTCCGTCCGTCCGTAATCAATTTTGTGTACAGCGTAACTAAAAAAACAAAAAACAATAAAAAACGTTTGAGGTATCCTAGCGAAACTTGGTATGTATTATGTATGAGTGGGCGAAGTTTGTGCTTATCAACATTAGGGTGCACATGTTCAAGGTCAAGATCAAAAGGTCAAGGTCAAATGTTCAAAATTTCACTATTTCCCCCGTATCTATGAAATGCCTGGAGGTATTTTCTTGAAACGGTATTGGGTGCACATGCTCAAGGTCAAGATTAAAAGGTCAAGGTCAAATGCTCAAATTTTCACTATTTCTCCCGCATCTATTAATGTCTGAAGGTATTTTCTTGAAACTTCTGTTGATGTATTACTCAATGAAGATCATCTAGACAGAGTTTCAGACTATGAGGTCAAAGGTCAAGTGAACACGTTAAAATTGCACCCCCTACACACACACACACACCTCGGAAATAGTTCAATGGGACTTGGTACATTGCATATACTGGCTGGCAGTGATTATCTTGGGAATTTGGGGGTCATGGAGTCAAAGGTCAAGGGTCAAAGATCAAGGTCAACTCCCTCATATTTATGCAGTGCCTGAAGGATTTTTTATCTTGAAACTTATTTTATAGGCCTACATATGGGTACTATTACCCAATAGAGATTCGCTGGGGAAGGTTTTTGGTAAAAGGTCAAAGGTCAAGTTAAAATGCTAGATTTCAGTTCCTCCGTATGTCGGAAGTTGTCAAGGTGCACGAATGTATCATCATAAAGCTTAGTATATATTTATGCATAATATACTGCTTGACAGTAAATTATGCATCTATCTATATATATATACCCGTATATATATATATATATATATATATATTAATAATAATAACTAGCAGTACTTAAATAGCGCATAGCACAAAGTGATAACGTCCCTATGCGCTCAAAAAATGAAAATATTATTCAATTCCTGTTGCACTGATGGTACCGAGCCTCATGTTTGCATACACTGTAAACAAATGCGTTTATAAAGCAGACTTGAATCTATTTATATCAGTGATTTGTCTTAATTTCTGAGGTACATTATTCCATAAAGTAGGGGCATTAAAAGTAAATGTATGTTCTCCGTAAAATTTAGTTCTTCTGTTCGGAATAACAAATATATCTTTACTTTTTGAACGAAGTTTACTCTCCGGTGTGATTTGAAGTAGATTCCTTAAATGATGTGGAGCAAACATATAGAAACATTCAATGGTAATAACAATGATACCATCTTAAACTGAATCCGATTTTTATGATATGATAATACTATCAGACTCTGTTTTTCACGGCATCAGGTCAGGCTAGACTATCACTATTCCTCGTCAGGCTTCGAAGAACCGCCTTCATGTTTTGTTACGGCCTACTACGTGCCGTCATGTTTCGTTGCGTTCACCCAGTCTTATCATGGCACAGTGTACAAGATTCCTCATTAGCACCGGAACTGCCGTGGCAAATCTTTGGATGGTTTTAAAACTCTAACACCGCATCCACGGCAATCACGGCCTGTCACATTTGCCTATCCCGTCTCACCGTTCTTGTCTACGGTGGCTTAAAGACGTGGCTGCCGTGCATGGTTGCCGGGAACATGGTGTCCCTCGCCATGTCTTTTGTTAGTCACAAAGTAATATCACAGAAACATACAAGTTATGCTGAGTCGAGGGGAAGGTGCAATGTCTTTTGTTAAACATTTCAGTACTTTAGCAATGATTGACAGATGAGGTCACAAGAGGAATATTGGTTTGGAATGATTTTTTTTTGAGGGGGGGGGGGGCGTTCCCAAGTAATGTGAAGAAAAATAGAAGAAAAATCGTTAAAAATATATGGAATGTTTCTAGATATTCGTTTCACCGCAAAAGTGATATTGAGGGTATCATAAATGAACACAAATCAACATGCATTTGGATTAAGAGGCCCTTTAAATCAACGGATGCCGGACAAAATCACCCATTATCTTTTAACATTGCCCGCTATATTTTTTATATGATGCATTAACAAACAAGAAATATTAGAATGGTTGGTTTTCGACCCACTCCATACATCAATGAATTAATTTTGAATGTAATTAGCTTATTTTGCTTTATTTTCTTTTGTTTGTTTGTCTTAATGTTTAACCATTGTGTAAAAATTTTATGAAAATCTATTACTTTGGCCTATACCGTTCCTTGTACAGCATACGCTGTCGGTATCATTACAGAAAGGGTATGAGACACCTTGAAGGAGAATGTAAACATCTTTTCAATGGTCTCATTATTCTCTTTTTTTTCTTCATCTCTCTTGTCCGCTTGTATACCTTACATTTGAAACACGAAAGCTATTGGCAAAGGATCATGCTGTAGAGTTTTGATTTGATTTTTTGATTGATTTGATTGATTTTGATTTTTGCAGTGAGTTCAGGTTAACGGGAATAATAGATGTGGTGCACCGTCTTTTCCAAAGGTTCCATTTTCTGTGTCACATCTGCGTGGGCTCTTAAAGCTTCAAAGAGCCAGTAGGCCGTGAATGAAATAATATACAAATATCGACTGCTGCAGAGGGAGATGGTAAAACTATTTGCACCGAGGTGATGTCTCGACAGTGCTATGTCCCGAGACGAAGTCGAGGGACATGGCACTGTTGAGACATCACCGAGGTCAAATAGTTTTACCATGGCCCGAACGAAAGTAGTCGATATTTGTTTTATATCCCTCTCGAGCATTTTACTAGAGTAATGACGGTTCCCTTTTGGAAAAGTGTGCAGGTTTCGTGAACGATAAATCTAACGTTTATAGGCCGTAGCAGTGCAGCAGCAGTGCGTGCAGCGCGTAGCGAACACCGCTGCGCTGTTGTTGATTCCTACACACGAGCTACACTACAGCGTGCAAAACTCCGAAAGATCGAGGAGGTCCAGGACTAGACTACGTTAGAAGTAGGCCTAAAGCGGCTTCGTTACCCAGATCATCTTCAAAATCGGTTTTAGTTTATTCCTAATTCGTACCTGATATGGTGTCCTCCTGCGATCCATTCTTCCGTTACTTGAAGCAGTCACTTTGTCAATTGAGCTGAATGCATTGATCACACGTCCACTAACGTTTGTACTGATACACACCCACGCCATCGCACCACAGATTTCTGTAATACTGTCGCACACCGCGCGCTCCGCGCTCTCTTAGCGCTAGCCTAGATAGCTACAAGCCACAGGACTGTCGCTCAAAAGTATCGCTACTACGCGCACTGCGTACATTCTTAAGTGAGAAATGTAGATATCGATCACACGATCACGATTGAGTGCAAATCGTGGATTCCCAAAAGTACTATATCACGCTGGCTAGTAACCAATTGCACCGCATCCAGCTGCTCGTAGCTAGCTAGTAAAACTACACCATGTTCGTGCTCTGTACAATCCTATGGCAAGAAGCTTTGCATGAGGGATATAATACATGATAGCATAATTCCTCCGCATCATTAGTATAATATACATATAAGAAAAAAAAAACAAGAGGAACAGTGACAACTTATTTGTCGCTCATAGGGCGTCGAGCTAGAATCATGGAAAAAGAAAATATCAAAGTATGAAATCAAAATTGATTGTGTAACAGACAAAATACTCTGAATCAAAATTATATAATAATGGAATCTCCTGTCAATGAGACGGACTGGTAAGCAGACAAGTCATTTGCAGACGGGGATTCCTTATGTGAGAATGAAGTCCAATTCGTGACGCACGCGATCAGCCACAAGTGCTAGAAGGAAAGAACTCCAAAGAAGTTGACCTTTCTCTCCTTCTTTCCTTCTTTGACTGGATGGCGATTTTGAAATGGATGGAGGCCTCATAAAATGACTATCCAACGACATAACTCTCTTGGAGGAAGGTGATCAGGTGAGTGCAGTGCAGTTGCAGGTGAGAGTGCAAGATGCAGTTGAAGGAAGAAAATAGAGATTGACAATAAGATGACAATCTATACTATAAATATTTGTTAGCTCAATTGGTTTGGAGAATATAATTGTATCAAACATCGTTTTAGTGAAGTTTTCAAAGAATAAATACTTGAACAGGACTTTATATTATCCAGGAGATTATTCCAAATGTCCGGACCCGAATGTCTTATAGATTTATGTGTCACTAATAATTTGGGATTCAAAAGGTGGAAATTTCTATTATACGAGTAGAGTACGAATGGACAAAAGTATTGAACCTAAACATGTTATCAAACGATGATGGGAGTTACTTGTTACGTAAAGGTATGAGGGGAGAAAATTCTTCATGCCTTCTTGAGATCTTTAAAAGTTGCAGAAACATCATTATTTGTTTTTAAAGAAATCACTATCATAATTTCTTTGGAGCACTCTATTCTTTTCAAGTCAACAAATATTCAAAGAATATTTGAATAGATTCTTCGATATTATTAAAAATTAATCTTTCTGAGATCATTGAATCCTCAGTATATATGCTTGGGAAAACATCCCTTTATAGTCAACTTTAAGCACGGATTAGAATTCCCTTTCAGTGAGAGGCTAATCCCATCTTATCTTCCAAACTTTCTGAACCCCCCCCCCCTCAAAAAAAAAGGGGAAAAAAAGAAGGAAAGCACTGACGCCACCTACTATCGTTGAAGTCACCCCTTCCTTAGGGCCTTAAGAAGTTAGGTTGCTATTGCCCCCATATCATAATTTGATAGAATTTTGGTATAACTATCCATCACATGACCGCATACAGGCTTGAAGTACTTCTCCATGAATGCCCGTATGACCCTCTGCGTCTGGGCCACTGCGGTTCGGCTTTGAAACGTTTGCCAGCCAGATTCTCCGTCAAAAGAAAACATAACATCAGAAATTAATGTCTCACTCGCTAAATAGCCTGGTAGCTTCAGCACTTTCAGTTTTGATTATATTATGCACTGCTACTATTCTTAAAAGGAGTGCATATTTATAGCCCTTGAATGCTTTAAATATGTCTCAAAACCCTTTCATGTGATGTTTATTTTTGGATGTTTATAGTCTGCGGTGAAAATGTCATTTCCATGACAACAAACATAATTATTATCATCAAGTTTGCCTTTCTTCCCTTTTTTTGTGTGTGTTTAAGTCTACTCATCTCTAAGTGCTGTAAGGGGATATAACAGAAAATGGAGGGGGGGGGGGCAGGGAAGTTCATTTCCGGATATTGCCCGACCGCTTTGGAAATTCTTCATACTATGAAACGAGTAGGGGGGGGGGATATAGATATTTCTGTAAACATTAACATAGAACTTCCCATGAAGAAGGGAGAGTGTTGAGCGGGTAGCAACATGAATAAGAATGTATTAAAATGTACAGAACATTACAATTTTATCCAAGTGATGTTTTATTTGGTACTCAACACAAAACATTCTTGAAGTAATCACACCTGAGCGATGCATGACAATGAATAGATTTTGTTCGTTTCCTCCACTATGCATTCCTTTAAGTTCTGATTTATCTAATTTACCCAATGGTATGCATGAATGCATTGTTTTCAATGATCGTGCTATACCAAGCCAAGTCAGGCGCCATGAGCGCCTGACTTGGCGGATACCGTATACAAGACTTCATCACATCATCATCATCATACGTATAGGTGATCAAAAAACAGGTCTTACATTATGAGAAGGCAGGCACATTAAACATGCTTTCATTTCAATGCTTCGAGTTGTTACATGAATTGTTTTGGTTGAAATGGGGATTCAGGTTTCCAACTTTTTGGTAAGGTAAAGAGAAACAACTTAAGAGATATGAAAGAGTATTCAATTATAAGAGATATTCAAAGTTTATTTGATGAAAAATGGTTTTGAAATGACTGAGACATCCAGATCATTGAGGTCCTTATAAAAATGGGACCCACCTTTCATTAGGACCATTTTTTAGGGTTTTTTTTCTTGTTATTGTTTATGCTCTTTCATATTTTCATAAGTGGTTTCTGATTATCTAGCAAGAAGTTAAGATCTCGATCCCCCATCTCAACCAAAACTGTCATCCCTTTAAAAGTGAATCACTTCATTGTATCAATTTTCCTCATTGGCTACATGCCAACAAAATAAATGTCTTACGGATCTTTCTTTTTTCGATAGAAGGGCGATTTTATGGGCTTGGTGTAATAGTCTCCCCGTTCAGCCCGAACAATGCCAGGTGAGCCACACAAATCGATCTTTCCAAAATATTGATTTTAATGCACAACCGGAATTTCATTTGTCTGCCTCGTAACCAAGATTTCAATGACAGTTATGTAATTGCTAAATGCACCATAGCTTCCCTTACACACCCCTCGAAGAACCCCCTAATATCACTGATAATAGGAAAGCTATTCATGATTCTCTGAGTTTAATCTATGCTTGAAACAAAGTATACCATTTTACGTAACACAACAACAAAATAAAAGGTATGGCGATGAAACAGCCACGTGCATCGAGATAACTGTTATATTGACAACAAATATAACCAGACCTTATCGTATCTTTGAGGAATTACCAGAAATGAAGATGAAAGTAATTCTTTGGTTAGAAAATGTCACAATTCACGAAGATGTTCAGATCATCGGTACGTATGTCCTTTTCTTTTGGCAGACTGAGAAACGGGCCTTTTCTTGACAAGTTAAATCTCAAATTGTCTACTTTTTGTCGGCTTGGCCAGTAAGCTAATAAAGAGCTCACCACGGCAATCGACAAATTATAATATACTAGATTCAAGCGATAAGAAATAGTACATTACAATCTCTTGAAAAACCGTGTGCTGCGAGGATTGTCATGAAAATAAATCCTTGTACCGAAAATGTGCCTAAATCACAAGTCCATTCATTTGTTATAAGTCGTCCCTAGCTCTGCACGTAATGAAGAAACAGTAGGTCCCAATCATTTTGAATATATTCTATTTCAATACCCTAATCCATGAATGATAATGTTCCAGCTTTCTTGAACTCAGTCTTTTTCTTCAGGTAACACTGCCCTTGGAAAAAAAATAATGTGTGAGTGTTTTTTTTTCTCTAATACCATCATCCAATCCCAATGCCATCTCATACAAAAGAGCTTATATCTTGCAACGAACAGTGTAATACTGAGAAGATAGTTGCACAGATGTTAAAATGGCGCTTTTGGCAAATCATCTTGACGACATGACGCAGGTCGCTGATGGGTGTTGACTATCAGACATAGTCTAGTCGTTGAAAGTATTGGTGAACCATTCATCTTGGAAGGCACCCGATGCACGGAAAACATTAGTAAGTTCAGTTTGATGTAGTATAGCTCCTTGGTTTGATGACCTTCAGAGAGAATGCCAACAAAAAGCCATTTTGATAGTTTTATCACACTGAAACAAGCTTCACAAATATTGTTCAGCTTGATTTATTTTGATTTTCAAATTTTGGGCGTAGCTCCTATCTATTACTGTTTGATAAAATGCGACGAAACTTATCCCAGTACCTTTATACCGTCTCAATCTTAAAGTGCTTTAAGCCTTATCTACATCAGCTAAGTCACATATATCAAAGTTAAGAACTATAATAGCCATGTAATAAGACATAACATAAATTGATTGATAACAATATTCAGTTAATCATTCATTACTTTCAGGAGCAAAACTAAGTAGATACATTATCCAACCTGTATACAGCACTGATCTTGCTTGTGGAGAAGGGGTGAGCCTTAAGATCTGCAGAGAGCATACGCTACAATCTTAGTGATTCTCTGTAAGAATGACAATGCTTTCCATCCACATCAGTCCTGATTTGCAAAAAGAATGTTCAGTTCATTGTCTTCAAAGCCGAAGCCTCCAAATAGTGCTAGGGGAAGACAGAAATATAAAAAGACGGAAGGAAATTATTTAAAAAAAAATTTTGGAACATCTATATATCAGCTAATCCATATCCTGTTGGGATTTTTATTTCATTAGAATTGAGTTGTGGCATCGGCTCCTCTAGAGGCTGGTGTCCTCAAGTTCATTCATCCCCCCCCCCCCCCCTTGCCGTACACCGATGGCGAGAACATGGGAGGGGAGGAGGCGAAAATATTGTCGAGCAAATGAAAACATACTTTTATAAAAACTTAGTGAGATTGTCCTGCAATGAACCACTTGTAAAACGCCTGCTGAATGTTCGCTAGTCATAGCATGTCCTACTGAATTTTATAGGTTTTAAACCAGTCTGTTGCAACATCACTGACTGCAGAGTTTTTTTTTTGTGTGTTGTTGTTGTTGTTGAAAGAATCGCCTTAATGATGTTTCAGTCATAACAATGATTGTCAATCTTCTGGAATTATAATATGACATTCTGGTCTTTTTTAAAGAAATGCCTCTACAGTGTAATCACTGCTCTTTCGGAGGACCTTGTCCAAGCATTGCTAGTATAGGGGTGATCTAAGGTGTACTCCCATTTCGTCCAATGGCCGTTTAGTCACAGCCCACGTGCATGGTGTAATCCCGTTTCGTGTGATACTAGTATACGACCAGTTCGTATAATGTCCACTAAATTGCCACTTAGCCTCATTACCACTTCGAATACCAGTTGGTCTGCTTCCAGATAGGCCATGCCAATTTGTCTAATACCCATGTCTAGTTAGACGAAATGGACAAAAAAAATCCGACAAGACGAAATTGCAATTAGACCATCTTGTCATTAGCCAAACTGGGCTTTAGACCAAGTGAGGATTGTACCAAACGGGCATTAGACAAAATTGATAGTAGACCAAATGAATTTAGCAGTAGTTATGTTAGTCTAACTGGGAAGTATACTATCTGATATTAGACCAAGTGGCAATAAACCTTGCTGGGTACCCATTTTACGCCCGAGTCAATATCTAGTCCAAAGACAAAAACTTGGCGAGAACTGAACCCTGGATATCCGTTTGAATAAAAAAAAAAAATGAATAAAAAAAAATGTTATCCACGAAACCAAAGTGTCCCCATTCAAAGAAATAATAGATGTTTACTGTTATTTCTTTTCATTTTCACTAAAATTCTTTCTTTTTCTTCTATGAATCATTTCTTAATGATATTCACCATGCAGTTTGTGAAGAAGATTGAAGCTTGTCCCAAGGAAGCTCTATCTATAAAAAACCATAGACGTTATACTGTTTTCCCTGTCATTGTTATACTACATTTTCTTTTTACTTTTATCAATAGTTTTTAAATGATATTTACTGGTAGTATGTGAGTGGGATTTAAACTGCTACTTGTGGCCGATCGTCGAGCGTTAACTACCGGCTTTGCTTGAAAAGATTTCCAACGTTTAGGATTTTGATTTAAAAGGTTCTAAACAACATGGAATCTAGATATATCCTTTGCTTTTCACGTTGCTCTTTTCATTCTGTCGATGTGCATAAAGGCGTTGATTTCTTCAGTTAATTTAACTATGTTGTGTCATGTCATTTTATCTTAAAAATTCCATGTATATCAACACTTCAATCTTAATGTTACTAGTGGCCTTACACTGGATAATCCGTTGTAGAGGGATACGCTCTTCGACAGAACAATACCAAATGATACCAAATTCATACCCGGGAAACGTCCCAATTTCAATTTTATAATTGCTCACAGACTACTCGCCACAATTTACTCTCTATAGTTATGGGTTTTGCGTTTTTATGTTATCATCTTGAAGCAATCAATTTATTTCAAATGAATGAATGTAACTTTCCAACTAACTAAAATCATGAAGACATGCAAACATCATATCAAGGTGATTCCTGTTTTAACATACACTGACTTGTACTAAAAGTCACTTATCTTCTAACTTGCTTGTAGAGTAAGAGAACCTAAAATGCTTCAAAAGCTTTCAAACACAATGCCATTTCCCAAATAACGTTATTTCC
The DNA here is from genome assembly GCF_040938485.1 of Diadema antillarum. Lineage (NCBI taxonomy): Eukaryota > Metazoa > Echinodermata > Echinoidea > Diadematoida > Diadematidae > Diadema > Diadema antillarum. The sequence goes on along the minus strand of NW_027271043.1, from coordinate 542,377 downwards.
TACTCCTATTTCCGCAAATTTTTAAGAAAAATGATTGATTTAATTAATGATTTTTCAATATAGTGAGAGAGAGAGAGAGAGAGAGACAGAGACAGACAGACAAACAGACAGTCAGACAGACAGAATACAGAGCGTTCAATCTACATGTGCTGTCCACCATGTCCACAGCAAATCCATTGTGTGTGATCTTCGTCCAAAGGCCTGGAACCTCTGACTTGACATAGAGTGACCTCGAGTGGTGTACGTGGAAACATTGTTCTTGACTGATGTGGGCAGCCATGTGTATCCACCACTATTGATGAGCGTTCCCGGGCCATTTCTTGGAATTCCCTGGGGCAATGTTTTCCAGGAGGTATCTCCTCTCAGATTTATTTTTTCTTTTCGTTTGATATGTCGGCCTTAGTGATGACCATTATAGGACCGATGTCACAGAGTATTGAAATAATTATGAATATAGGTGACAGCACCCATCTCCCCCCCCCCACTCACTTTCACATGCACACACACACACACACACACACACACACACACACACACACACACACACACACACACACACAAGCACATTAAAATGTAATGCGTATACATAGTCATGCGCTGGATTGAAAATGGAAAGCCGGGGAATGTTAATATCCGTTGAATCCACGAAGTAAGTTAAGAGCAACATATTTACAAAAAGTATGATTGAAATTGGAAAAAGGTGCAAAATACACAAAACATCAGATCGAGAACAGTTTTACAAATTCATATCATCTTTTCTCAAGCTGCACTTAACTAGATTTTTTCACCTCGACTGTAATGACTCTTAAATTTCATTTTATTTGAATATATTATAATAGCCTTTAATTTCGCAATTTCATGAGGGATATATCGCATGACATCAACTGAAAATGTATGAAGAAAATCATTTTGATGCGTATTCAATTTCAATTTCAATTGTAGTTTCCTATTTCTCGATGGAAAATAAAGCAAGTATAACAAACTATGATAATACATAATGCCCAGCTTCGTACTGAAAATGTACGAAGAAAGTCATTTTGGTGCGTATTCAATTTCAATTTCATTTTCATTTTCTTATTTCTCGATGGAAAATACACTGAGTATAACAAAATATGGTAACACATGATGTCCAGCTTAGATATACAAGCAAAAATGTGTTGGTTTCAATCAAAGTAAAAGAATGCTTTAGAAAAATACGATGGGAAGCTAGTACTTACAAGCAAGCTCGTTGAGTGTGGGTCCCAACAGAAGAACAGGACAGGATGAGGAGCACGGGTACAACTACAGAACAAACTAAAAAAAGAGAGAAGTTTAATTTCATCTGTAATTTGAATATGTGGTCTACTTGCTAGAACTAGTGGGGTAATGTATCTCAGCAAAGTCACGTTCATGCAACCAAAGTGGCTAATTCGGCGTCTCGTCAGTCGTCAATGCTTCGATTGCTTCGCCTAACTTTCGAATACCGAACTTTCGTAACTTTTGAAATACGAACTTTCGTAACCTCAGCAGATTTATATCTCATCAACAGTTCCTTTCACATGCCTGCTATTCTGAGTTTCCTTACACCTTTCACCCCCCCCCCCCCCCCGTGGTTGTGGGTTATGAACAATATCAAGTGTAACTCTTAGACAACTTGAACTAAAATGTACATTAAACCTATACATTGGCGACAAAGTCAACCAGAAGCACATTGATGTGGAAACTCATATCAGGCTGTCAGTCATGTTCTTATGCCCATATCAGATTCTGACCAGACAAGTTTGCCAAAATTCGAGTTCGAGTATGGCGAGTTTGAAACTATGTGCATGTCCAGCTGCACATTAGTGTTTTCTCGCAGCAAAGACAGATTGTTGTTCTTATTGTTGTTGTTGCTGCTGCTGCTGTTTTTTCTCGGTCACCCGTGAGAGGTATTCTACCTGTCAATAAGGCTCACCGGGAGGTTGGACTTTCCGGAAAAGTTTTCAAGAGGCGTGACGTAAGAGATGCTAATCTGTGCATGGTTGAGCGCCTGTGTGTAGCGGCGACAGAAACCAAGCGTGAAAGGAGAAGACAAAAGGTCTTGGCGTGAACGCCAAGGAAATATTGAACCGTGCGAAACCAGAAGTGGTTGTACATCGTAGCCGGAAAGCGTCCACTTGGTGTGCAAACTGTAGGCTCACACAAAGAGACTTAGAGAAAGTATGAAATGCTTTCATTTTCCCAATTTTATTTTGATATGCAACTTTTTAAAGTAGATCTAAAAACGCTTTATCCTGGCGAAGAAAGCGCATGATTTAGAAACAGACACCAAACAGGTTAGTCATCGCATTCTTCATCAGCGACCAGGATGCGATGTGACGTTAGATTAAAATCCGTTTCTGAAGAAGACATACACACACGCGTGTACGTCTGCTCCTGGTCGGACGGATTTCAAAACTAACCTGCCTGTGATGGAATGCGTCTAGTCTGGTAGTTGCTGACACAGTGCATATATGTATATGTATATATATATATATATATATATATATATATATATATATATGAAGCAAAGAATGGGAAAACTGAGCACAAAATAAATGATAGATAGTGCAAAACTTTAAGGAAAGAAACCCACCCTCTTTGCTCAAAGTTTGCACTATATATATATATATATATATATATATATATATACGTGAATGCGAATACAAAGTAACCTTGAATGACAAAATAACATTCGATTGGTCATCTAGCATTCTAAATCCTCAATCATCTGTACGTTATTTTACCATACTATAATTTGTCTTCTTGGTTATTTCCATGCTTTACTTTCTAAATTGTGCAGAAAGTAGTAGTTTTCTGACTGTTCGTCCGTGTGTCCGTATGACCCAAAGCTTGGTAACACGATTTTGGGAAAAAACCAAGCAAAGCAAAATGTAACACATACACCCTTTGATGTAATTTTTTTGGCTTATATAAGTGAGCTAGATCTCCTTGTGTCGGACTCGTGGGCCTTGTCTACGTAGCGTCGGGCTCATTGGCTTTACTTGCCTACTGTCGAGCTCATGGGCCTTACTTTCGAACTGTTGGCCCTTCTTTACTAGTGTCGAGTTCGTGGGCTGTATGAATCGTGAGTGACGAACTCGTGAGATGACGTACCCCGCATAATACACGTTGGTGTTTTTTTTTGTGTGTGTGTGTGAGGGGGGGGGGGGAGTGTGAATGCGTGTATTGTCACTTAGCCAGTCGAATTGACATTGCGTTCATTCCATTTATTGGGCTTTGGTCATACAGAACATTTTGTCATTCATGTTCATTTTCCTCAAATGAATCTGTTTTCAATTTGTTATTCCGAAGGTCCGTTAATCCCCAAATGAAATGCAGTTCGTTATTTCGAAGGTTCGCATTCCGAAAGTGAAATAAGGTTCGTCAGCCCGAAGATTCGTTAAAATCTAAAAAGAGACATAAGATTCGTTATTTCGAAGATTCCTTAACCTTCGCCAGAAATTACAGAAGATTCTTTATTCCGACGGCACAATAGTACGCCCTCCGTCTCTTTATTTTCGGATCAACGAAACATTATATTTTCTGGTTAACGAACAGTCTTCGGAACTATGAACTTTCGGAATAACGTCACAAAAAATGTTTGGTTTAACGAATCCTTTTTCATTTTGGATTAACGAACCTCTAGGTTGTACACGGAATTTATGTGTGAAGAATAACTAACCTTTGGAATAGTAATGATAATTAGGTATTGTTTATCCAGGGTAGCCTCTTCAGTGTTGCCACTACTCTACCAGAGGGCCCTGGCTGACACTATTATTACCCTATAGCGTTTCCAGGTATACATTTACACCTGGGTCGAGAGGGACATGGTGGGTAAAAAGCATCTTGTCCAACGATGTTACCACTGCGCGATTCGGGGAAGAGATCGGGTTTCTGGTAACTCCGTGTGTATGGAGTCCTAGAAACGACTGTTGCTTGGAGAACGAAGATCCTCTAGAAAGAGGAGATGGAAGAATGGAAGTGTCAGTGGGAAACGTGAAATGTGGAAGAAAGGTCAGTATGAAGTGGCAGTAGAATTGAGGACTGCGGTTAGCTGGAAGTTGAGGTTAAACTATATAGGGGAGACGGGAGGATCGGAGACAGGAGCAGATGTAAGGAGGAATATAGAGTGACAATCAGGTAAAGGGTTTGGAAGGTGTGGGAGAAAAATAAACCAGAAAAGAGGGGGAAGAGGGGGAGGAGAAGGTTGGAAATAATGAGAGAAAAGTCCTGCAGATGTTAATTTTCATTTACCGTTATGATGCCCTTCTTCTTCTTTTTTCCTTGTGATAGTTGATAGTCTGCGGCAAAGGTCTATAGCCGTCTTTAAAACTTATCTCAATTTTCATTAGATTTCACCAAGTATGGAACGTTTGATATCAAAGTAGTAATGATTGACGATTATTCCTACAGTACTCCTCCATATAGAATTAAGACACAACAGATCTTGCTTGCTAATTCTAAAGGCACCTTTATAGACATTAATTCAAATAGGAAATGATGTTAAGTACTTGGTCAGGATAGCTTCATTCAGAATAATTATGAGTGAGGGCCTTTGACCGATCTAGACGTACTTTCAGTGCTGTATGGAGACACAGTTTTCAAACAAGCAAGCAAACAGTCAAACAAACAAACCGACTTTTGCACAAGAAATGCTAGAATATTCAATGCTACTACAGCTCAGAAGTTCTTCAGTGGTGCTCCTTCCAGGGTCCTGAACCAGCCTATATCTATTTGTATACAAAATCAGTAAGTCATGTAAGTTGTCTTTATCTGTTTTTGCTTTGTATGTACCTTCTTTCATTGCACATTCATTTGACCCGTATTTGTGCATACGCTTTTTTTTTTAAAGGAGAACCGTTTCTTTCATTGACACGCATTAATAGAGATATATTTCAAAAGAAAAAAGCTGCTTCTACAATAAGGGGAAGTCTCTGGAGCTAGGTGTACGGCTCTTTTGTGTTCGAACCAAATGATTGAATATATTGAACCGTATCCTCGGCGTGTAGGATGGGAAGGTCATGGATCATTTCGGATAGGTGATAAAGAGCAGTGGTGAATTATTGTACGAAATCACGCAACCTCAGGCTAACCTCCTGTCATGAAAATGACACACATTCCATTTACAAGTCGGCTTTCCAACCTGACTGAACGTACTACTGTATGTCGCTTCCAGAATTTTGGGTTTAGTCAGTCGAGGATAGTCGTAGATAGTTGCTGTTGCATATTAAGATAATGATGAATGTTGCGAAAGATACAATAAATCGACCATGCATTTCTCTTTTAAAGATAATCTTGAATTATCTTAAACTATCTTTCACAGAACCATCATTATACACTTTTCACTGATACTACACCAAATGAACAGTTTACCAGGGGCAATGTAAAAGACTAAAAATGCAATGATAGTTCAAAGTTGGAAGTTCAAATTTAACTTTCATTTCCATCAACGAAACAGAGAAATTATATAAAATGTATAAGCAGAACATATTTGTGATAGTTACAAAGGCGTAAATTAACAAAAAATACATTAGATAATGCGTAACAAAATGAAGAAAACATAATTATAGTCTTTTAAATATCATATACATATGCATATATAGTACAAATCAAATAAAGATGGGAATAGAAATGGAGGGTCCCACTAAAAGTATGTGACATGGAACTCATGTCTTATCAACTCCCTACTCTCTGAGAATGACATTTTTCATATCTTTTCAAGAGCCTTGGAGCAAAGATCATGAAAATGTTGTTGCCGGAGTCACATGACCATAATGATACTTAATATTTCGGGATACGGAAGAAGGATCGCACGAACAGACGATGACTATCTTCGGTTGCGATGAGACAGCAAAGGAGAGGGTGGGTATAGTGCTAGGCGTCAACTTTTTATCAAAGTCATACTGTCATAATTATTGTGAATGATTTACAGTTGTTGATACAATGTAGCGTTTTGAGGGCTTCTTTTCTTTCTCTGGAAGAGTGATAACATGAACATCCCCCTTGCTTGTAAGGATATGTGGTTGCACTATGTTGTTTGGATTACTTTGAAGACATGGTTCGTCAGATGACCTATAGTTGTGAAAGGATCAATCGACAGTCGACTCTTTTGGAGATAAACCTCCCCAGTTTATATGGGGTGATCGAAGATGACTCCCGAGTAGGATTCCAAAAATGACATATCTATTAAAGGTATACGTTACAATTTTTATCTCCATGGGAAATTGCAATTTTTCACAACAGAGATCTTTGTTTGGGTGAGATGTATATGAGTGTACAGTCCGTCAAGAAACGCAGTGGTAATGCTTGATGATACCCGGAAAATGAAACTGCATTTACATTACGACTGACATCATTTATCTAAATCTAAATATCATGCATGCTTGCTTTACAACATGTTATATTGTGATTATACTATTTTACATGTAGCATATCATTTAGAATATGCGTTATCTTAATCATTAGCGTGATATGTTTTGTACATTCGTATATAACAATGAAAATGAATATTCACCAGGCAGTGTGAAAGGCTGCCCTCTGATACTTTCTCAGAATATGAAATTAAATTCGTTCGGAACTATTGATTAAAAATGAATAATTTGACGGCTATTTAGTTCCATTCGACACAGAACCACCTTGAACACGCGAACGTTGTATATGGTATATCGACGGTTGATTGTAAGGCAGTGTAAGGGAAAATATCTTGTTTCATCAATCATGATTATTTGCTGCTAATTGCGAAATCAAAAACAACAACAACAACCAAAATCACCAAAATCATGTAAAATCACCAAATATTGCTCTAATGACAAGACTACATCTTTATCACCAAGTGTTAGGAAACTCACCAAATGTCACCATTAGAGGTATTGTTTACCACTGGGAGCGATGGTTTGAAAAAAAGATGAGTTATCACATTTGATGCATTTGTATATAGGTCAGTTGTATCACAAAAATCCTACCGTATAAAAATGTTGCAATAAAACATAAAATGTATAAGGGGATATCCCTATCTCTTCACTAAATCATAACTGTAGACAGTTTAGTCTAGAAACAATTTTATTGTAACTATTGTTCACATTTTGTATATTTAACAATATATTACAGTACTTAACATTGAGTATAATGATTAAAATTTTTACATCGGTTATTTCTATCCTTAGCTCACATTTTGGAACTGTTTTTAAGCACAAAAGCTGTTTTTTTTTTGTTTCATCAGCAAATGGTAAATAATGCCTTTAACCAACGTTGACCGCGAGCTCACCATAAAAATAGTCTGACAGAGCTGCCGCATCGAGTATTTTGCACCCCAATACTAGGTATGGAATATCGGTCTGCAGGTTAGTTGTCTATCAAATCTGCACTTTGACGTATATAGGGGATCATCGGTTCGGATCTTGCTGTTTTACCCATGATTCCTTAAACTGGACCTGACTCCCTACAGCTAGGTAACGTTGGGATGAAAAAAAAAAAGAAAAATGGACCCTTGATATAAAAACAGTGTTTATACTTACGTTTTACCATTTTTACTGGATTTTTGTGTATGAAAATACATTTACTTTTACGTGCAAAGTGTTTTTAATGGGCAAATAAACAACTAAATTGCATTTAATATTACGATATCTCTTTGTACAATATTTTCTGGGTGAGCTCATGGACTTTTGATTACAATGAAGTCCTTATACAGGATGCGGAAGTTGATTGGTATTGCAACATATGCACAATATAGTTTCTGTATAGTTTTGAACCCTGAGGAATGTTTTATGTTTTAAAATCAAGTAGGGCCTGAGGAATGTTCATATTCTTGAATTCTTATTTCATCTTATATGGATGTGTTCGTTATCTAGTGGGTATTGAATTGTTCCAACTTTTCTTCAAATAATTGTTTAAGTGGATCAAAACCGAATAAAAAAGACGACTATATTATATATATATATATATATATATATATATATATATATATATTCATAAGGCTATGTTCTGTATATGCAAAGAGACCATGACCAATATTTGTTAGTGATACAGTTTGTGGAGGTATCGTGCCTCTGGATTCGGATTTTGCTCTCTTTTTTTTTACCTACATGCTAGGGTATAGGCCTACACATTTTTCGTCTCTGTTAACTCGTTTGTTCATTCTTTGTCACTGATTGTCAGGGTTATCTGCATGATATGCACCTATCTCCTGCGACTTTGCATGGTTGTTTCATAGCCGAATGATAATGGTAATCAACCATACATGACCACTATCATCTCTGCATGACGAAAAACAAAATAGATCCGAATATAGAACATCCTTGGTTTAAGTGTTATTTTGAAAAGTAACCGTCCAGTCCTTGCTCTCACGATCTCTTTGTCAATAATTTTCAGGGTTATCTGCATGAAATGTACCTATCTCTTATGAGTTTGTATGGTCGTTTCATAGCCGAATGATACTGTTAATCAACCATAATGACTGCTTTCATTTCTGCATGACGAAAAACAGAATAAATCCGAAGAAGATATGATACATCCTTGGTATTAGTGGAGTCATCTTGAAAAGTAGCCGTCAAAACCTTGTTCTCACGAGTCCCCTCACAACACTAGACTTCAATAATTACAATCGAAATGTGGAAGGTCGCTCCGTGGGGCGCTAATAACATTCATGCTTTACATTCACCCAATATTTGTCCCGCCACACAATGAGAAGCTCTCGCTGAAAGGGCAAAGAAAACTAGCAAACACCGTTCAAAGCCCATGCTCCTTACGCGGCAAACGGATCCAAACACACTCAATGCTCGTATTGTTGGCTTCATCAAAGAGAGCCATTCTGAACTCTTCTATTCGCTTAAGCCTACAAGTTAGATTATGTCCCTTTAACATAAGTGGCTGTATGATGTTCCATGTTGGTTTGTTTCTAAATCTTTTGGGACATGAGGTATAAGGCCTATAATGTAGGCATACATGTATGGCGTACGCGGTCTTAAAAACGTAACAACGTCCAGCTTACAAACAATAAATTGAGGGTTGTTTTTTTCCTCCAGAAAAATATAGAACGGCCGTGACTTATCAAGAGACTGAAGCCCCCAATATATAACTGACTGCAGCAATATAGGTAGAATACATCAGTGAGGATTAACTTAAAACTACACAGATGTGTTCAGCAGAATATTGTTGCATCTACTAAATCCAAATACATTATGTATTATGTTGTGTGTTTATTCTCTTTTGACATAGCAGTGTGTGTCATGTACTTTGCAATGCAGACCTCAGTTTTCAAACCAAAGTATACCAAGTGTTAGGGATTCAGTTTCAGTAAATGTTTGTACAAAGGTTCCTTCGACACGAATATATTTACACATCTAGGACGACCTAAAACTACGATTTGCATGACAGTTAATGCAGGGCCCATATTGGAAATTAGCTCACTGCAGCTTCAGATTATATCGTCAGCCTTGAGTACCAGTAGCAACGGCTCAAATGCGATCTTATATCACATGGAGTGGTAGAACGGCAGAGTGGAAGATAGATATTTAAGGCGGAAATCCACCCAAAATGAATAGACATTAAAAGTAAGAGAAAAAAAATTCCCTACAGAACGTTTCGAAAATGAAAAAAAAAAAACCGGATAAAGAAATAAGGAAGATATGACATTTTGAAAATTCAAATTCTTTCGGAAAGCATTTAATTCCAGTCCCTATGAATATTCAAATGTGCTAGTTGATAATGTCATGCCCTCACAATATTTAATGTATGTTGCGAAATTCATTTTTTTTTCAGCTAATACAGGTAAAAGCATATTCCCATATACCAAAATGTATCAGAGGTAACATTTTGTTCCTTTTTATTTTGGGTGGTTTCAAGGCAAGTTTTATATTTATACAGCTGAAATATGACATTTTTGACATTTCTGTATATATGATATGAATAAGAAATTGTGAGAGCATGGCATCATCACCTTGCTGATTTGAATATTCATAACTGGTCAAGAAGAAACATTTTGAAATCTCAAAATGTCATTTAACTTTCTTATTTCTTATTTGATTTTAATCATTTTTGCAGATGTACTGCTAGGAATTTTTCTCGTTCTTTTGAAATTGATAACATTTTGAGGTGGATTTGTTCTTTTATAGCTGGACTCTTGCACGAAGAGATCCATGATTCTGATTCTGACAACATTGCTTATCCTGAGTCAACATGATTTACCCTTTCTCCCACTTGACTGAGGCATGATACGAATTGCTGTCAGACAGTGCTTTGGTAGTAATGATTGCCCATGGGGAATACTGACACTGACGACGCCACCTTGGCTTACAAAAGCTACAATCATTATCGGCATTATCATCTGATGTATCACGATTGCTGTTATCAATGTCATAATATCATTATACGAGTACATAGCGTATTTATTTTAGAATTGCAAATTAAAAATACCGTGAGTACGCTGCAGTATAAAGGAGTGTTGTGGCCAGGAGAGCATAATAAGTATACTGACGATAATCGACTAACCCGATATGACTTCACATAAATGCAATCAAAGCTTTAATGCATTCATAACTTTTGTTGGATTCATCTGAAACTTCACTTGTGTATTCTACTAATATTCTCAATTCACTGAATGCACATAAACATTTGGGGGTATGCTAGCTGTCTCATCATTCCGCGTAGTAATTGCTCTCTCGCCGTGTAAAGGGCGACTTTGCAGGTAGCGGGATGATGCACAAGTTGTTGGGCGGTCCGATCGAGATCTGGACCCAGCGAAGATAATCAATAATTGAACGGACCTTGGGTTCTCTTTCTTTATCTTCCCTCCCTCACCGCCCCCCCCCCCCCCCCCCGCCTCTCTCTCTCTCTCTCTCTCTCTCTCTCTGTGTTCGCTTGTTATGAAGACGGGCAATGAAGTTAAAAATAGAATAATGCCTTTTGAGCTTAGGTAAGCTGCAAGGTCTTGGTTTATCATCGTTGATTCACTGTTCAGTAGACTCATTCTACTTTACTTCTGTTATCGTGAGCAAATTCTGATCTTTTTCCCTTTTTCTTTCTTCCTCCCTCCCAACAAATTCCGTATGTTTAGGCCCTATACTAAATTCTATTTTCCTCTTACTTCATACATGTTTCCTCTTAAAGGTCCTGCTTACCTTTGGGAGCTGTGATCTCAAAATTTTTCAAGATATCACATTCGATGCATATGTGAAGGTCTCAAGTATCACAAAACATCCCCGATGTAAAATATACAGCCTAAAATATAAGTAGATATCAGTATTTTTCTCCATAAACCATAACTGTAGACGGTTTATTCTGGAAACATTTTTAACATTACTATTGTTTGCATTTTATGTATTTAACAACACTTAGCATCGATTATACGGATTCAAAACATTACAGTGGTTGTTTCTATCCGTAACTCGCATTTCAGAACTTTTAAAGCACTGTAGTGCTGGGTTTTTGTTTCATTTTGTTTTAAATTATGCCTTTCACTTGTTTCAGCGTGATGTGTTTAAATTCATGTTTTTACAGCATATTATTACTACACTTGTCCGTTGCACCATCATCAGCTTGAATACTCGATATTTCATTTTTGATCCGACTCAAGCATAATGAGTGTATACCATGATATACTTCTCATCGTAACAGTCATCACGATAATTCAAATATGTATACATCGTACATATAGTTGCACGCTCATACATGTGTGTATGTGTGTCCAAAGTCTTGTGCTTGTATACCATGTGTGTATTGCTTCTGAGAGTATGTGAGTTTATGTGTGTTTCTGTGCGTGCGTACATAACGTATCTTGGTGGGCATGTGGTGTATGTAGAAATTGTTACTTAGTTTCATTATGAAATGGATTGAAGAGATCCGTCGAGTTCATTGCAATTCAAGCAGCGTCGGAAATTGTTCTCTATACTTACAAAAAAAATTATATTTCTGATATTATGCTCCACCCCCCCCCCCCCCAAAAAAAAAAAAAAAAAAAGAAGGAGAAGAAAAATCAAGCTGTAGGTGTTTTGGAGTAATTCTTTTTCATATTGTAATGTTTATACTTTGTTTTGTTGTTGTGTGTATCAGGACCTCGATGCAAATCAGCATGCTGATCGAACTCTCCCGAATAAGATATTTCAATAATCATGAACAGCAACAACAGCAAAAGCAACAATAACCACAATAATAACGACGATGATGATAATAATGATAACAATGATAGTACTAATCATAACAAGTTATCAAATTTTAGAATTTCAGTTGTTTCCATGACACAATCAAGATACAGGTCATGGTAGCAGAGACGGATAAGACATCGTGATAATGATTTGAACAATGTGTTCATCTCACCTACACATATCAATTTAATGACATAGAATGAATGCATCTTATCAGATTATTGCAGACCTGCACTACAATAATGAAGCAAGGATCTCCCTCTAAAGGGGGAAGGTCAGCATGCCAATAGAACAACAACAGTCATGACTTTGCGGTAGACTTGATAATGGTTAGCAATTCGGGGATTCATCGCAGACCCCAACCTACCACTTCTGGGTGTCAAAATGCCATTGGTAATGCGTACGAACAGATCGCCGATTGTTGAGGCTTGTTTAACGAACCCGCAGTCTTTATCTTGGCAAGGTCGAGAATGTTAACCATTAATCCTTCATCCATAAGGAACATCACACAAAGATTCAGTCACTTTACGACTTCTCACATTCTTTAGTGGGTATCCTGTTGGCCTGTAGATTATAGGTGGCGAGCAGGTGGCGACTAGTTGGCGACTCGAATCCTTGCTATGATTGTGAAGACGTTTTCGTGATGCCTCGATGAGAAAAACCAGGTCTAAGCGGAGAGTCGCGGGAAATTCAAACATGCTCTTTTTTTTCTAGAATTTTTTTCAGTCTCCAGCCGGGCTCTGATTTCCGTAACGTTTCCGTGACGTCACCATCAGTGGAAGCGGCGTCGCTTAGACTAATATTGTACGTGACTGGGTATACGACGTCACCGCGACTTCCTCGCGACGACTCTCTGACACGCGCTGAAGACCAATTAGGAGATTGAGAGGACGTTGCGGAGACGCGTTGCGACGACGAGGGAAAGACTTCTCCTTGATCCACCTCAAAGATCACCCGTGACCGAGCGCGTGTTGGCATCTAGTTGTAGCCTTCTCTCCTAGTCCAAGTCAGGCACATTACGGTCAAGATCGTAATTGGCACTTGTTCCTGCTATAGACCTTCTCATGCTACTGCTCCTTTTATAGTAATACTGCCTTTGAAGAGGCCCTACCATAAGTGTCTAGTTGCCAGGAAACACTTCCAACTCCAGAGTTGTACCAGGAGGTTGGGAAGAGACACCTTCCTGGTTGTACTGTCACTCAACCACGCCACCCAAGGGTAACGGGGCAGGAAGGGCAAGAAGAAGGCGGTTGAAGCAGTTGTAGCAGCTTCACTGCGGTTTGCGGATGCTGAGGCCGCAGTTGATGCTGGGGAAGATGACGAAGATCGTTTCAACGGCGATCCCACTAGAGAACAATATTGGAACGAACGTCTCGAACGTCGCCCTACAGTCGCTTTGATGAGAGTGCAAGTCTTTTTTTTTTTTTGGTGGCTTTTTGGGTCTTTCAGGTCGCTCGACTCGCCCGCATCGCACTGTATTTTTATGAAGATGTCGCACAAGTATTATCGTCGCCGGTCACCATCGGTTGGCTTAACTTACATTGTACTTGTATGTAAACTTTAGTCATACCTTGAAAGTAAATTATTTCGGCAAAACTAGTTTCACTGAAGACACCTCGGAGACGTCAAGGACCAAATTAGTCTGTGCGATGTGGCTACAAATTATGGAGATGTCTCCGAGACCAGATGGGTAGGCCCTACTAGAAAAAAAAAAGTCTCCCAAAAAGTAGAAAATGTTCGATTCTCCCGCGATTCCCGGAAGACCCGGCTAGTCTCGCGGAGACGTCTCAGCAACCATCAAGACTCGAGTCGCTACCGTTACCAAATCGCCACCAGCTGGTCTCCTTAAGGCAATGGGATACCCACTTGAATGTAGGGTGTTTAACCCAGTGAAGTGGTCCTGCCTTACATCCAACTGGACCCCATGGAAGACCAACTTTGTCACTGATTGTAGCTGAATATGGGCTATCCAACCATCTTTTCAGATGGAAATGAAACAAACAAATTAACAAGCAAACAAACAACAAACAAAATCCTGAGAACTAGAAGGTTTGTACTATATTGCCCGGCATGCCGTCAGCTGTTGCGGACATATTGGATTCGAAGTAAGCTGAAATAAATTTGTTGTGGACAAAAAAGACCGGTTACTGTAATGTATCAAAATTGATGATATTTCTTTTCCTGCAACCTAGCAACTAACCATTAAGGCCCAGGGCCGTAACACCAGAGCGAAATCCCAACGAATTCCCAACGAATTCGAAAACTTGAAGACATGTTCGTATTCAGACGTTCGTAACATGTTTGACGTTCTTTCTACTATTAGTTATTCGTAGGATTTCACAGAGATACGCTGGAGCTGATTCAGTTTTTTTTTACATGTCCAAAATCTCCAGCGTATTTCTGCGAATCCCTACGAATAGCTAATAAATGCAAAGAACGTCAAACATGTTATCAACCTGCCAACTAGTCTATCTTCAAATCTTCGAATTCGTTGGGCATTCGCTAGGCAATTCGTTGGGCATTCGTTGGGCATTCGCTCTAGACTGACGGGGCCTCACCCTCTTCCTCCGTGTAAGTTTCTGGCAGGAATTCATTAAGCATTGATCAGTTGCTGCCAAGTTGGGCAAGTTTTGTGGTTGGTAAGGTAATCTCCTAGTGAAACAATGCATGCAAAGAATATGAACACATTGCAAAAGCGGTATATTTGAATTCAAAATAACACTACTTGGGCTTGCCGTCAGAAAAACGTCCTGGGTATCATTAAACATGCTCCATACCTGAGAACTTAAGTTTACCTGATAGAAACCCCAATTATAAAAATGACTATATTTGCACAGGTTAAATTGCCTCTAAATCAAGAAAGTCCACCTGCTCTCTATGACATAAAATATTGATCATGCTACTATAAGTTGTAGCAGATCAATACGTCACTGTTTAATGTTTGTCAATAATAGAAAGCAAAAACCTGATCGTATAAATGTCATCAATATCATACTTCTTCTGACACTGTCTGATCATACATTAGTCAGAATAGCATAGCGTCAGTTTGCAAGCAAAGCCTGTATCGGCCCCAAAAAGGATTAACAGTACAACTGATAATTAGAATATAAATATGACCGCAGATACAAATGACAATGTGCTATGATAAACCTAAAGCAGGGCGTCTTTTTATGATGTACAGTATTATTTGAGAAACTTTAATGATTCCAACGAGGTAAGGCAAAACTTTATTACACTCAGTCGTGTCGCGCCACCTGATTGATACGAGCATTACGTCCAAATAAAAATCCCCTGCACATTAGTGAGACTTTTTTTGGCATATTACGACGTCTTGTTTCAAACGGACAATCTTCCAATGTTTGATGGCTAAAAGTTATAATTTTGCATATCATTGAGCCATATTTGCAGTAGACAGGAGTGTAAGCGACGCTGGTAGCATCCCTGGCAAGTCTTATAGTGGCGAGTGCAGGAATTGAATGGAACGTTACGACACGTATGGATGATAAATTCACCTTCTCAACTCTGGAAAGAGACCTGGATCGCAATTGTGTTTGAATAACACTGCTCGAGCACCTCAGTGCGAAACCATTCGAGCATTTCGCTTCCATACCATCCGCGGGTCTCTTCAGCGACGCAGGGCGAAGCCCTATTGATTTATCAGACGCGCTCTACAGTCGACACGAAGAGCCTCAAATTAGAAGAGCCTGAACTAGTAAACAATTCGCGCGTTAAGAAGAGTCTCATACATAAAGGGAACACTCACTGCTTTATTCCATCATTGTTACTCAGCGACTACTTCTTTGGGAACAACGTTACCTCGTGTAAAGCTCTGTTTATACGGACAGGACACAGCTCCAATTCAAGCAGGAGGTCCGCTATGCAGATGAGATCCTTCAGGCGGATCTGTTTGAGGGTATCGCCTGATAAGTGAGTCAACAATACGCGAACATGATTCGATTAAGTAGCGTTTGTTCCACATAGAACAGAGCTGGACCGAGTGATCAGCGTGAAAAGCTCTTGGAATCTTCTTCCGAACAGCTTTAATACTGTACCTCCACGAAGACTCTTGCTGTAGCCATGTGACCGTTTGTAACTTCTTCAAGGTGGTTATTCGAAAGACCATACTGGAATGTCTCTAGTCTTACCAAACTTCCATAATTTTCAACAACATTTCAGATATGAGCGGTAAGTGTACTTTTCGCTCCAGCGTTGTCATTTAAATGCCATACTTTGCTCCGGAAAGTGTGCGTGTGTATTAGAGAGAGAGAGAGAGAGAGAGGGAGAGATAAGTGGGGGCGAGAGATTTCACTACAAATGCGCCCAAAAGTGACTGTTTTGATGAACTGAATACCACACGTCTATCAAAACCAGGCGCCTGCTCTATTTGATATTATATGAGGTATACATAGATCAATTTACAATATCAATGTGTATGAGGAAAACGTCTTATTCAATTTCCCGTAATTAAGCATACTTGTTTTATCGTCTAACGTCAAACAATAGCATATTGTCTTTTTTTCATGCAATTTTTTTTTCTACTGGGAATGCGTTGCTATTACATGCAGAGAGTCCTACTGATTAAAAAGACAGCTGTGCGTAATGCACACCTAGCAACGTCATCGGGTTTTCCTTTTGTTTTCTGTGCTTTTGCGCTGACACAGTGACTAAATCCTAGTTAAAGGCATAATTGATTTACCATTTGCAGATGAAACAAAAACCCAGCATAAGTGCTTCAAAATAGTTGCAAACTGTGAGTTAGGGGTAGAAACAACCAATGTAAAAAATTTAATCAATATAATCGATGTTAAGTATTGTTAGATAAACAAGATGTGAACAATAGTTATAATAAGAATGTTTCCAGACTAAACCGTCTACAGTTATGGTTTGTTGAGAAAAACAGTGATATCTCCTTATGTTTTAGGCTTTACTGCCAAAATTTGATATCGTACGATGTGTTGTGATAAAACTGACCAACACACATCAAATGTGATATCTTGAACAATTTTTTAGCCACTGCTTCCGAAGGTAAACAGAACCTTTAATGTATATATTTTTTCCGTATAATTGGAGGCTTTTTCTTGTGACCGTTTGGTCGAGTGCAGATAAGTCGATTTGAGGCAGATATGTGTAGAGCACACTCCATGCATTTGCCCATATTGTGCAAGCACCAGACGGTATGACTGTTTGATGGGATGTGCTCTCAACTAAGATAACTTGGATCTGACGTATAAAGTCTAGACTGATTCGAGATCATGTCACACATTGAGCCTGCCAAAAGTATGAACTGCCATCTAATGTACGACCCCTTCAAGAAAAAAAAAATGAAGTAATACGAATCTTGCTCCTTATTGTTTGTCTTTTCTCTATATACTTTCTTTTGCAGACGACACCCATCACTTGACGTCGGTGGGTTCCGCTCAGTTCTCCGGCAGCCACGAAAGTGAAGGAACACATTCGCATTTGATCGCTGACGAAATACAATACTTAAAACAGAACGAAACAAAAGAGTCTTAACGTGTTGAATGTGGAGATTTGTTGCGCTTCGGTGACAGCCCTGCGGAAATCAGCCTGAGGAATTTGATTTCTTCTTGCCACGGAAAATGTAGAAACTCCCTAACATTTCATAGATATGACACAGTATTTTGCAGCTTAATGAACGGCGTCCGCAAAATTTGGAAGGATATTATAAAAGTCTACTTTTCGAAGACAAAATAATTTGTGAACAATGGAGTTGAATCCATGTATTTCCTGCCTTCTGGTTCTGGGCTGCCTTGCAAACTTCATGAGTTTAGGTAAGTTTCCATAAACCATCATCGTGTGGATAGTCACGACACTTCATGTCTTGACTATCATTTGAAAAGGGTGACTTTTTGTTTGTTTTGTTGTTTACTTGTTTTAGGGAGTCTCTTTCTCCTCCATTATCAAATGCCGTCCACGTGCAAACTCCCAATCTTAGCACAATCAACGTCCCAGGGGCCTATGGACGACTGATAATATGGTGGTGTTATGTTTGTAGAGGACTTTATGTTCTTACCAATTTAGTTTGCATTTGTCGACCTTTCCACAGGTCGTCTCTAGCATCTTTTTTCACATTACTCAAGTAGAAGGAATCCTTGAAAGCGGCACATTACTGAGTACATCTGATCAAGACAGAAAACAAAATTTAAATGTTATAGAAGAGATAAATGAAAAGGGGTATTTTCTTTTTTGTGTGTGTTTTTTGCCTATACGTGAAATACTTAATTATTCATTGCATACATCACACCGTTAGCTTAATTGTAATATGACAATACCATTAATTAGAATGGTCATTCATTAATTTTGTGATTAGAATTGAGAGCTGATCATAATTATTATGATTATATGGCCTACATAACATACCATTTTGCAATGTCGATAACAAAATTACATGAGGGTAAAGGACAGAGACATCGGACGAATAAAATGTTTACCAAGGTATTGGAAGCCATATGACCTGATAGTCTGGACAAGACAGATAATTTAATGAAATGAATTACGTAATAGGACGCAACATCGCTGTACCGTGAGTGATGTAGATAATTAATTCGCGTCCTGGACTTATGTGCGGGAGCAAAGCAATTAAAGACATCCAGCAGTTCGCATCATAATGTATGCTCGTCGAAGGAAATAGAAGGGGAAAGACAAGGCAGTCTTGTCTCCCAAAAGAGGCCCAACGAAACTTCATAATGGGAAACATTTCAACAGCATATAATAAAAACTGCAATTTTATGACAATGGCAATATTGCAGCTTAGTGCAGCTCGCTCCGTTGCGTTCGTTTTATACGTCACTGCTGTGTAAAAACCTGACAACCAATGATTGAGCAAACATAAAAACGTTCGTCTGTTCAATTGTGTTGTTGTTCACGACTGTCTGTGCTTGTGCAAACCTCTAAAGGACGAGTCCACCTTCATAGACATGTGGATTGAGTGAATGCAGCATGAATAGTATGACACATCAGTGACAGTTTGAAGAAAATCGGATAATCCGTTCAAAAATTATGAATTTTTGAAGTTTCTGCTCAGTCGCTGCTGGATGAGAAGACTATACTACAGCTTGTGATGACACATGTGTACAACGATATATAGAAAATATAAAGAAAATTTAACACGTTTTAACTTTTCTCGGATAATAAAAGAACGCTTGACTTGCCTCTTTCAGAAGGCAGGGGGAATAATAGTCAGTGATATGTCGATGTCGAGGAAATGTGTACTTTAAGAAAAAAGATTGTGGAATTCCCTTTATACTTTTGAACGGATTGTCCGATTTCCTCCAAACTTTCACTGATGTGTTCAACTAATATTGCTGCATTCATTCAATCCACATGTACATGAAGGTGGATATGTCCTTTAAAGCAGAATGCCGGATTCTTGTAAGTGATGAGTAATGACTTGATGAGAAGATAGAAAGGGGTGGATGATAAAATATGTGAGACAAGAAGAGATAGAGATAATAATCAAATAATATATTACGTAAGAGAGAGGGAGAATGCTACAAAGATCTGACAGTAGAATCACTGGTTACACTACAATATTATGCATAAACTCTGAACATATAGATGGAGGAAAAAAAGAGACAGAGAGGAAATGGAAATGAACAAAAGAGAAATGATCTTCAAGTACAGCCATTAGTAACATTCAGATGCAAAGTTGACGAATTGCCGTTATCATTGTGCATCAGTGTTGTCATTTATTTCAACCATGGACTTTAATTGGATTTCCGAATGTCCTTGTATATTATCCCAAATTAAATACTGCCGTATATGCGTCGTAACATAACTTTATCCTGATACGTTTTGGTTCGTAAATATTGCGGATATTTCTGTGCTCCGTTTCTTCAGTTGCTGAAACATAGTACTAATCTATGCCCCCAGTAAATGGCAAAATACAGAGAACAAGTGGAAAGACGTACAATGTTTAACTGAAGATTGAAACGTCAGGTATGTCGCCAAAGAACGCATATGTCCTATCTCTGATGTCTGAAATTTTCTCCCACATTTCTAAACATGTGTATTAATTTTCTCTCAATGACCCATTGGCAAACTCAAGCAAGATACAAAAGAATACTATTTTAAGTTAGATGCGATGAATTTTCTGTAGACAATGTTATGCGCAAGTCGTAGTACCCCTTCCTCCTGCAAGCGGATAACTGAGTGATTGTTTTATCAGTTACTAGTACATGTATATAGTCCTTTCAATCTTTGGTAACGATGCACATTATTACTTCTTCCGCTAAATCGGCAGTCGTGAGGGTCATGATACCGCAGAACAAGCTGGTCTGTGCAGCTAGTCATTTTAGTGTTTCGATCTACCGTAGCCATGGTCAGAGTTGGGGGATAACCGATCAATAGTGCTATATCGAATTTATCTCAACATGCGTTGACCAGTGGCTACACCTCTATAGTGTACTTTCTAATCTGTCTTTTCTCGTCTGCCCTCTCGTCTTAGGCTACATAATGTACTGGCGGAATGTATAGTTTTCTTTTCGAAGGCCATTCGTCACAACATTACCCATCTCCCTTTTAGTAACAGACCCATTTACCCCTCTCTCTGAATGCACGTCCCACAAAGCCAGCCCCATAACTATGCCAGGGACGTGACGAGAAGAAAGACTGGGCATGGATCACGAGTTCTCGCCACCCATGATAAAGTTTTTAACAGTTTGCCCTTTATTAAAATAGTAGATGTTTTGAGCAAATAGCAGAAGTACACACACAAACACACAGACAGACACGGAGGACGTCCCAAAAGGAACCGATTCATGTAGGACTGGTTAGACTCACGCATCAGCACAGCAGGATGTACCACAACAGAGTGTATCGTGTGAAATTTCAAAAACAGTCCAGGTGATGATCAAAAAAGATTTGTTCATAGCCATAAACTTTTGCGGGTGGTGATTACTCTGTTCAGTTATGATTCTCTTTCACAACACATTCCACATCTACCGGGCAACGAAAAACTATACACAATTATAACGTAGTACACTATATGAACCCGCAGAATAGAGGTTATTTATTATATTTCATCGAGCCGTACGTTTCAAATTATAGAAAATTATTAAATATACGACATGTATGTAGATATTCATTTTTGAACATATAAGTGGTGTTGAGGTTTTGAGGGTGCCTTGATTCAACACGAGTGAACATGCATTGGCGTTGCATTATACAGTAGTTCCTTTAAGAGCAATGTGTCACTCGCGTGGGATGTTTTACCGATAAAGGAGGTCACTACTTGTCATTTCGTTTTCTTCGTATGTTAGGCGTTTCCCGGTCGTCTCCAGATGACACAGATTTAGTTCATTCAGTGGATCCATAATTGAATCTAAGGATCATGTGATAACATATATGTTATAAGTTCGCTCATTTCCTCTCTAAAGGATGCTTCTTCGCGGCCTTTCTTGCCTGCCAGCTCGCAGTCTTTGGGCGTCACAACGTACGAGTTTCTGACACATTGTTGTTCTGTTTCTTTTTGTATTTTTAGTTTTGTTTACATTTATTTCAAACTTATAGTCATTGCATCTGATGGACGGAAACATGGTTCACTCCTACGCAACATTTTTATTTTTTTGGCAACCTGTATTTTCGTGCCTGAATTTAAAACAGGTAGCAGTGATAAGCTTCGTCCCAAATATCCCATAGTAGGTATGTCCAGACCCTGATCCTTAAAGGCATTATCTACCATTTGCAGATGAAACAAAAACCCAGCTTTAGTGCTTCAAAATAGTTCTAAAATGTGAGTTAGAGATAGAAACAACCAATGTAAAAAAATTGAATCACTATAATCAATGTTAAGTATTGTTGAATATACAAAATGTGAACAATAGCTATACTAAAAATGTTTCGGTGTTAAACTGTCTACAGTTATGGTTTATTGAGTGATATCTCCTTATATTTCAGGCTTTATTTCGAAATGTGTATTTGGTAGGATTTTTGTGATACGACTGACCTACACATGCATCAAATGTGATTTCTTGATTTTTTTTTTTAAATCATTGCTCCTAATGGTAAACGATACCTTTGAGTTTAAGGTTAGCTAACTTCGATGATATGTTCTTTTAAAGGGCCAGTATAATTTCGATGGAGATGGGGATTCAGATTTAAACTTTTTCGGGATAATTGCAAACCACCGATTTGAAGTAATAAAAAAAAAACAATTCTAAGAGGTATTAAACGTTTATTTGATGAAAATCAGTTTGAAATGACTGAGATATGTAAAAAAATAAAACAAAGTAGTCCTAATAAAAGATAGGTCCCACCATTTATTAGGTACCTCTTTGGTTTTTAATATCTCAGCCTTTTCAAAACCGATTGTCAAAGAAAATAAACTTTTAATTCCCTTTAGACTTGTATGCTGTTTAACATTTCATGTAAATGGTTTCTAATTATCTCGCAAAAAGTTAAGACATGAATCCACATCTCAACTTATCCTCAAAGTTAGCTAACCATGTGTAACAACAGTCATTGAAGGCAACTAATTATTGACCGACGAATTCAATTAGTTTCTCACTGACAGCTACGGACACCCGTTCAAAATCACGTGATCGTACCATGTGATAGGCGTGTTTTGTTGGTGACTCCATCCATACTGCTTTGACCTCGTACGAAGCATAGACGGGGATGTTAAACCGTGCGTTAGCTCCAGTAAATATGAACATTCATGATCGAGACTCGCAGCTTTGTCGTTTAATGCGGGGGCAAACGTTCAAATCTTACCTGAAGACGTTGTCATGCCTCATGGGAGAAAAACTAACAACAACAACAACAACAACAACAACAACAACAACAACAACAACAACAACAACAACAACAGCAGCAGCAGCAGCAGCAGGAAAGGGTATAAAAAGATTCACAATCGAGGTTATTGCAACTCGTGAACTGCTGGTAATAGGCCTATACATGCAGTCACACTGAAGGTATGATCGTTTTGGCGTTTGGGCACATACATTACACTGTATATCATTAGATATAGATTATGTAATGTTACGTAATTTGCTAGTCCCCGAGGGTTCTAAATACCCGACTCATGATTACGAACATTCTTGTCATGAGGTACACAGAGGCGGCTGAATCTTCCTGGATGGACCCTTTATACTACATAATTACACTCTCCTAATTATTTCCTTTCCTCAGGCAGTTGTCAAGGGGAAAGAATAATGAAGGGAGACGGAGGTCCGTATATGATTTACAACGAGTTACAAGCCAAGCTAGGAATTAATTACAAGAAAAAAAAGTATCAATTGAACATGCATATATAAATTGCTTATCAGTGGCCCAGAAATGTGTTTGATTTCTTAAGGTTCATTGGCACAACCTATCCGTGTTTACCGACAACATTACTGAGTTGGAGATGTTTCTATTATACAGTTGTAGTCTGGGGAGACACGCCCACACGTCCAGTCACGTGTTACGTTCCGGCCAAGGGATACACGTGTATGTCTTGGTTTCAGTACTCCTGTAATCTGCAAG
This sequence comes from Diadema antillarum, assembly GCF_040938485.1. NCBI lineage: Eukaryota > Metazoa > Echinodermata > Echinoidea > Diadematoida > Diadematidae > Diadema > Diadema antillarum. The sequence continues at coordinate 518,753 of NW_027271043.1, read as the reverse complement.
ATGTGATATCACCAGGGAGGTGTTAGAGACGGAGTGTTAACTCTTCGTAATCCATGCAAACACAATATGTTTGGATTTTAGAAAGCATTACACTGGGATGCCTGACATTCCTCTTCGCTTTGAAGTCATGTTCGGCGCCGCTCTAGCTCCAACACGACATTGAGGTTGATGACGAAAAAATAACATTTCATTGAATTACAAGCTGTATCTCGAAGTAAGCTTTAAATGAAATGCTAGAATCTATTTAGAATATTTTAGGAAAGAATCCAAGCTTATCAGCATGTATTTCTGTACTCCTCTCAATTCGCAAATTTAAATGCAACTTCTTAAAAAATTGATATTTCTGCATAACGAACCTGGTTTGCGCTTGCTGGTTTTCTACCTTATAATTTGGCATATTCGATCTTTGAAATAAAGTACTTCACTAAGGCTCGTTCCAGCTTGGTTTTTTTTTTTTCAATTTTTGCTGGAAAGAGTGTATTTTTACAATGCATTTGGATTCGCTGCTCCAGTTCTCAGCACGGATCTGCAGTAGGGGGAGGAGGGGGAGGGGAGGTCTTCCGCTGTAAGAGTGCTGGTCCTGATTACTGAACGCGCTCTTTGTCAAAGCACCTAAATACTACATGTTGAAGCCATGAGAAGCGTAGAAATTCTCGGATGACTTCCTCCGTCTTGAGCACCTCCCTCATATCACGTACACCTTTGTGATGTCTATACTATAAAATTTTTCTATCCTGTGCTTGTATATGCTACAAGGAACAGGAGGAACTGCGAGACTGGTTATTTTTCTTTGGTTATACGATATGTATAATATGAGTTTGGGCGTGTCTCCTTCTGAGACATGCTAATATTGTCAAGTTTCCTTAAAAATGTAAAAATAATTCTTATACGCACAAGGCTACAACCATATATCATATACGCTACATAATATACGCTCACTTAAGTTTATACGAACGTACAACGTACATACACACACATACATGTACATACACGCATTCACACATACATACATAGGGTTATATGTAGTAAAACCTACAGACGAACGTACATACAAACATTTCGTGCTCCACTCTATTTTAGGCTGAAAGAGTTTATTATACCGGCCACAATGAAGCTATACAGTACATGAAAGACAGATTTCTCAATCCTTCTTGATTATATTGGATTCATGGAATGAAACGATCTAAGCAATGAAGATTTTCTATCACAAGAGAATACCTCTCAAACTTTCTTCAAGAAATCAACGATACAGAGAACCAATGGTCTTTTTTTTTATGCAGCCAAAGTCCCATCGCCGGATGTTATATATGTATATGTATATATATAGCCTATATATATATATATATATATATATATACATACATACATACATGAAATCTATACCTATAGAAGTCCCTGTACATGATAATGCTTATATAGAGAGATAGACATAGATAAATCGATAGATAGAGGGGGGGGGGGGGGGGGTTCAGCATAGACTTTCTGAAGTGATGTATAAATCAGCATTCTAACTTCTGTTATCAAGAAATTATGATAACTGTGTGACAAGAAAATTATCTGATATTGCAAATATCTGATACCATAACACAATTTGCTACTGAATCGTGCGGAAATTAAATCAGTTGATTGCAGATGTTGCCAGAAATGACACTGATGACCGTGATTAGCAACATCGAGACCAGTTGCGAAGCTCGGTGTGTAAGTAGAACATGAAGCAGTGGAAGGAAACGCCCTAAACTCTTTCCTCTTGCTCCTCCCCTCCCTCCTTCTCCCTTCTATACCCCCCCCCCCCACATCCTTTTTTTTCTCTTCTTGCCACACCCCTTGTTTGGCACATTTCAGAGCTTGATCAAACCATACACGCACAATAATTAATGTATGTATGTGAGTATGTATTAATAATAATGTGTGCGTGCAAGTGAATGGAAAGAGAAATGTAAATGAAGGGATAAATCAAATGAATAAATGAACAGTGTTCAGAAAACCTGTCGATGAAAGATTAAAGATTAACTAGTGGCAGGACGTGCGATTATGGATTTGAATTTGAAAAAAAAAAACCAACAAGAACAACAAACGAACATGCTGTAGGATTAAAAGTTAGACATCCGAATTGGCAGTATAAATGGAAACTATTCAAAGAAAGAACTGCACCCCGAACTTGTCCTACTATTCGCGATGGTTTGGATGGTTTTCCAAAGTATGGCGATGACAATAGTTCTTTAGATGTCACTTTTGTACTGCTTCCCGGTGCTCAAAGCGCTCTTCAACGTTCCATTGCTGAATAGAACGCCCAGGTATCACACTGTTTGCCTGTTTGGAAGATACAAAAATGTATAAATGAGGACGTGCGTAAATGGCTAATCATTGGGTCGTCGGTAAGTCCACAGACTCTCAAACCATGCACGTCCCATTCGGCTCGATAGCATCGACGATAATACATAAGGCATTGTGCTGTCTTCTTATGAAATAAGTAATGCCATGCAGTTTATGCATGCTAACTTGATTCACAACACCTTAACATCTGTCAATTGTTGCTACTGAAGTACTATGATTAACAAAAGATATCTGAATGTGCCTTCCCCAAGACCGATCATAACTTCCATCAATGATGTCTTTGGTTAATCATATCAGTCATACGGAAACAGGGGGGAGTTAATAACAGGGGAACTAAATGGTCCATACCAATGTCTTGTGTTAATTATGATTATCAATACTTTTGCAATGATTGACAGATGATGTCACTGGCAGAATTTTGTTTTTGAAGGTCTGGGGCGTATCCAAGTGATCTAAAAACATAGTAGAAATTCTATCATCAAATATATGATAAATGATATAGTGTATATATATATATATATATATATATATATATATATATATATCATTTTGCTACACAAGTGGTGTTGAGGGTATCATGAATCAACACATGTCAGCATGGATTTGCATTGCATACTAGTAGTTCCTTTAATGCGTTCCTGCTTTTCCCTAAGCTGAACTGTAAATAGCACATTCCTTTGCCTATATTTTTAAGCGGACAATTCCCACCCCCGTGCTTATCAGTCTTCCCCTACAAAATTGACAATCATTCATATCTGACGTGAATGTGAAATTCAAGTTACAAGTGCTTTGAAGAAAATGATGATGGTACAGTATTGGTGGAGATGAGAATTGGGCTTTTAACTTTTCGCGAGATACCAAGAAAACACTTATGAAATCGTACAGAGCATACCATTCTTAGAGGGATTCAAAGTTTAGTTGATAAAAATCGGGTTTGGAATGACTGAAACATCCAAAAACAAAGTAAAACAAAGCGATCGTAAAAAAGTGTGGGTCCCACACTTTATTAGAATCGCTCTGTTTTTGGATATCTCAGCCATTTTAAAACCAATTTTCATCAAATAAACGTTGAATTCCTCATGGAATTACATGCTCTTTCATATTACATAAAGGATTTCTCATTATTTCACTTAAAAATGTTAGAAACCTGAAATTAGGTCTCAAACAAAACTATATAAACCCTTTAATGTAATGAAAGTGCACAATGCTCTTATTGTGTGCCTGTACATCATTGAGCCATTACCATAGCACCAGTTGGCGCTCTGTATACATCAACCCATTATTCATTGCACAAGTCTGCACCCTTCAGGAGAATTGAATATTTTCTCCCTGGGGGCTTCCTTTTCTTTCTTTTCTCCACCTTGTCAACTTCAGTTGATTGCAGATACAGGTGCATGTTCCGGTAATCTCATCTTGGGTCATTTTCTTTCGAATGTTCCAAATTTACAGTATGACATAATAATCTCTCCCCCTCCCCGTGCTAAACCATTAGTCACGAGTGAATTTTTTGAGCTCGCTCAATGCAGACAAATTGTTGACGTCGTACGCACCATCCAGATAATGTTGACCTCAAGAGTTTAGTATGCACTTAATCACACGTAACTAGCACTCTTAATTTGTTTATGGATCTACCTGGCTAGTCATGCAAGAATACGAATTCCTACCATACCTAGAGCCCATGTGAATTGGCAGATCAAACGACTACGGTATAACAGTACTCCGCTCCATCGCAACACTGAGGAGTAGGCCGGGGGGGGGGGGGGGGAGGGGGTGTTTGGTCATTCAAGAGCCAAGTTCATGGCTGAGTTATCCTATCGAAAAGCTACCATGATAATAACCTGGTCATCTCCCGTGTCTATGAAAAGAGAACTAAACAAAGTCCTTACACTAAAATACACTCAGTGTGACGAAATCCATACAAGTGTTCAAACTATTCGTGCGCATCGTCGCGAGAAGTTGTTTGTGTATACTGAAGTCGAAAAATAATTCAAGTCAAAGGTGAACCAGTGTATGATTATGTAGGATAAACACACCTTTACAATATGGGTTTATTACCTTTGAGTGTGTGTGTGTGTGTGTGTGTGCGTGTGTGTGTGTGTATGTGTGTGTATGTGTTTGCGTTTACCTCTCATTAGTACACTCTCTTCATCACCATCAAAAAAAAAATCCCCCCCCCCCAAAAAAAAAACAAACAAAAAAAACAAACAAAAAAAAAAACAAAAAAACAAACAGACGAGTTCGCAGGGATCTCTGTGCTTGTAATCAACTGGTTGGAACAGCCAGCAAAGAAAAGAAAAAAAAAATGAGAATGAATGCACGTTCATATACCGCTTTTGGGTCACACTACGTCAGAGCTGTCCTGCATAACTCAAGTGTTTACCACTGCGCGGCATATTGAGAGTGGTGAGATATAGAGAGAACGATACGGAGATATAGATAAACAGAGACGAATATATAGACATACAGAATAGAAATAGATTGATAGTTATATAGAGAGAGAAACCGAGAAAGAGAGAAAAAAGAGAAGAAAAAAAGGACAGACGGAGAAATTACACTGAGCTATGAAGAAGAAATCATTTAACTTGAAGTTTTTGACGAGAATATTTAATAGAAGACAATCATAACAATTGTAACACGAATGAAGACAAAGGTAATATAACGATGTCTTTGTGAAGTATTTTGAGTCTCCTATACGAGCAACGTGGCAGAGATCCGTTCTATAAACTAGGGTTGTTTTCGAAAATTGATGCCATGTTGACGTACGTATTCGAGCGTGTAACTCATTGCTCCGTAGTACTGTATTATCGTATCTATACGTGTGGGTGTGTGTGTTATTGTCAATCGATGGGGCCACACTGTATTAATAAGGTTTAATGAAAGAAATATTCATTGTTATTAGCTCAAATTGACCTGCTAATTCGTTCCCCAAAACCAAAAGGCTTTGAGTTGGTTCACGTACAGCAAGAGCGGTTATTAAGGAACGTACGCTCTGCTATGACAAAACTTTTTTTCTGACATAACTGTTAAGTACTCTTAAGTGACACTTTCAAACCAGTAGCGTACGATTTTGCTTCCATTTTGTATTCTTATAAGAGCGTATAGATGTTGAATCACTGCGATAATTTTTTCCTGGTTTGATAGAAAAATCATGAAAGACTCGTATCATGTATATTGACAATACCCTTAAATGTGAATAGGATTGTGGACGCATCCATATTTTGAACGTGTGACTTGGCTTAAGTTCGTGTAGCTTGTATTTTCACTGATAATCTTTGGGTACTTTTATGCATATAATAATCATACTTAATCTTTGATAAGAAAGTACACTCTTGGAATTACTTTAGCTCCACGGTACAACTATCCTCTCCATTATAATCCATGTTTGTGTTTAACATTCAGGATGGACCTTAACATGCGAAAACGTAGAGGGCGACCTATCGTGTTTGGATTTCAACTGCAGCCTGTCGTGGGATACATCGACAAGTCGCAATTCAACTCATGCTATTTTTTACACAGTCTATTACGCAAGAAAGTAAGAAATTGTTTCTTTTGTTGTTCATTTCTATGTTTCGTTCTGATTTGAATGTACTTTTGGTTATATTCCATTATGCCTTCTGAAGTGGACATTATCATAATCATCATACAGTTGATTAAACATCATCGAACACTGATATAACGATGATGGTTTGATACAGCAGATAAAATAAGTCGTTCTGTTTACAATGATTTCATTCTTCAGCCATACGATCAAACGATACCACGCATGAGATCAGCGTCCCTCATATCTCGTCTGACATCAACTTCCTTCCCACATTTCGTTTCTGTGACATTATCTTTTTCAAGTATTAGGAACACTTTTTAATAGTAACGCTCGTTCTTGTGTGATAATAACAATAATTTGCTTTTAAATAGCTCATTTCACACTTGTTAAGTATCTCATGACCCTTCGTGACAGTCTTCTTGTTTCTCTGCTTTCCTATCGTCAGCTGATCGTATGGTCAAGATTTCGAAATAGTTAACTGATTTTACGAAGATATGATATTGCATAAAATTAATGACATTGCATTTTATTTCATTTTAATCATCATTATTTGATTACTTTGCAACCTGTCTTCTCGCATAGTCTATCTATATATCCTTGTATCATTCATCTATCTATCTATCTATCTATCTATCTATCTATCTATCTATCTATCTATCTATTTATCTATCCATTCATCCTTCTATCAATATTTGTCTGTCTATCTAGCTAGATAGATAGCAAGCTACTATAAACTAGCTAGCTACTACCTATCTATATCCATGTATTTAACTGTCTCGCTATTTCTTGGTAGCAAGCTAACCAAGGACCCGTCCACACATTTACTCGCATGATTTCCTTCCCAGGTTCACGTCCCATGATGTCGTCCGAGATTGGGGTGTCGTCGATGGGTGTGCCAATGTCTCCGGAAGTCGCTGCAGCGTGGCAACGCTCTTCAGAACCGACGAAGACTTCCGGGGCAACAAGCGCTTCCGGATCGACTACACTGCCGAAGGCAGCGACACAATCTGCGAGGGGAAACGCTTCCAGCGAGACCCTCTCAAGTCCGGTGAGAAATTATGACTCTCTGCTGCTAACTCTCATTCTCTTCTTACCTCGATCCTCCGTTTGTCAACTTACACCTACTCCTCTTCCATTTTGTATACATGTATATATATATATATACACTATCAGAAATACGTAACTACCACAACCCACATCACAAAACACTCCCATACACCAAACATTTCAACCTACCCTCACACTCATTATCCAACCTACAACTTACAGCCATCGAAGCTATCGAGAGCAAATCACACACGACAACATTACGCCGAGAATCCTTTTGGATTGACAAGCTAAAAACCCTCCACCCAAACGGAATTAACATAGAACCTTAATGTCTTTTTTCCTTTTTTTTTACTGATTGTCAGATATGTATGAGTAATTGTAGAAATAAATGTAAGTATGTATGTATGTTTGTATATATATTTTGTTTTTGAATCATGGGAAAGTATTGAATAGATGTATGAGGGTGTATTATATAGAGATAGATGAGAGGAGATTAATTGAATGTTAGTGTATAAAAATATGTTATTTTTTAGATTATTATAATATTTGTTAGATTAATTGAATGTTAGTATATGATAAATATGTTATTGTTTGAGAAGGTTAGAATAATTTTTAGTTAGATAGAATTAGTGATTGATGTAAATGTAGGTAGATATATAATAGGTAATGTAATAATGGTATATGTATTTTGGGAAAGTTGAACTGTAGTTAAAGTAACGTGGTTGTAAGTATGTAAGTACTTGGATAAATAGATTCATGTGTATAAATTATATTATGTATGCGGATATGTATGTTTGTATGTATTACAAGAGGTGTATTAATATGTAGAAATTGTAATGGTAATTTGGAAGTTTTTTTGTATTGTTGGATGGTGAAAATTTTTGAGTATTGGTAGTTTTTGATTGATTATTGAGAACGAGCCTTAGTACAGGAACGCCCCCCCCCCATATACACAAATACATATAAGATACACCCGACCACAATCCTCACACAGACAACACTACAAGACCACACTCAGCACCAACACAGTAAGTTTTGTTTTGCGATTGTATTTAGTAATAGTATGCTGATTTGTGTTTTGTTATAAAATGCGCTGAATTGAGGTATGTTTTATTATATATATATATATATATATATACATATACGATATATATATGTTTTTTGTATGTTAAAGGGCAGTTGATTTCCCTAATTTAAAAAGAATACAAACGAAAAAAAAACACCACCACCACCAACAACAACAACAACAACAACCCCAAAACAAAATAAAAAGTAAAGACAAAGAATAACCAGAAAAGACGTGAGGTGAATCATTTTGACTACAGGGTAAAAACAAATCAAATGTATAAAATAGGGTCACGGCTGGTATACAGCTTGAAGTTCACATAAGCGTTTAAATCCCGCGGGATCCTAACGACGTCGTTAATACATGTAGTGAAAACGAGATACAAAAAGTTGATGTGTTTCGTCTCTTCTTGCCACACTGGCAATTTCACAATCTAACCAAGCCACGTTCTGATGCCAAATCAGGTCAGTATAGATTAACTGTCGCAAAACTTCAACTGATTAGTACTAATTTGTGATAATACGCGACTGTGAAATTTTCAAGAGATAAAGTTTAGCCCTATGATTTTTCCCTATCCTTGCATAGATTGCAGAGATGATCCAACTCGATAATGATACTTTGATGATCTACGAGCAGACGAGAAGAAGTTGAAATGATTATATCTCATGTAGTGGCTTGCAGCAATAAAAAAATTGAAGTCTTAACTATTCAAGCAACAGAAGTGGTAGCGTGATAAAACAGTGTCGTGTTGTTGTTGTTTTTTTGACAAAGGGAGAGAAAAAGGAGAAAAACGTTTGACAGTTGTAATAGAAGTTGTAATAGATTCAGAGAACACATACATCCATACAAACTGCATCATGTTTACACAGAAGAGGAGACTGCACACGCGAAACGAACGAGGCCAGTTTAACATGTCTTATGCAAGTCATGTATCGTCACCTAATGTACCCTGACGCATCCAATCTCGGACTCATTAAAGGCGGTGGTGTTGGGTACCACTGATATGAGATCAATATTCTAGCATGGTATTGATCTCCATTTGAGTCGTCAATTATCTGAAACAATGATGCCAGTGGGCGTGTGATTAAAGCGGAATGACGCGGCATCCAAACCGGTAAAGCACTGATATAAACCTCGAAACAAAACAACAAACGTCATTCATTGAATTAACGTGACAACAAGGTCAGCCGATGTTCGTCTCTTTCTCGTCTTTACACTGACCCAGGCGAATGTAATAGAACAATGCTGGTTGTATGTGATTTGATTAAAGTGTTCATTGAACCGACACTCCCCATAATCAGCCACACGTTTTCTTGAATAACTCTAATTTGTTCATTGTGGGTGCATGCCAAAGAACGTGCCATGTCTATATTGATTTGGGTTTAATACTGATGTCATAGCAATAACTTTAAATGTGATTTTATCTGCATGAAGAAAGTGAAGTTATGCACATAGCTTCGCAACTGAATTGCCATTTTCGTAATGCATGTAACTGTATTTCAGAGTCTTTCATTTGAGCATAGCGAACATTTTTGGGTGTCGCTGCTATGTATGCAGTGTATATGCGTATGCGTGTCACGAATTGTCGAAATAGATTATAGCGTCTAAAGCAAAGCGTGCCTTGCACAACATTGTGGGCTGTGATAGGAATTGTAAAGTAAATGTCCTTTCATAACGACGACCGACATCTTAATTAAATTCTGACACCGTCTTCCTTAGTCTTGGTGTCGAGTCTTTGTTTCCTTTGTTAATCCTTTCACGTCGTCAGTATGATCCAAGTCTGCGTCGCAATCGTTATCGTACTCGTCATCGTACCTGCAGACTCATCTTCTCATCATTCTTCTCATGTTATTGTTTCTATGTAGTATCATTATTATAGTCATTATCGTTGTGATTGTTATTATTGTTATCATTATCATTATTGTTAGTATATTATCATTACTGTTATTATTATTGTTATCATTATTATTATCATTATTATTATTATTATCATCATCATCATGATTATCGTCATCGTCATCATCATCATCATCATCATCACCATCATTATCATCATTCCCGAAACGCTAATTATTATATCGAGAAAAAAAAAAAACAAAAGGAAAAAAGGCAATGATACAAGAACAAAGGCAGAATAAAGGTAATAAGAGAAGAGGAATCTTCGACCAGAACTGATGAATTTCACTTCAAGATGGACAGCTCATCTTAGTATAATGATGCAAGGGGGTGAAAACTTTCAGGTCAATTGCAAATGTAGTTAATCAGATTTATCATTCATGAACCTATATCATCATTTTGATAATTGCGATTGCTTTCCTGAACAATCACCGTGAAATTTACCACTGATAAGGGAAGACGTAGTATCATCATCACCATCACCGTCACCATCACCATCACCATCACCATCACCATCACCATCACCATCACCATCACCATCACCATCACCATCACCATCACCATCACCATCACCGTCACCGTCACCGTCACCGTCACCGTCACCGTCACCGTCACCGTCACCATCACCATCACCATCACCCCATCACTCCATCACCCCATCACCCACCATCACCCCCATCACCATCACCATCACCATCACCATCACCATCACCATCACCATCACCATCACCATCACCATCACCATCACCATCACCATCACCATCACCATCACCATCACCATCACCATCACCATCACCATCACCATCACCATCACCATCACCATCACCATCACCATCACCATCACCATCACCATCACCATCACCATCACCATCACCATCACCATCACCATCACCATCACCATCACCATCACCATCACCATCACCATCACCATCACCATCACCATCACCATCACCATCACCATCACCAACTTTGGTTAACTATGGTTATTATGTCACCCTCTTTTCACTCCCTCCGTATCGACTTTAATTCCTCCAGTTGTTCTGAGCGCTCCGTCGATCACCGACCTCACGAAGGAGAGCGAGTTCATCTCCTTCCGGTTGGGCTATCCCACGACGCACCGGTACCCTGGACTGAACCTGGGCCTCCTCAGGAAGTTCGTGAACCACAAGTACCGCGTCGTCGTTGTCGACGTCAGGAGGAACAAAACCATCAAAGTATGTCTGCGGCTCGTATATAATCACCGTCATAGACCGTACCGCGCAATCGCAATTCTGTACAAATCAACACAGGAAGCAATAGCTATCGTTGTTTCCTTGACATGCCTTGGTTCTATGTTTGGCCCACTTTGAGCTTTAACTGGAAACCGGGTATCCATGCATAACATTCAGAACACGTCCAGGCATCATATTTCCTGTATGTTTTTCTTCTTGACACCTGAAGAAGAAGGAAAAGGAAATCCTTTCAGATGTAAAAATAATCATTTTCCCCGTTTTATTCGTTGGAGTTAGGATGTGTTTCGAGCAATACCTCTGTTTCGGCATTTGCTGTTTGCTCAGTATGCACATATACCATTAATTCGTTTGCGTAGTGACATTTCGTCAAAACCCAGCTACTCTATTGTTTGCCTGATATACCATTGTCATTCGAGATTTTTGACGAATAAAAGATACTGAAGTTTTCCTTCAAGATCATGTTGGTCTGATTGCAATTTTGTCTGTACCAATAAGTTTCCTATAAGTGCTAGACTGGTTACTACTTTTGGCTTATTGCCCGTGTGTCTGATTCCCAGGTGTTGGAAGTGATACTGTATAAACCTGCCCAACATGCACTGAGAAAAATCTAGATTTCCCGGTGGCAGGAATAGGACTATTTTTTTAAGGTGCGCACCACTTAACACGCTACTTCCTACGAAAACCAGTGATCAATTCATTTCTATGGCGATGTTCTGGGTATAGCGTAATATACTTTTAATATCGTAACCGAATCGCACATTTTGCCCATTGAAATCTTATTTTAAATCAACACCACAGCAATATATTGTTCTGGTTGGTGGTATGGTGCTATGTTTAGACCAATCAGTGAACATGATTTCATTAACCTCATGTGTGCCACTGAGTCATTATGTGATGTGGATCGCAGAGGGTTGATAAGGGATGTAATGTTAGTCAGTTTTCTGATCGTGGTTAGAACTGTGTTTTTCTACTCCTTTACTCCAGGATTATGAAGTGGTGGACAATCTTAACTCGAGACAGACTGTGCACGACCTGCACCCTGCCTCGCTGTACAGAATCAGCGTGAAGTCGGCCGTTTACCCGCCAGAGATCTGGAGTACAGATGCTACGGCACTCGACGTCGCTTCTCGCGAGAAAGGTGAGCGTGTCAACAACAGAACCCTTTAAGGCCGTGTAACACCATAACGCGGGCTTGTGGCGAGGAGGTAGTTTCCAGCACGTAGAAGATTTTTCAGCGGGCGAACAAGAATGTTTGCAATTTTCATTCATGCCTTGTCATACCGTACGGGGGAACTTCTGCGGCTTGACTTGCGGGGAAACAAATTTACTCCAAGGAGCTCTCCGCAGTTGGTCCGCACCTGGCCGTATCCAGCGCGTAGTTGCCCGGAGGTGCTCACGCAAGTCCGATTTAACCGCAGCCACGTTTTGAGCATGACCAAAACTTTTTCCGGGTGAGTCGCGGGAATGCCCGTAGAGGTCCACGCAGAACGCCAGTAGGAGACCCTTAGCGGCAGTACTTCCCAGGCAATTCCCACGCAGGTACTTCGCAGTCCCGTATGCAGCCAAGATAATGAAATTCTGTGAGATTTCAGCCATTACATTAGAGGAATTCCTTCACTAAGTTGTCAGCCCCCACGCGACTGGTACAAAGGTCACACAGTATACTCGCAAGTATAACGCATCCAGCAAGTAAGACACATGCGTTGACTCGCACAAATCCTTTTCCGCCCTCAGGAATGTCCGGTATGCTAGAAAATCCCTACACGTAACAAGCCCGAGTAGCTTGCCCGGAAAGGTGTGACAGGGCCTAAACACGGTTGCGGGTAAAAAGAAATATGCGTGCGCACCTCCGGGCGACTACTTTTGAGATACATGCTAGGTACTGTCATGTGCGGATATCTACGGGGACCTCCGGGTAGTCAAAATTGTTCTTTGCAAGTCGCACGCAAGGCTGGTGTGACACGGCCTTTAGTTCTGTGGTGTCAACATCGCAGCTGCTGTATGCCGAGCATCACTAGCGCCCTCTACAGTTAACAGTCGTACACTTGCAAATAATAAGCCAGAGCAGAAAAAGATCATTTGTACCAACAGGCGGGTTGGTTTATAAATTCACTGAGATAAGCATTTGTAATGGGAACGATCATTCATACAAACCTTGTAAATGGTGCTTGCCAGCACATCCACCTGACAGAAAAATTAGTATTTGGCAATATCAATAGAAGGGGGTTGCTAATACATTCAGTGCAAAGTAATGAAATGGATGCTTTTCCAAGTGTTATTTGACGGATCATTCTGGCCATCTGGTCTACACAAGTTCATTCTTTGTTTGAACAGGACTGATGAATCCCATAAATTGTTACGTAAAGCTTATGCGCTGAAAACGAGTGCAGTGCCCCTAACCGACTGAGAAAAAAGAAAGATAATTCGTACAAATGTCCCCAAGAGCTAACTTCGAACTGGCTTATTGCCATAGACAAATGTGCTATCAAAATAACATTGAAAGTGTTATACGATAACATTGAAAAGATTGATTGTTTATTTAATACACTAAAGATTTAATGTATTCCGTATTTCATAACTGCGTAATATCAAACTTGTATCACTTTCGTCCTGAATTTTGCAGGAAGAGGGGGTGCTCAGCTCAAACTCCACTCAGAAGTCATGCGAGAAAGTTTATGATTTCACAATTAAAAAAAATACCTGTTTTCTGAGTCTATATCCAGAAACAAATGCAGTCCCTCTTAATTTAAAAATGAGTGTCCAGCCTCCGAATGAAATACATTCTTTAAAATCATTTGAGTGGTTGATGTGATTTATTTTTCATGGATTTTATTCCATCCCCGCCCCCGATTTATCTAGGCAATTTTGAATCGAAAAGGTGTTGGGGCTGGGGTTGATCCACTTTATTAATAGGTGTTAGGCCTATATTGAACATAATTATCTTGTGTATCGGTCTCGTTAACTCTGAATTGATAAGGGTAGCGGTCATGATATTTGTGATAAGAATTTCCAAAACGCAGAAACAATGGAAATATATTGTTTTGCACTTCAAGAGCTCCTAATGCAGTCGACATTACAAAACTGCAATCACATGATTGAGAAGATTAGGATTTACGTTCTATTCGACAGCATCATCAGTGTGTTAGATTGCCTGCTCTTTACACTGTATCACTACTCCTTTCATAATCCATATCATGTTGCTCTTTTTCCGCCCTTGTTTCCGTACCGACTTATGTCTTGTCTTCCGTCCTATCTAGTCACGGGGGTGGATGGGTGTGTGTGTGTGTGGGGGGGGGGGGGGGGTGGGTGTAAACTCTCCGCTATTTAAAGTACACAAAATGACCCTCCTAGATCCCAGTATTTGGTGTTCAACTGAGTCATGCATTTCATTTTCTTTTTGTCTGTGCGCCTCAATTTCAAGGATAGTTTTCTCAAAGGGGCGTCACAGCCGTGCGTTGTGCGTTGTACTTGTGTGTGTATGTAATTTGTAGAAGTCTGATTAATCGATATACATTTGACTTGAATCTAATTGGATAAATGGTAGGAAGTGTCATACAAAGTTTGAAGACTGCCCCGGATTTTTGCCTCAACGGTTTAAAACATCAAATAATTTTCTTATGCGTTGCCATGGATCGTAGAGGTCGCTTTCAAAAGACAGTCAGTGATGTAATACTCAAGTTGGCCTGTATTCATTTTCAGCAACAAAACAAATTTGTCCATCAACCTTCATATCCCCTCTTCACTTATAAAAACGATTCTGTGTCGTCATTAAAAATATGAGATTCCGTGCAAGAATTACCTATTTTCGTCACTTACAATCGATATGGATGCTGAAAAGTCGATGGATGGGTCACGTTTACTGCAATACGCTAAGCAAAAACGTATTACGGTTTATTAACGCCGTTTATGTTGTGTATTGGTGTGCATTTTTATTCAGCTCCTTCCGAGGGTCCAAGCAACCTCCGGATTGCCAACATTAGTGTATCCTGCGCGTCGCCCGATCACAGGGATGTTTTTGTCTCATGGAGGGTAAGGAAACAAGCTTTAAGAATTCTTGGGCTCGTCATGAAACTCGTCAAAAATTATCGTCAATTCTTATTCATAAAGTCCGTTAAATGTTGACTTGTCATGTCACTTTATCGATAAGTTGATATTTACAACGGAAATATTATAGAAAAGAATTGGTTTTCACTAGGGCAGATCAGAACTTTTAATTATATGATTCAATAGAATGGGAGTTACGATATGCACGAATGCCAAGATATGCGTTTTCTGTTCATTTAAGGTAGAGCAGTACGAAACAAAGACTCTGTACGCCATGAACTGATAATCGAATGTGCATTAATTGAACTTTTTGAAACTATTTCTGGACAGAGAACTTCCAGCTTACAATCTATGTTGCTGCTTTAAAAATAATATGGGATACATGAATCATAGATTGAACCATTCAGGCAGTTGATTCAATGAGAGAATAATGATAATTCATTATCATACATAATGATGAAACTGAAATTTGTTCTTTGAGTTTTCTACGATGCTAATCGTAGGATCTAATCATTTTCTGCCTGGTCCTTAGGCACCTGACGAAACGCAATGGAACGGTGAGCTGGTATTGTTCGAGGTTCGCGCAGTACTGTGGGAGAGTCGTCAAGTCAGCCAGACTGTCGTGGCCGACGCCTCGGCATCCATGGCATACCTGACGGGGCTGAGCCGGTGGGAAGACTACGAAGTGATAGTGTTCGCCAACACCACGGCGGGAGGGACTCGGAACAGCATCCCGCTGCACCTTGAGAAACACATCGTCGGTAAGTCGACGCGTCTCGCTGTCGACCACCGTTTCGTCATCTTTCGGTGTTTGTTGACAACGTCTAAGGGATGAAACTATCATACATATACGCTGTACGTCCTTAGTGAGTAGCACACCGGAAGGACGTAGGGAGACCAGTAGAACTGCGACTGAAGTGCATACCCTGCTACCAGTTCCTCTCAACTGAGTTTTTTTCCCCCTGTTTCTTATTTACTCTGTTGCAGACGTGCGCGGATCCCAGCCAACCGGCATCACTGTCACGATCCTGTCCCGAGATCGCACAGAAATCGCCTGGCGGCCACCGCTCGGGTACCGCGACTGCATCGTCGGTTACAGCGTCACGTGGGAAGATGGCGTTGGGGCAAGTCACCGCCAGTCGGTCTCGGGGGCCACCTCCCTTGATGTCAGAGGTCAAGTGACACGCGCGCAGGTCCGCTCCGTGCTACGCGAGAACTACGCGGACAGCGTTAGTGGCATGGCGCTCACGTATTCCACCGACGCGGGTAAGGACACGATAGGGACTACGTGGCTTTTATAGCAGACCATCATCTGAGGAAGAATAAAATGAATATACGAGACTCTGTGAATACTAATTAGTACCATTGCTACTATCACCACTCGATAAAACTTCCACTTCTATGGCTAATAATGCCATTGCCAGTTCGACCAACAAGTTCACGAACATTGCTTCGTACACTGAGATACCAATTTGATCATGAAAAAAAAATGATAGATGATAGATTTGATTGATAGATGACCTCACCAAATGCAATCATTCACGTGCACTCTCTTATACTAACAAGTGATGCATATGATAAAGACTAATTTGTTATATGAATCATGTTATGCACTTGACTTTGCGTAGTAAATACGCACAGGAATTGACCTTTTGCATGTGTTTTGATTTGGAAGCCATTATTGTGCGGTAGTGAAATACGACGATGACACCTCCACCAACACAACGTTACAACGTCCTTGAATTTGTCATTAGGTGAAAATTTATCATCACTTGAGTCGCAATGAAGTGTTTGTTTAAATATAGTCTATGGATTCATACAAATGTCATTCTGTGTAAATGCGCGCAACAGATCGCTATTAACCCAGCGTGCTGACGGGCGCACGTGCAAGGTTCGCCTATTTGTGTTTTTTGTTTTAGTCTTTAAATTATATATGTTCGTAGATAAAATTCGGGCCGTGATGTTTAAAATCCTATAATGCCCCCACTCATGCCATGAACATTCTTGTGATCCTAATCCTCACAGGTTACCGGTTCAATCCTCTGTTCCTACTTATCGCTGTCGTCGCCATACCCGTCATCGTGGTCATTATCCTTCTCGTAGCCAAGTGGAAGTACATTAAGGTTCGATGGCTGAAACCCCACTTCAGGGACAACTTTAACTTTGACAACAACAAAATTCTGGTAATTTAACTTTATGATATTTGGAATATTATCTATTTTATGTTCATCACACGTTTATCACAAAATTCGTCACTATTCTCCCCCCCCCCAATTAATCATTAACTGGAGCGCATATGGACATTATATGCACTACGTCATGTTATATCATAATATGTTGTGCGCTATTTACGCGCTATCGTTGATATTATTGTGATGGTTGAACAAGGTTTTGGGATGTCGGAGCCAGTCTTGCTATATGGGAATGCGTAATATTATCATTTGGCACATATGTCAGGAAACTGGTGCATTAGAACTAAAATTGATGTAAGATTTAAGAGTCTTCTATTTCAGCAAACAGGGATTAATTCCAAGTAATAACTTTAAGCTGTTGGTGAGGATGCTGTGTTCTGACCTCCACCCATGAAAAAAGAAATGAATGTCGCTTTCAATCCTCCATCTTCTCTCGTGTCCTGAACAGAAACCAGCCTACGGCCGGCAGGTGTCTTATGAACCTTGCCTTCGGCAAGAAAGGGAGGTTTTCAACGCTCCATCCCCCGGCGTGGTGTCGCCCAATTATCTCCCGACATGGAGCCCCGATCACTCCACAAACTCGCGCCTGAAGCAACTGCATGAATACACGTGCGAGCGCCCCCTCATCGCGGCGCTGCTCGAACAGGGCATGACCGTGGTCGACGACTTCGAGGAACTTGACTTTGCTCCGGCCGAGCGCGTGGAGATTTCGGAAAGGAGATCGAGCAACGCGGCCGACTCGGCTATAGACTCGCTTTCCTACAGCGATGCTGACGAGCGCGATGATGGCACCCCTACGACGCTTCAAGATGGTGATGGCTACATCCTTCACGCGAACCTCCAACAGCATCTGCAGGTGATAACACCCATCAGCGATTACACGGTGACGGGGCTTTCAGGCAACCTCGTTGCCGACAACCAGATCGACTCTGCTGTCTCGACGCCTACAGACATTCAGAACTTCAAGAGTTTCATGCTCCCAACCTCTGAGACAAATAGCGGTCACGACCCAAGCGATACCGTGGCGCCTTATGTGCTCCATTCACAAATCACGTCATCGTCATCATTGTGCACGAATAGTGGAGAGGAGAGTGGAGAACGACTGTCCAGTGTAGATGCAAAGTTAGCCGTCGAGATGAAGCACGGAATGGACGATGTTGACTCTCCGAGAATCAAGTCACAAGTGGCCAACCATGGAGCCGGTGACTTGATTGCAAAGAAAACTCAAATTCTGCCTTCCTTATCAGACGAAGAGAGATTAAAACGGAAGCAGAGGGAAAGAGCGAACTTTATAACAGAGTCTCAAATCGTGATTTAAAGAGTAGCAATATCGATCAAGGACTCATCTGTATAGCCGATGGTTAGATTTGCCATCCATCATGGATCGAATTCTCGGTGGTTCACATTACTCGGCGATTTCCGCTATATCTATTAATCCGCTCAGTACTTTGCTATCTTGTGATGTAAATACTGTTATGTTGTGTGAGCATGGTCTCAACCTGCAATGTCACACATTCATGATTATGACTGTTCATGCTGCAAAAATATCACTGATGATAATTACAGATTTTGATAATGCTATCGACGCATGCTTTCAAACAGCCGTTCATGCAATCTGTCATTATAAGCCTCTTTTTTTTACGTTCCCATTTTTGTGTTAAAAGCAAAGGAAAAGAAAAGATATAAATCAGTGGATCTTCATGCTATTAAAAATCATGATCATGAAAAGGTTGCCAATGCCATTTTTCTAAGCACTGATGATAGCAACTAATGTTAGTCGTGTATACAGATCCCGGTATACCATTCGAACTCAGCTGACAGTAACTACATGTATTTCATTTGTGTATAATCGTGTGGCGACTGTAGCTTCAGGGAGGTGAAAAGATCTCATCATACCTCCCTGGTGACCTCGAGCAGATTTCTGCTCTATTATGACGACATAAAAGTGCAGGTAATTTGTTATCAGTCTTATACCATAATCATGTGTGATGTATGATGAAAAGAATTAGGTCATGTCACGTGATACTGTTTAAAGGACAAGTCCACCTTCAGAGACATGTGGATTGAGTGAATGCAGCAATATGTGTAGAGCACATCAGTGAAAGTTTGGGGAAAATTTGACAATCCGTTCAAAAGTTATGAATTTTTAAGGTATCATGCACAGTCACTGCTGGATGAGAAGACTACCAGAGTGTATGATGTCACATGCGTACAACGATATAAGGGAAATATAAAGAGAATTTCACAAAATTTAACTTTTTGAAAAAGGTGCACATTTACTCGACTTGTCACTGACGTATGTTAAGGGTGATGTTATTCGCCTTGCCTTCTGACAGAGGGAATTGAAGCGTTCTTTTATTATGCGAGAAAAGTGAAAATATCTTGAATTTTGCTTGTACTCTCTTTATATCGTTGTACCCATGTGACATCACAAGCTGTGGTAGTTGTGTCATCAAGCAGTGACTAAGCAGAAACTTCAAAAATTTATAACTTTTAAATTGTTGTCCAATTTTCCTCAAACTATTGTTGATGTGTTCTATAAACATTGCTGCATTCACTCAATCCACATGTCTCTGAAGGTGAACTTGTCCTTTAAGCACAACCCCATCTTGCCTATCGCTAACCATACATAGAATGAGATCGAAATCTTTGGGGTCGCTCGTGTGGATATGTTGTTTTAGTTGTTGTTTTTAGAAAACGTTTATTGTTTGACAATCCGTAATATAAGTTATCATGTACTACTGATCTAGTCAAGAACTTGCAGGGAAGAGAGAGGAACCATCATATCTTATACAGAAAAAAAGAAAACTACCGGAATTATGATCATCCTGTCTCTTGAATAGGATCTGTTATGCGAAAACTTAATCTCACTTTTGCTGCATCGTGAACAGAGTCCTGAAGACTTTTTGCATCAGGAAAGGCAGGAATTGATTCTTACCTTCCTAACCTTTCTTCTCGCGTAAAGCACGCGAGTGTTTCTGTTCATACGTTACTCAGAGTCGTGGGATAACACTCGTATCAATGTCAAGGAAATGTTGAGATTTAGTTTATGTTTTCCAAAAAGGGGTAATATTTTGGAAAAACTGTTCCAGTAAACACACAGATTAAGGAACTAAATGGAAGTTAGCAGACTTGTTTTCCAAACTCTTTGAAAATATAGCCTGTGCAATTCACTCCTCACAGTTACAAGTATGGACAGGATGGCTTCTATATAGCTTATAAACTGACTTGGGGTTCCCTTGGTACCTGCATACCCTACAACTGTTCATTTTGACTTATTGTTTACAGTTACCTGCATTTACTCTTATAATGAAAAAAGGTTTTTGGTCTAAGTTCGGGGAATGCTGTAGGACTCGTAATCGGTGATCTGCTTTCTAGGCCTCTGTTTGACCTATAACTTATTTCCTTTATGTTTCTGATGAAAATACGGGAGTGAGATTTATTAACTTTTCATATCATTTAGACTAATGATTGAAAAACCTCCAAATATGTAGCCACGTCACAACTGTCCTTCATTTCGTAATATCGGCAAATTTGAGAAGTTGTCAAAGTAAACGCTGGATATCAATGAGAACTGGAAATATAGGTTGGTTGCATATAATATGTCCTAATGATGAGATATGTGTTTTCAATGATCAAAGGAGGTTGTATAAGCGTGATAATTGATACAGTCAATTTCACGCATCTCTCTTCCACCTCCCTGATCAGAGTTGTTGAAAGCTTTCTTATGAAACACGACGTTGTTCTAACATTACCTATTCGACAATGAAAATTCTCACCAGCACTGTACAGGCCACTCAACCAACGAATGCGTATGACACGTTTTGGTTTGTTGTTGTTTTTGTAGACTCTGGATCGTATGTTATATAAATACGTGCATGTTTATATGAAATTATGTCGATCGGTACGTGATGCTGCATTAGTACCTATACGTACATCGTGTTAAAGGTTATCAAATCATGGCGAAAATATGCTTTTGCTCAAGTGTATACCATTTTGTGCAAGTTCACCGCATCTGTGACAGAATTCTTGGAACATTTATTCATGCCGGCATAGCATTAGAAACCAAGACGAAGGGAAGCTTATATTATGGGCTGCATTTGCTCATCAGCATTTTTTATTTTATTTTATTCATTTATTTATCCTTTTTTTTTTTTTGCTAATTGCATGAAACCATGAAGATGGGCATGGGAAAGGGTGCTGCCAATGCTATAATGCAAATCGAGAGATATTGTATAATGTAAAGACCGAATTTGTCCACACATAGTCGTTCTAGCATTTTGTGTTTCTTATTAAAAAACCATCGCCGCGACTGTTATTTTTTCTAAAGTTGGAGTTAATTATTAAATGTGCAATGTCAAGGAACAGAGATGTTTCAAAACAGAGAGAGAGAGAGATACAGCACAAATACATGTCTTGAATTAGTGAAGACGCATTACTACCTGTGTGTATTCTGTGTATATACTTTATGTATCAGGCCCGCATGATAAATAATGATTATACCCTTTACTTTCGTAAAATGCTGCGTTGCTTATTTCATTTCGTATCCTTGTGTACTTGTTTACTAGCTGATGTGTCATCTCACCGATTTCGTAACAAAATTTTCATATCTTTAGTCGAATTAACAACAAATACACTGAAAATCATAATTTCATCAAAAAAGGTACATCGTTGATTATCATACGTACACTAATTATGGCTGTGTTTTTAGAAGCAAGATGAATGCTTTAAAATAATGCTTGAAAAAAGAGGAGTAAAATTTTACTTTCACATGAACTATTCCCAGAGGAAGCGAGGATTTGAAGCATTTTGACTGATGCTTATAGAAAAGACAATTTCATTTTATGCAGGCATGATATTATTGGTATGTGGAAGATCATACATAGCATATCAATATCTCACAAATTCAAGTTGATGACCCTTAAGGATCGCAGGTTTTCACATCAGGCCGATGTTTCGAAATAGCGCGCTATTTTCTGACTTAGGAAATTAACCCGATCACGAAATAGCGCGCTATTTGATAATATGAATACAAATTAGCGCGCTAATTCTATCGCTCTGATCGAAAAAATTTCTGAAGTCCAACTCGGAAAATTTCCGAAATAGCGGAATAATTTGCGAACTATAGCGCGCTATTTGAAATCGCCTTAATAGGCGTTTTCACATCAGCCCGATGTTTCGAAATAGCGCGCTATTTTCTGATTTGGGAAATTAAAAAAATATCTCGAGCTTGGATTTTTATCGGGCTGATGTGAAAACGCCTAATCATTCGGAAAACTCATTGAAAAACAACGGTTGAATACCTCTACGATCCTTTCGGGTCATCAAGAAATAAATGCGATGCACCCCATCATATCTAGCGTGTGTGATGGCGACCACGCGGGTAATTCTTTTTGAAGGCGCGCGCTTTACTGGTAACGTTTGCGCATGCTCAGCTGTCGAATGAGCTCGAACAAATTTCGGGCTAATTCTCTTCGGGCTGATGTGAATAGGAAATGAAATAGCGCGCTAATTTGCGATCGCGAAGAATATCTCGACCTTGGATTTTTATCGGGCTGATGTGAAAAGCTAGACCAAAAAAAAAAAAAAAAAAATCCACAAATATTTAATAAGCCTCAACACACAATATCTAATCTTCTCTCATGGTTGCACACACTCGCATAGCTATATAAGAAGGTGCTGATTAGATTGTATTTCTTCGAACATACATCCTAATGCTCGATGTTTATCAAAAGGCATTGTCCCCCAAAACATGAAAATCACTACAGTCATTTTGAAAAATACAATTACTATGTTGTAAATACCCATGGTTATATGCATATTTGTGCATGGAACAATGTACAAATGAAATCAAACTGTAACCCAAACTGAAAATGCTGGTAACTAATGAAGGTGATGTTTGTTACTTCCCAACCGAATACATGATTGTCAAAATTGATGCTGACCTCTCCGTATATAAACGAATAGTAGTCTTTGTATTAAAAGGAAATAAACGCTGCGTTTTTTTTAAAGTATGTATGTCCCACTTGTCACAGATATTCCTTGGGGCAATTCAAATTATTCGTCTAAAGAGATACGCTATTCTATAAATATAAGCCCAAGTTTAAAAAAAAATTACGTAAATTGATACTTAAAAAAATATTAAAAACAAATATGCATCCCACAGAAATGTCTAACCTTTTAGAGATATTCTTATGGAATATGTGGAAACAAATGATGATTTTATATTACATCATTGGAATGCAATGCAAATAAACATAAAATTTGCATAATCATATTACAAATAATATAGTATGTAAAAATTTGTTACATGTTTTTGAAAGAATTTCAAATTTTTCAGCTGGAATGTATATTCGAATAGACACATTGATTTTTCACTATTAGCATAATATGGCCGCACACCTCCAGCTGTTTACATTTTGTTTTATAGAATCTTTCTACCGAGTTACTTGTTGGGATGAGATATCGTATGGGTTTTCTAAAAATTTTGTAAAGTAAATTTGCGTAAATTATGCAAATTAGGTGTTACTTCCAAAAATACGGAGTGTATCTTCAGATGAAAAAAAAGAGAGAAGAGAATCCACCTGCCAAAAGGAACATGTGTGACAAATAAGATATTATGGTAGTATAAAATGCAATGATCATCCCCCTTTTTCGCCCTTTAGCAATATACTACTGGAATAAACAAAAGTAAAATAATCCGAAACAGTCACGTGAAATAGTCAGTCGAGAAATCAATTGCAATTCACTGGGAGGTAGCAGCACTAACACTTTCGTTTTCCTCTTTAATCTGCTTCACGCTTAATTGTTTTTGCTTGTCCTCACTGCCTTGTGTTTGACTCTGACCTCATCCGATCCATGGTGTGACTCTGAATAACACTTTTCCTGTACGCTCCTGCCCGCTGTTTCGCAATCAATTCATTATTTTGTCATAATTCCTCGTGACCAAATAAAGATCATATGACAGTCGGTCATTCATTGCATTACCATAGCAATGCGAGATTGACATTCCTTTCCACCAATTACATGCTTTCGTGCTTCCCAACTCTCGAAGAGTTTTCCACCATGATTTTTACAACATTTATTATTCATGAAGTCACGCTCATGGTACACACACTTCGGACACACACTTTCGACATTTCGTCAAAATATCTGTAACTCGTTCAGCGTCTCGCTCTCCCAACATTTGGATGCGAGAAAACAACACCTCTCCATCTCTCTCCCTCCCCTTCACCTCCATCTTTTATTTCGTCTTCTCTGCTCATTGGAACACATCGTACAAATTTCATTCACGAGAGTTTTAGCTGTTTTGAGTATAAATCGTCTAGTCTTTTCTCCTCGCACCAATTCAGACGCAGGCCCAAAGCACCAAGTTATCTGCAAATCTAACAGTCACTGGTGAGTACAATGATTTAAGTGATACGCTATGATCGGCTGTGCGCCATCACTTATTAATTTATTTATTTATTTGTTTATTTATTTATTTATGTATTCATTTATTCATAATTATTTAATTATTCATTTAATTATTTATTTATTTATTTATTCATTTATTTGTTATTGATTGATTCTATTCATTAATTTATGTATTTATTCATTTATCTATGTATCTATCTATCTATGTATCTATCTGTCTATTCATCAATGTATTCATCATCAGTCTTCCTTAAAAAAAATACACAGGGCAATCTAGTTTATAGAGCCGAGGGGCCTGCTTTACAACGGAGCCCTGTGCGTAACTAACATATCATTGCACATGGGCCCCATTTTTCTCTCTCTTCTCTTCTTTAAAACATAACAACATATTGCACAATAAATAATACTTTCCTGCAATAAAAAATAACAATTAACACCATGATAAAACACTAAAACAGATAGAGAATTGAAACGCAAAGTATTGCAGCAACCAGACAAAAAATACACACAATTAAACTCGGAAATGTTATAAAAATAAGACCATCAGATTAAAAACAAACAAATAAACAAACAATAATTAGGGTAAAAGTATTGCAAATCTAAAACTTCCTTTAAAATCCAAAAGGAGCATGACAAAGAAAACAAGAAGGAGATTAAAACATACATACAAAGTGCCACGCTTTAACAATACTATCAATACATACCAAAGACGAAATACAAAGCGACATTAATACTCCTCACTACTGTTGAAAATGAAGTTAATAGTAGAATGGCAAAGCGACGTACAGCATAAGATAAAAAGAAATAATGATAAAATGTTACTATCTTTAAAAAGCATAAATTAGATACTAATTTGCGGGGTTTTTTTCACTTAAAAGTGTTCAGAGTCTGAATATCAAATGATATTGAGTGTTAAAGAAATGATCTTGCCAAATAATTATGCAAAATGATCGTTTTTTTTTTCATGATTGAATTTGGATTTTGAAATGTAAAGGAAATTATTCATAGCATATCTGACAGTCCCGTTCTATCAAAAGATAAAATCGATTGTAAATTCCCTTACCGCACAGGCTGCCATAGACTTACGATAGAAATCAACTACTATAGTATACAATCAATAACAACTTTTCATAAAACAGGGCCCTGGTGTGATATTCCACTTGGTGATTGGAAACAATGTACAGTATGTCCCCCCCAAAAAAATTACAATCAGATTTTCGCATTGATAACACCCAATATGATTACACTGTCTAAATGCTACTTCAGGGTCTTAAAATATAACATGTAATAGCTCCATATTTTGCAGAAAACTCGATCCATTCGATTTGGTTTAGCGGTCACAGAGAAATGTGGATTGTTGTAAAGCATGTTATGAGTCTGATTCTTCCAAGTTTGGCACTTCGATGATCTTGTGTGTGAATACAATAGACAGAACTTGGAGGGAAGAGATTTCCGACATCCTCTACAAAATTCCTCATTTCTGTTTTCTGTAAGATGTAGATGTGGGCAATGAATTATAGTTTAATACTCTGAATTTGTATTTAGATTGATTCAATATTTTTAAAAATATCATTGCGGAGGGTCCCGTTGTACTCTTTGGGGACATACGGTACATGTGGTCCACATATATGACGGTGCAAACCAATTCCTGATTTTGTAGATCGCAACAAAGTAGATACTGATACTTAAATCTTTGTTCAACCGTCTGCCATTTCATAGTGAGGATCACGAAGACATATTTTTGATGTGTCTAGATCAGCGTTTAGCTCTCGTCTTGCGAACTTATTTTTTACTTATCTGAAGTCTTAACATCAATGTTTTGGTGCTAATGTTCTAAATGATACAATTGTATATGAGATAAAATGAAATTATAGTAGAATACTGTTCCAACATTTTCTTCCTTGTGTTTGTCAAAATCTTTTTTTTTTCCTGCTGAACTTTTTCTCAGACGTTATCATAAAAACAAATCATTGCCATCACTTATCGATCTATTGCCATCACTTATCGATTATACACGGTTATATCGAAACCAGCTTTCTCTAGTCCACCCCCCCCCCCCCTTTCTGGAGTCTGCCTTTATCTCTTCCTCTTTTCTTTCACCCGCATTCCACCCCAAGCCACTCTCATGTCAAACAGGAATATTGAAAAATGACACATTCCTTTCAGAAAGGAGATTGTATTGACATATGATACTGCTTATTTCTCACTATGTGTAAGTTACAGTACTTGCTAGATCACCCCTTAAGTATAGCTTATTATTTGAATTTGTGTTTTTGTGTGTCTGTGCTCTGCAGTCCTGCAGATCATGTCAATAATTTCGCTTAAATCACTCCTCTCTAGTCTGTTACAGCACATCACGGACCGATGCACCTCATCGTATACACCCCGTGTATACGATGTGCACTGCACTTCCCGTTGCACCATGATATGCTGCTATCACGTAATGTCACTCATTGTAAATGGATTTTGATTTTGGAATAGATGACCAGCAGTTAGTCAACCACACAAGCCAGTACTTCACTATCAATGAATTTAACTGCCAATTTCTTTTCAACAAGGCAAATTAGATTTGTGCTAATTTCAGTTTAATCCATCTCAATTCAAGAAGCTGAAATAACAATTTTGAAACGTTTTAACTAAATTTTAAGTTCCCTCAATGATTTTCCATTTTCCGTCATAGGAGTTACCGAAACATGGTTGCACACCAATTTCCCGGACCTATTTGGCATTGAAAATGACAATTTTATTTGTAATGACAGAAAGCGTGGCATAGGAGATGGGGTTGCCATGCACGTCAATAATAAAATTAAATTCAAAATTCGAACCGACTTGCTAATTCAGGGAGCAGAAAGTTTATTTATTGAAATCTTAAATGATAATGAGGAAAATATTATAGTTGGTACCATTTACCGTTCTCCACAAAATGACATTCAATCTTTTTTCTTGACAACTTCTACTGAAATTCTTGGAGGGAGAAAATCCATTTTTTGATGGGATATTACAATATAGATTTATTACACCCCCCCCCCACCCATTTGCATGACATATTACTTTCCAACTCACTGCATCCCCACATCAATAACCCATCAGAATAAACAACATCACCCATGTAAAACATTCAATTCAATTCAATTCAATTCAATATATTCGGCACAAAATAAATCAAAAGTACATTATGTACACAGTAAAAACAAAAACAATGTGTATGAACATACATGCACATATTTGGAAATTAATGCCGGGACCCCTTTGAAGCATCTGGTGCTTGTTGTTGGGGCCCAAAACAAAATTATACAAAATACAGTTGCTAAATAGCATATTGTGCAAAAATGAAAATGAAAAAAAATATATATATATACTAAAAAATACTTATCAGCCCTATACTATGCACACACACACACACACACACACCACATTCTTATCACTCGCACCCATGCAGCGCACACCCAACACACTCATTCAGTAGCAGTGTCAGGATCAAAGAAGTGAACAGTAGAAGAAATTTGGTAGCAAGCAGTCTACTCAGACATGGATAACAGTTTCTTAAAAGTATGTTGTTTGAATAATGTTCTGAAGCGAGAAAGTGTAGTGCTGGATTTGAGATCTGGACTGATTGAATTCCATTCATTTACACCTGTAAAACGAATTGAATGGGTTCTAACTGTTAAACGGGCTAATGGCATTCTCAGGCTATATCTTTCACGAATAGAATAATCATGAAAACACAAATTAGATTTAAACATATCATGAAACAAAACTGGGAGAATACCTTTATGATACTTAAACATAAACACTAATATATTAATAGATAACATACTGTCTAACGTTATAACTGAAACCTGCACGAACGGCTTTCTTTATTCATCCAGTAGACGATGTCATAGACCATGTACATGACCTGGAAAAGTTTTTAAGTACAAGGTTTGTTTTTTTTGTTGTTGTTGATTCGTGTTCTAGAAGGGTATTGGAGTAAATTTAGCTTGGTTGTCACCTGGGCAACCTTGGGCAACTTTTTTTATGAGCCTAATTAGCATAATTACGTAATTAGCATATATAAAATGTGTAATATATTACTAATTTTGATACAAGGAACCAGAAAACATGGGAAATCGCACTTTTTAAGGGTTTTATACATCGAGGAATCCATTCATAACATTAATTTTCAATTTCAGATTATGTAAGTGTCTTAAATACCGGTATTAGCATAATGAGCGTATTTGCATACGTATAATAGTGAAGCACATTAATACGGCAATATATACCATTGATATGACCTGAAAATGCTGTTAAGCCCAAGGTTTTGTTGGTGTTGTGGTTGATTCATTCTTAAGATGGGTACTGAAGTTATCTGAGCTTGCTTGGTACCTGGGCAAACTTGAACAATCATTTTTATTAGTCTCATTAGCATATTCAGCTAATTAGCGCATTATGTCTGATATGTTCTAATTTCACTCCAGAAAGCCCGAAAACACATGTATGATACAATTTTTCAAGGTTTTTTTTTAAGACCAGGAATTCATCTGTAACATTGGTTTGTACTTCCAAACTATGTAACTGTCTTAAATATCATAATTAGCATAATTACATAATTAGCATAACTATTATGTATGTACAGTGTACAATAGTTCAGCCATGTACTGTATATGACCTGGAAAAGTTGGTATGTACAAGGTCTCTGTAGATTGGCATGATTGGTGTTTTAGATGGGTACTAACAACGCAGTATCAAGCTGGTTGCCATCCTCTCAGCCTTGGGTAAATATCTTTGATCAGGCTAATAAGCATAATGATTTATACCTAATTAAAGTAATATGTATCCTGCTAATCTTAATCCAGGATGCCTGGATATTGAATTTTAATACAGAAAGCCTGAAACACGCAGATTATAGCTTCTTACTAGAAATCCATTTTTAACACCAGTTCCCAATTTCAAATGATGTAAGTGTCTTAAATATCATAATTAGCATATTAACCTAATTAGCATGTGTACAAAAGTAAAGTAGATAGATGAATACACCATATGTAAATGATCTCAAAAAGTTGTTTAGCACAAGGCTTGTTATTGCTTTATTTGTTTTAGACGAGTATTAAAGTAAGCTAAGCTTGGTTACCACCTTCGCAACCTAGTGCGATTATTATCTATTAGCCTAATTAGCATATTCAGCAAAATGGTGCAATGTTTAATGTGTAGTTAATTTCAATGCAGAAAGTCTAAAAACAAAATATATTACCATATACATGTACTTCATTATTATGCGTACGCAAATACGCTCATTATGCTATGTAATTATGTAATTATGCTGATTAGGCTAATAAAAAAAGTTGCCCAATGTTGCCCAGCTGGCAACCAAGCTAAATTTACTCCAATACCCTTCTAGAACACGAATCAACAAAAAACCTTGTACTTAAAAACTTTTCCAGGTCTAAAGAGTTTTTTCTCGACTATATTGAGATATATCCGATCACCTTCTGATTTTCATGATTAATGATAAACCGCCAACCCAAACGATACTTGAAAATGCATAGAAATGAAACGCCACAAAATATTGATTCATTGAATCAAGATTTATTCGAAGAACAATGGAATGAGTCTTTGAACTCCAAAATGTTAATTCTTTTTACGAAATTTTCTTATAAAAACTATCAGATTATTATGATAAACATATTCCTTTAACTCCCAAAACAAATGGAAGGAAAAGAGCTCGGCAACCCTGGATTACTCAAGGTCTTATACATTCTATTCTTACTCGAAACCGTCTTTATAAAATATCTCTGAGAAAACCTACTCCTGAAATCGTGAAAAGGTAGAAAACATATTAAATTAACTACCTTGATTCGAGTTTCACGTAAATCATATATTTCAAATAAACTCGAATCTAATAAGGACGATAAAAGTGCTCTTTGGCGGACTGCTAATGAACTACTCCAAAAGAAACCTACGGAATGCCTTGATAGCATTACTCACAATGATAATGTCATTACCAATCCTGACCAAATTCAAATATTTTTAACAATTTCTTTGTCAATGTTGGTCCTTCTCCAGCAGCATCTATTCCCATAAATGATGTCAAAAATTATAAAGATTACTTACCTGAAAGTAATCAAAATTCTTTGCTTTTTTACTCCAATTAATGAATTGGAAATAATTGATACTGTTCGATCTCTGAAATGTAGTAAATCCTGTGGGCCTGATAGCTTAAGGATGAATTTGTTGAAAAAAAAATAATTTACCCCCTAGCAGCCCCTCTCACCCATATATTCAATCTATCCCTATACTTAACGGTAAGTATCCAGACTCCTTCAAAGTTATCCCCATCTATAAAAGAGAAGATCCATCAATGGTGAAAAATTATAGACCAATCTCATTGTTACCTGTCCTGCAATATCGAAAATTCTAGAAAAAATAGTTTACAAGCGTCTCTACTCGTTCATGATTGAAAATAAAATATTAAATGCGAATCAGTTTGGTTTTATATAGGAAAGGATTTTCTACTGATTATGCTATAATCAAATCTGTCGACAATTGATGCGCTTACTAGAAAGGAGCACATAATTGGAGTCTTTATGGATCTTAGTAAAACATTTGACACTATCGATCATGACATTTTACTTGAAAAATTACATCACTATTGCGTGAGAGGGATTACTTTGTCGTGGTTCAGAACTTATCTAAGTCGTCGAAAACAATATGCTGCATTTAAATCCAGTCACTCATCATAATAAATTATTCTAACGTGTCATGCCGTGTCCCTCAGGGATCTATCCTCGGGCCCCTACTGTTTTTGAACTACGTTAATGATATTATCAATTCCTCTCCTCGTTTAAACTTCATCTTATTTGCAGACGACACCAACGTTTTTTATTCCCACAAGGACATTGTAACACTGGTTGATACATTAAATATGGAATTAAGCAACATCTCGAAATGGTTAAGAGGTAGCAAGCTTTCATTGAATATTGATAAGACATGTTTTATACATTTTCATACGCTTCAATCCCAACCCACCTTTCCTCAAAGTATTTCTATTGATGATACAAATATTGCTGAGAAACATTCAACCAAGTTCCTTGGGGTAACCCTAGACAGCAATCTAACTTGGAATATCCATGTCCAGGATATTACAACAGCAATATCTAAAGCAACTGATGGTGTTTTAAGGAGAATAAAATACTTAATTAACGATCAAACTTTGATAATGTTATATAACACCTTATTTCTATAAAATGTAATGTACTGCAATATTGTATGGGGCAACTGTATCAAAACTAAATTGAACACAATTTTTCTTCTTCAGAAAAAGGCTCTTCGTATATGGACATTTTCAAATATCTTGGCTCACAATGATCCCATATTTTATCGCCTAAAAACTCTAAAGGCCCATGATATACATTTATACCTAACTGCCACATTTATGTATAAATACACTCGAAATTTATTACCATTTTGTCATAATGCCCTAGTAACCGATGACCACTGTCTCAAATCACAAATTTTTCCTTCAAATTATTCTTAAAGGAACTTAAATTTGGGGATGCCTTTAAACTATCACAAAGGTCATTCCAATATTTAGGTTTAGCAAATGTAAATATAGATTGTGTAAAAATAGTCCTATTGTTAATGGAAAATGAAATTCATCAGAGTGACGAATCGGGTATATGGAGGAGCGGTTTCTCGCAAACATGCGGGTGATAACGGACGGTAATAGATTATTACTGAGTTTGTACATAAATTGGCCACGTTGATAATAACAAAGATCGGTAATCTTTAAAATCTTGTTGTTTTTTTCGGAAAACAAAACATCGGTAGAACGTAAAAGAGATTTTATTATCCATGGTGATCTATACAATGCTTTTTGTAATCACGTTTAACGTCAATCAAAGAAACATATTCATCTAAAGGAGAACTCAAAGTTTTTATGATGACATCAAACGATAAATCAGTATCATGAGAGCTCTATACTTTTCCCCAAGTTTCTTCATTTAAACTATTCTTCAGATAGTGTGACTTATAAGATGTAACTTTTCTGAATGATTCTCTATATGGGACTGTCCCAGAAGTGAAAATTGGGAAGTGGTCTGATATATCAGACAAAATAATATTCAATTTAGGAGAAGGCGTAAAATTACAACATATATTATCAATAAGAGAAGAGAAGCTCTATTATTTGTTACTCCGGTGGGTTTTAGAGATGAGTGGCAAAAAGGAGGTTGAAAACATACTACATTAAACAAGTATAATTTCTGAGAGGTGTTTGATGTGTGACATGGAAGAATATCTAGTATATTAAAATCGCCCATAATAAAACAAAATGGGTTACGGTTTAACTCCTGCAAAGATTCTGAAAACGATGCACTGTTGGAATTTGCAGGTCTACAAATCGCTGTGATCAAAACATTCCTAGATTTTGGCATATTCATTTCAACAACAAGAGATTCTATGATTTCCTTCATGGAGTTAAGTTTGGAGTGAACAAAATACACGAAGTCCAAATGTTGTTTGATTATATGAAATGCAACCCCTCCTCCTACCTTGCTAGTTCTGTTACATGTATTTTGTATTAGAACTAGCAGAATTCTGAGTATATACACGACTACACGTCATACACATCCGGAGGTTTAGAGCGCGAGGCCTTGTCCAAAGGCTAGGATACACCGGGGATGACTGACAACCTTGCAATGCGGTCGAGGTCGAGGTCGAGATGACGTAGCACACATACATAATTATGGACAGTCAGGACACATTACAGAATGCCTCTTACCACAGGGCGTAGTCGGTGAATCCAGCGTACGTGCATGCGTGCGAGCGCGCGATCGAGCCCGCGTACAGGTCTGCATAATTCTTATCCTCGAAGGGTGCTTTTAGCGGATAACGAATTGTCATCTCATCACTGTGATACTCCTGAACACACCGTGCATGGTTGTACATGCATTTGCGTAATGCATAATTGGTATAAACAACGTGTTTAGCAAATTAGAATTATCCCTGGAGTGTATTTTATCCCGCGTATTCCGTTTGGGGCGGTGACCAGCTTTTCAGTTTTCCAGCTGTGAAAGTCATAGCATACGGACATCCAGCGCGGTGAGTTCTTTTCATGGAATACAGTACATTGTAGTCCAGGGTGTATTACAATTTGTCGAGTGCCCATTGTTATCATAATGCACCTTCTCGATTTATTGTACCTTAATAAATACTTTTAACCTAGGAGGTGAGTTGCCTCCTTTAATACCTTGCTCTAACAAAGTCCAAGGACCTGGCGGTTTATAATCTTACAGCAAACTATAACAATAACAATTAAGATATGGATTTATATTGTATGTACAGTGTTTTACATCAAGGGGGCCGATCGCGGAGTGGATGTGGATAATAGACACTCTTCAATTGACCAGTAGTCATACCACTATGGAGTCCGTGTTGCAAATACGATCTTCAACATAATAGGGAATTTGATGGTTACGATCCCTTTATAGTTCTTAAACATAAATGAGCCTGCGAAGAGCGTTCATAAGATTCACAGTGGTTTAAAAAAGGGGGATTGAGAGTATGATTTAGGTCTTTACACCCTGTACCGAAAAAGATTCTCGCCTTCTCGACTTCCATTGTACCATCAAGTCTACATTTTCAAACGGGTGTCGGTCCTATCGGATCCCTGCAAATGCGATCTTTCTATCTTGGGGGCCCACATACTACAAGCTCTGTCTTTTTAGTGGGTCCCTCCATTTTTCGCACTTTAAGCAACGGTATACATGTACTTCACTTTGATCACTTCTGTTTCTTTTTTTTTACCATACAATGTATGATTACTATAGGTCCTCAGGTTATTGTTGTACAGTCTTTTCATCTTTCTATGTTCTATATATTTACCTTATTCTCTGTTATCAAAAGAAGTGAAACATATTTTGTCGAAAAATGAAATAAACTTTGAATTGAATTGAATTGAATTGAATTGAATGCCTATCTCTTAAATGCAGCAGATAGTCAATTGACAGTTTACAATATTGTGTAACCGATAGACCTCGAAGTTAAAGTAAGAAATCGATTGCTTTATATTATACCTCAGAGTTTTTAGTGTGTTATCCAGTGTTATTTTGAATAATTGTGAAGTATATAAAAGAGCAATTCAGCCTGCTGGCTGCTATGTTTTACTGTGTGTGTGTGTCTTCATCAATAAACTACTCCAATCTATCAATCAGTCAATCAGTCAATCAGTCAATCAATCAATCAATCAATCAATCAATCAAAATTTATTACACGAATATCTTTTAATGCGGCAATCATTTTATTCCTCGGCTTTCAAATGTAAACGTGACGTTGATTACAAGTGATTATACGAGTAGGAAATCATAAGTACATTATACAGCTTTGATTGATAACAGATCATCAAAACTGAACTTGGATGCTCTTTGATCTTCTTTAGACTCCTTGCCGATAGAGTTGCTGTGTTGATGATGCCATGCCTGCCTGTAACCGCGGCTGGGAGGTCGGTCTTCCTGTGACTGTCTCCTGCTCTCGTTTTATTACAGCCCTGTCCCTTGCTGGAACGCAAGCTGTGGTCCTGGTCGGAATCCCATATTGCGATATTGTGCTCCTCCTCGGAACCCCACGCACCAACTGTTGTAGGTGTTTCACCTCGAATCCCCTCTATGGTGAGTTTATATGCTCTACTGGACGAACAGGCAGACCCGAAATGCAACAAATTAAAATCATCATGATTCTGACGCTAACTTGATCCCAGGTGCTCAGATTCAATAATATCCGGCATGTGAATTTTACGTCTTAAAATTCGCTGTATCACAGACCTCAATTTAGAATTATTAAAATGGAGTGACTTCTTGGAGAGACTTATAAGGTTTCTGCCCTGTTTGTTATATTAGGTGGCAACATCCGTTCATCAGAGCTTTTTATTTACCATATCGTTTGTATCAGTCAAGCCTATACTTTCATACTGCCCACAGAAACCGGGACTTTCTCCGAAATCTATGTCGTGACAAAAAGTGAATTAATACTTTTTTTTTGCCGTCATGAAGTACACATTCCAAACTGCATTATGCATACCATGAGGAAAACCGCTTCTCGAATATTGACGTCACAATGTGTCCTCATTCTGAAAGCATTTATACGTGCAACTTTTTTGTTCTTCTTAATTGCACTTCACAATATCCTTATTTGGTCACGTAGTTACAAGTTCCTGCTTTAAGTCATGATATTTATGTAATAAAATGTCGAACAACATCAGCTCCTTACGATAACACTATTGCTTTGGACAAATGCTTGCCTGAAAAATATCAGACATAGTACATGTCTTAACATGATATATATACATATATAATGTATTACACATTGAATAGTGTATTCATAAGATTTATGATTGGTAAAATTGGAAGAATTGACATTCATTAATTTCGTTATAGATCACGGTCGTGAACTCATACTCATGGTTCTTGCCCGGGAATCCTTGTTTAACAAAACTTTGATATGGCTTGTTACAAATCAATTTACATGTATATACTCTGTATACTATAATGGTACATGGTCTTTCACGTACTTTTCTAGCCGATATGCACTCTGCATTAAAAATTAGCCCTCGTGCAATTCTACTACACTGGGGTTATCGGCCTAGATGAACTATAAATCTGCATATAATTTTATTGTCGTACATTGCATTTGATATTTTTTGGTATTTATGTAATAATAATAAAAACAATAGTGGTATATATATATGTATATATATATATATATATACAGCAAAAAAAGAAAGTAAACGCTTTTTCAAGTTTAAATTTCTCATAGAATATTTGAATGAAAGGTAATGTATTTCATACCATATTGGAGGTAATTTAATTCGCTATCAACCTGGTAGGTCAACAAAAAGGGAAACTTTACACATGAGTGAACACCATTATTTCTCTCCTTCAGGGCACAAAAGTAAAAATTGCAAAACTGAACAAGTTGTCATTCATGCGTATGTGCTCTTTCATAGAACAATAAGAACAAACAACAAATTTCACACAAAAAGAAACACGAATTAAGTTGCAAAAAAAACACCTTTGATCTCTTTGATATCTTTAAAGCCCAAAAGATTAATGAAGGCTAAAAATAATGGAGGAAAATAAAGCATCTTATGTCAAATCTAAATTCAAATCAAATAAGAGAAGAAGTAATAATTAACAAAAATGGTAGAAAATTTAGCTTTTTTTCAAATAAGGAAATTGTAAATAACGTTTGGTTCTTGAAATTGTCACATGGATTCTTAAATCACTAGATTAAAAGATTTAAATAAAGAAATTCTGCATATTTAATCACCTTTATTCTTATTATTTTCTGTCATTTGAAGTTTGACAGAAAATTCTTATTTTTCCTCTTTAGTTTCTCATTTTGTTTTTCTTAGAGGTTATAAGCTCAACAGGGAAAGCCTGACACTTTGTTTTCTTGTGTTTTGTTTGTTTATTCTGTTTCTCTGTTATCACTTGTATTGTTTTGCAAATGCCGAATAAATAATAATAATAATAATAATAATAATAATAAAGAGACAAAGAGAACAAAAACTTATTTTTCCTATTTCATTCATGTCTCTCATTGTGTTAAACTGGTCTTTTGTTGTGAATGTTATCGTGAAGGGCATTTGCAAACTAAAGAGAACATGTCAATTTTTGCAATTTTTAATTTGTGCCTTGGAGTACAAAAACGAATGTGCTCACTCATGCGTAAAGTTTTCTTTTTAATTAACCTACTAGCTTGATAGCCAATTAAATTACCTTTAATGTGGTATATAACACATTTATTTTTTTTTAAATCTATGAAAAATATGACCTCAAAAAAGTGTTTACTTTCTTTTTTTGCTGAGTGTATATATATATATATATATATATATATTACGTAATACATGTAATCGTGACGAAAATACATTTTTTTTTTGGCATTTCTTTGTAATCTTTGCAGAAGAGAATCACAGGCGGGAGATACCACGTCACCACTACATCACTTGGAGCCGCTTCCCGGAGTTTGTGACATTCGACGAACATCGATTTATTTACATCCATATATCTTCTTAATAATGGCAACGACTGGTGGCACAGTTACAACTTGTGTCACAATTGCCCCTGATGGACCCGCCAATGAGAGTGAGTGCCATAGACGTTGTGTTCAATGGAGATGCTGTCCCATCCTGCTCATTTTTCTGTCTTTCGTGCCCATCTTTGCTGGCATCGCCAACATAGCAATAGGTTCGACATTTGGAAGCACTTTGTCGGAAAGCTTCCATGAGACTTTTCCGCACATTCGACAGGACAACGCTAGACAGGTTAACACGGGCATTGGTGTTCTGTGCTTGGGCATCGTCCTTCTCGCATGCGGTATAGGATGGGCGTGTTACATAAAGAGATCATCCCCCGACGGACGCGTGGTGTTTTTCGGCCCTGGAGGAGGCGCCCCGTCCACAGTGCTCACGACAAATTACGGTCCTCAGCAAACATCGTTTACCACCGTACACCAGCCACCGCCCGTGGAAGGGTACGGCAGCACGAACACCT
This sequence comes from Diadema antillarum, assembly GCF_040938485.1. Lineage (NCBI taxonomy): Eukaryota > Metazoa > Echinodermata > Echinoidea > Diadematoida > Diadematidae > Diadema > Diadema antillarum. The sequence goes on along the minus strand of NW_027271043.1, from coordinate 480,456 downwards.
ACGTCTATCCTGTCCAAACGATGCCTAGCGCACCTCCAGCGGCGGGTGAGATGACTAGAGGTGCATACCCTTCGAATCATCCTCTGCCCGGATACACACCTGTCGTACCGCAATCTGGGCAATGCACCGACCAGCCTACAGCCTGGGATGCCCGATCGACGGATCCTGGTAACCAAGCGAAAGAAGATCACTTGCCACCGCCTCCCTCTTACGATCAAGTGGAAAAAACTGGTGGACTGTAGTGGAAAAAATGATGTGTTCAGCGGTAGACGCTCCTCGAGTCGTACAATGTGTCTGTAATGTCAATTCATTTTGTAGAACATGTCATGCAGGGCCGTGAAAGTGCGTTACCTCACTACGCAATTGTATGAAATCACTTTTCATATCTTACATTCATAAATTTGTCATTAGAATAGCGTCTTTAATCTGGATGTGGGGCTGCCCTTCATAATAGCGGCCATTTTCATGTTGTTAACCAATAGATCAATATTCATAACACAACACTCTGCCAATATAATGTGCAATTTTAGCTTAAGAATTACATGCATTATTTCATTTTTTTTTTTCATTTTGGCTAGCTCACACTGCATCCCCCCAAAAAATGACTTTGCCTTGCAAAAAAGAAAAAGAAAAAGAAAAGAACAATATCCGAATTTGCGATCAAATAAGGTATCCTATTCTCGTGGCTTTCAGATTTAGATTTGTGGTCAGGTAACTCACGAGTACAAGTGCGTCATCTATAGGGATGTAGGGTGCATCCCCGCTCCCACTCTCGTAGTAGCCACCACAGGTCCGATCGGGAAATGAAGGAAAAGTTGTTAAATCAATGGCTCTGCTGATGACACCATTAAATATCGATCACGATTTTCCTGGTTCGAGTCCCTGGCTGCCCCTCGCTCCAAGGCGCCCGTCCCCCTCCTATTGCCTATCCTTCGAAAAGCCGTTAAACATTCTTGACCTTCGTTGTAGCTGGCTAAATCAACTTGACATTTAAGTTCAAATTCAACACAAAGGACAGTCATGTGCTCCGAACCAGCAGAGATTCAATGCGGCTATGGACATTATCTGTACTAATTTCTGACTACACAACATGATAAACGTTTTTCTTTTCCACATAATAGGTCTATTCAAAGAGGGATTCATTTGGAAAATCGAGAAGCAATATTTCTCGACATTCTCCTAGCAGCTTTCTATATAATTATTTGGTTTTTCTTTTTTTTTTCTCCTAAGTCGGTGTTCATCTTCTTCTTCACTTGAGATTCTTTGTGCTTCCGCTTTGACGAGCGCTGAAGAAGAGCAATTATACGTACATGTACATGTACATGTACATGTACACTTATTTTGGATTTTGATATAATTACATGACATACATCATTACAGCTGCAATTCAATATACTGTATCGCGAAAGATCGTGAAATGTAAGAATAATATTTAGGGTAGATTATGATAAGTCTGTACCATTTTGTTTTTATTAAAGTCAAAGCCAGACCTTGTATATTTGTGTGTGTGTGTGTGTGTGTGTGTGTGTGTGTGTGAGTGTTCGACTTCCTTTCTGGGGACTTATATAACCCCACAAGCATCGGTTTTTCTATTGATTCTTCCACATAGTATCTAAGTACATGTACGATGTGGTCCAGACTGATTTCTGATTCTTTTGTCTAGAAATAGTATTTAAAGTTCAGCCTGTGTACATAAATTTTCAGATGTCAGTTACTATTCATTGATCTGTAAATGTATGCTATAAATGTAATTTGTGATGAAAACTTGATAAATGAAATGAAATAAAGATGATATGAAAATTGAACTTGATGTGGAATTGCACAAGACCCTCGATATACATCCTTTTCTATGAATATCTCAGATGTTTTGATTTGTTGTTATGTTAAGAGTTAGTCCGGTAAATAACTGAAATATTTTCTTAATATTAGCCCCTCCTTAAGACTTAATGTCCCGACAATACAGTATAAAATCATGTTCGCCAATAACTTTAAGAACATTTGAAATGATGAAAATTTTAGGTACAGTAGTTTTATGTTAATGATCAACCTCAGTGAGAAACTGAAACATAATCTTATACTGACTTTAAGATAAACAAACCTATTATTTTCAAGATTTTACACACGAACAGCTGACGAACAACAGATCGTTGGTACGTTGTATAAGTATCCGGCATGAGAATGGATATTTTCATGGCCTGTTCTAGAAACGAAAGCACACACACACACACACACACACACACAAACAAATTCAAATAGATTCCTGGTATCGCATTTCCCCACACAAGAATTTGATTACTTAAGGAGAATTTTAGCGCAAAGTAAAGTTAATCTTAAGAGAAGGCGTAAAATTTTCTCAGCGCAATAATGAAAATTTAATGAAAATTTGATGAAAATAACGAAGCAATGAAATTTCGCTAATTTCGCTTATCATGTGAATGTGCAATATTATGTGATGATTCCATCCTCTCACAACTTGCCATATACTTTGTACATAACACATGCCGACATTTTGTCTCAAATCGTGATATATCTAACTGCTTATTGTTCTGAAGTTTTTCAACCAGGTATAACTTCATACTTAACACTGTAACAACAGAAACACTAAATTTCGTCATTTTTTCGTACACGATCAACAGAAAATTCAGAGGTGATGACATCATTAGATGGCTTATTTGAATATTCATATCAAGTGTACAAAAACTGTTCTGTCGAAGTTAAGGAAACTTCATAATGTCAGTACTTCTATCCGATTCTTCATCCGATTTTGATCAAGCTTTCACTGTTGCACTCGAAGACTACTCTTTCTTATCATACTAACTTATGATTTCAATTTCAATTTCAATCTAATGAGATTTGAATTGTACGGGAATTTGTCGTCAAAGTTTTCAAAGCAGAATAGACTTTGAACAAAATTTTGCTCAGAAAAAAACATGTTCGAGTCTATTTAGGATACCACTGTTATTAAAAGGGGAATTTCTTAAATAATTACTTGGGATTTATACATCACTAGGATCAGGATCAATCAAACACCGTAAAATTTTGTACACACAGCTCGGGTAATTCGATATCATTGGTCTTGATAATTTGATAATGCAATTTTTTCAGACTGTAACTAAAAACACTTTTTTTTTTCTACATTGAGTTATAATTCATTAGCATACAGCAGTATAGATAGATAGATAAACAAACCCCAATTGATGAATTAATAAACGAACGAATAAATAAACAAATAAATATATGAATAAATAGAGATTCAAAATCTTGGTAAGTGAAGTTGTGTAACAATCTAAACAATTTTCGACTGAAGCCTCGCATAATGTATGAATATTTTCTTTCTCGAGGTGTGTTGTGGATTATTCTATGATTGTGCACAGCAATTCAATAACATCAGTAGGGTTGGAATGATATAGGTCTTTATATTTCACCTGCAGTAAAATTTTTCCTATAGATTCGGGATCGTGATATCGATAAAAATACTTCCAGTAACTTTTGATATTACACAACGTTAGATATCACAGATTAACATCCACGTTCAAGTTAAAATTGACATTTGGGTTACATTAAAAATCCTCAACTCCACCATCTTCCTCTATCAAAATACTATTCCTGTTACATGTATTGTAATCAGGACAATAATAATGAGGTGTCCTCTATACAGGGTAGTCGCTTCATGGTTGCACATAAAATCCTCTTAAGCTTAGAACGACAAAATTTCATATATGGAGCCATTTCACACATAGTGTACAAAACAAACATTCCACATGGTTATAGGTAAGCAAAAATTAAGCAGCAATTAACATAAACATGCAGGATAAAAAGTTCACAGTTCATAACAATATAAGCCTATATATTATTTCAAAATGTCAAATTTGGTTACAGCATATTATGGGCAACAAATTAACTGGCAGCATACTGTGGGTTGTGTCTGTTAACGTCTGTACCGACTGGCCAGGTAATTAGGTCTACAATGCATTCACACACACACACACACAAGTTGTACCAGCACCTTTGTAATCAAATTCAGCTTGATCTCGGAAATGGCAATCATGTATATCTTAACGTCTAAATTTGCTGGTGTTTCTAATGAAGCACATAATCTGGACTTTTTCAATAATGATATATGAAACAGAATGACAAAGTAACCAAATGAGAAGCGCTGGAGAATTAGCCACTCACCGTGAAAACTGTACTTTTTTTTACTAATAAATCCATTGGCCAAGTTCAAAGATTACTTTTAAAAATCGAGTTAAACCCCAGAAAATGACCTGAGAAAAGGAACACATGCTGATTCCGTAGTCCTGTTGAGCCCTATTCTTTCCAATAGGGCAGCACTGTGCTTCCAGCCACTGGTGTTTTAGTAGCGACGTTTCTTTCCTTTCTCATCTCATATTGGCAATTTTCGCAAGAGAACTCGAGGCTTTCAGGGCTGTTGAAAGATCGTATGAAAGTTCATCCTCCCTGTTTTCTGGTCAGGGGCTTTGGTTGATCTTGAATTGAACTGGAGTTGGGGCTCCTCAAACGTGGCAAAGACCTAGTTCCTGTCCCTTTTTGTAGACGAATTTCTCGAGGAGCTGGGACGTATGTAGGGCCCGCGCTTTTGGCTCACTATACACGTGTAGGTGTTTTAGGTGGGATTTTTCGCCTATCATCTACTGGCTTTTAAAAGCGAATCTTATAAGATCGTCCTTTCGGCGTACACTGGCTCTCACCAAATAACAGCTGTGGATTGCGCCAAATTAGAGGATGAGGTGTTATAAGTCACGGAGGGGGGGGGGGGATTTTGCATCATCTCTAGGATTGATAGGTGACGGCAATGATGTCGTGGTCAATGGTGATGACCAAAGCTGGAGGCGCGGCTATATAGGAATTGAGGACTCATTTCATTGGTTTGAAGTCCAATGTGATTTGGGGAAGAGGTGAAGATAACTGTTCCTGACTATACCTCTACAAGAGTCTACAGTGACCTCGCCTGGTGCTTGGAGACCTGTTCCCAAAACTCAAAAGGCAAAACGCACTTTATCGATATCACCATCAGCATCAATGAGCGAGTATCACATTTTGCCATGTATGAATACATTTCAAGACTCATATATGAATACATTTCATATATGAATACATTTCAAGTTTTTTTTTATTGCTGTATTTTCGTTTTGGATGCTATTTTACATCGAATAGCTGTGTTGACCTTATTAATGTGTTCATGAATATATGTTCTATTGCAGTATATAAAGACTGCTTTGACATATATATAGCGCAAAATTGATTTTCTCCTTTGTTTAGGGTGCATGCTCATCGTAGCAAGTAATTCTCGTTTTAACCAATCTACCACTCACTTCTAATTATAGCTTGATTTGGTTAATACAGACTTGGTACGAAAAAAAAACAACAACAACACAGCGTGCTTATATAATCTGTTAAGTGTTAATAGTTCATGACGTCAGTGTAGCGATAATATAGAGAATATTTCAAAAGTTAAGAATATAAGTAACAACTGTTCCTAACATAAAGCTAAAGATAACTTCATCTCCCCCTGCTTTCTGAAAGGGCTATACGCCAGATTTTATTATGGTAGAAAGGATGAACTGTGTTGAATCTTCTTCTGTTCTTCTTTCTTTCCGTCGCCATTCCACATAAATGATGTTAATTAGGTTTCATTCACCTATAGGCCATACAGTCACCAAGTGCCTCTCTTCCCTATATAGAGGGTATATAACTTTGCACTTTACGGGCACTTCCATTTAATAGCGAAGTTTCTATAGGAAACGATTCCATTCACATATTGAGCTGGACACGCCGTCTTTTAAGTCTTGGGAAAACAATACATTTTGTTTCGGCGTAGATTCAGAAAATTTGAGTTTTTCCTCTGAAAGTTTGAAACTTGAAATTACCAGATAATGACTTTCGAGGGAGAGTTTTTGGCGACACGGTCAAAGTTCAAAGATCTTCACATCAAAAAGACTTGCGCAAGACATTATATGGGAGAACCATGCGATATGGCTTAGGCACACCAGTCGCCATACCGACATTTCTAGTTTCATACTAGCATCTCTAGGGACATCTCATTTTTATCTTTATAATCTTTGCAGAAAGGAGCTTCCACAGGAGAACACTATCAATCGAGAGACACAGAAACACTACATCATCAGCGACCGCTTCCCGGAATTCTTGACTCCTGACGTGCATTGATTTGTTGAGATCCATTTATCTTCAGAATAATGGATGACAGCTCTGACTCAGACATAATTCGTAACACACCGGCACGTAATGGGTTCCCCAGTGGGAGAGATAGTCACATATGTTGTCTTTATTTCTGTCCTCCGTTCCTCCTTTTTATATCTTTCGTAGCAATCTCTGCTGGTTTTGCTAACACTGTAGTGGCTTTACACACGGAGGAAAGCGCTAAGCACACGTCTACACTTATTGCAGGAATTTGTTGTCTGTGCCTAGGCTTTGGCCTTCTCATATTCGTTTTGATTTGGCTATGTTGCCCGACGCTAGTAACCTCGCATGGACCTATGGTGCCTTACGGACCTGGAGGAAACAGCTCGTCCACTGTGCTCACAACTGACTACGGTCCTCAACACACATCGTTCACCACAGTGCACCAACCACCGCCAGTTAGAGGATATGGCAGCACAAACACTTACGGGTATCAAGCCCAAAATATAGCGAGCGCACCTGGAGTAGCGGATGAGATGAGTGGAGGTGCGCACTGTGCGAATCCTCCCCCGCCAAGATGCGCATCAGGGATACAGCCATCTGGGCAGAACACTGGCCAAGACAAAACCTGGGATACCTGCTCGACGAATCATGGTTATCAAGTTACAGACGATCAACGCCCATCGCCTCCCTCTTACAATGAAGTGCAGCAAACTGATGGATTTTAATGAAAAAAAAAAAGATAGACCATGCTTGCTAAACTCTCGGCCTTTGACTCTGTAATGATAATTTTTTCTTTTGGTAGAACAAGCTACGCAGAGCCATTAATATGTGCTGCATTACACCTTAATTATACAAAATTCTAATCGCTTTTCATGACCCCGTGGTGCATTCATGATTTTTTTTATTGCGTCATTACCCACATCCTACGACCTGAAGTTAAAAACTAAACATTCATCATGGAACTGAACGACATAGTGAAGTCAACATTATGTTCTTTAAAGGGGAAGGCTAGTAACTGATCAATGGGAATCAGTGGAAATGCTGGGAGATTATTGTTCCAATCCTTATGGGATTCATTCAAGAGTACATTATATATCTATTGTTGTGTGGAAATTATTTGCTTCAGAATGGTCTCATATTCTAGTAATGTGCAGTTTAATGTTTCCAGGTTAGCATGCCTGGTCAGTGACGGGGCATTAAGCTGCACATTACTTGAATATGAGACCGTTCTGAAGCAAATCATTTTCACAAAACGATAGATATATAATGTAATCTTAAATGAATCCCACAAGAATTGGAACAATCATCCCCCAGCATTCGCACTGATTCCCACTGATCAGTTACTAGCATTCCCCTTTAAATGCCGAAGTCTGATAACCAGTAGAAAACGATCAAATTTCAAGAAATTCCGACAGACTTGCATTTTCACATAAGATTTTTTTTTTTGTCTTTTACCAAGGTAATAAGGTATTTGTTTCATCTGCTTTCCGAGAGGAAACGAGATAAACTACTGAGTATTCAAGTATACAACCTTTCCGATTCAGATGACTTGCTCAAGTGCATGTAATTCAAAATAACAGGCTCGTCACTGGTAAAGATTTTGGGTGCATGTAAACGCCCCACCCCTCCTCGAGTAGAAACCAGAGGTTGTTGTTATATGGCTCACAGTATAATACCATGGACTATTAATGACGAGTTTCCTGATTCGAGCCCCCTATTAGCTGCAGTTTAGGTAAGGCATTTTTTTTTTCTCATTGGCTATAGTCCTTCGATAGGAACTTAAAGCCGTCAGGTTGCTTCCTGTCAAATATCCCGTTAACTGCCGGTTAAACTAACTTTTCACTAAAACTTATTTGCGTTTTTAAACAAAGGATGTCTGCTCCTAACAAGCAGGATTTCACACAAGCCGCTGCTATCATTATCATACCTAACTTTTGGGTATGATGGTGCTGAATTGGATTCGTCTTTGAAATTGAATAGCAGGCTTTGTGCACATTTTCCCATCAGCTTTCTTTCTTTTTTTTTTTCTTTTTTTTTTTTTTTTTGCTTCGATCCGCCTTCATCGGTTGCCGGAGGAAAATATTTCGGGATGTGTAGTGATCACATCATGACGTATCTGAAAATTTGATTAATATGTTTGATGAAAACTGTAAACTTTAAAAAGTAATCAGGTCAGATTTTAATGAAGCCTGTATATATACCATTCTGCCAAATCTGTCTTTAATCTACAGCCAAAGTAAAATTTAACCTCGACTATGAAGTTGCACGAAAACTCTGGAAATACGTCCCTTTATGTGAATGATATCTCAGCTGATTTTAATTGTATAATTGTATACACAGTATCATTAATAGGTGTGTCCTCAGTGCTGTATGTCCCTATGCCTATATTGATATAATAATAATACAGGGTACTTACTAGTATAATGCGCCAATTCCACATAACTAACGTGCTCAAGGCGCAGTAGAAGAAGTGAGTTATGAAATACAAAAATCCTTACACAAACATGCACATAAAAGTGAATGACACAATAATGACGATGAAAAAATAATATATTATATATACATTTTATTTTTTTTTTTACTTCGATCCGCCTTCATCGGTTACCGAAGGAAAATATTTCGGCTATAGGTTCGTGAAGAACCAATATATAGGTTCGTCAAGAACATTAAGAATATTTACTTATTTAGTTTTAATTGTACATTGCATTAATGCATTAGATTAGTTCAGTTTTGCATATATTCAATTCATACTGCTTATGCACTACACATTTGAACTTTATTTGTTATTTCAAGGACCTACTTTGTCTTCATGGTTTCAGGCTTACGTTGATCTCTTATTCTATTACTAAAACATTTTTGCAGAAGAATATTGGAACAAATGGCTTGGATTTGTCCTAAGAATGAGACAATGCAATTATCATTTATGTACAATCTATCATGTTTTGTATACTCTGAGGGCTCAAAGCTCAACACGAAGACCGAACAAACTGAATATTACATTATGCATGTGAGTACGTATAAATGATACATGTATACCTCTACCTTGAATTGTTTTTTCTTTCCTTCAACAATAAAGATCATGCTTATTTTCTGAGATGTGTGCAATTCAAATCCCTTAGAAACGTCACAAGGAGGCTACAAAGAATGACGGAGTGTCATGCTGTATCGTTATGCATCCATGTATAATTGCGATGTCTGGACTAAAAGAATGGGCGATTAAGAATTAAGAACAATAAACAATTGGGTTATTACCTTCTTTGTTTTCCAGGCATGTACGTTTCAGGAAATATTATATTTAGACGTTAATCATCTCTCTGTCAAATATGTGCCTGCAAATTATTTTCTTCAGTCAGGTTCAATAAGACTGATTTATTTACTTCATTTAAGCATAAGTATTACTTTTCATTTTATAGGTTTTCCATATTATCACCTAATGACGTCACTGAGTGCTTACTTCTTATTGCGTGTTCTTTGTTAACTTTCACTTTGCACATAGACGCACGTGTTGATATTACCAAAAAAAAAAATAATGGAGTCGATAAGAATAACGTGTTTCTTATACTTTCCTACATATATGTTGTTAATACCTCTTAAATGTATAGGAACTTATCATTTTCTTTGTACTGTTGACGGAAAGAAACAGAGTTCTAAACTAGTCAGGGCTAGGAAAGTGTCAACAGTTTTCTTACAATTTCAAAACTTCTCTAACAGTATACTACTTGAACATCGAATATCCATGTGAAGTTCTTGTAGTGTTCGTCTTGTCAGTTGCAGCTTTTTCTTCTCTCTCTCTCTCTCTCTCTCTCTCTCTCTCTCTTGAATCCAAACATGCCGTATCCGACAATTGAATACGTGCATGGCTTATAATTTGTATTCCCATGAACACGATGAAAGCATGCAGGAATTGTTTTGTGCATTCGAAATCGAGGAATTGAGTTAATGTCATTTCTCACTTATTTTGAATATGATTTGCGCCCCAGTTTGGCTATTTCATATTCATAAATGATTATTTCCTATTTATTCCAGTTTTCTTACTTTTGTTACGACATATAGTCTTCGATCTCTAACACGATTTGTTATTTTGTTTGCATCCTATATCTTTCTATGATTTTAAATGTTGATGCTATGTAAAATTACTTATTATGCAATTTAGCCTCTGTGCTATGATGTACTGTGTTGAACAAAATAAGCCTATCAATAAACCTTTCAATATTATCACCTCACTGTTATGAAGAGAAGCACAGTGTTTGTTTTTGCACTTGCACGTCAGTGAAGTATAAGTTTATAGCAGAGTATATTTTTTACAACCTGTTTGCTAAGATGTGACTTGTGGACGACAGGATTGTTTCTCTGCGTAGAAGAAAATCATACTACGTCATAATTTTATTTTTTATACTTCTCAATTTTTCAAACATATTTTTTGTTTCACGTGTTTATCTATACAATTCTCCAAAAGAGAAAAAATGACGTATGGGTGTTGTTGCTCATACTAAATACAACAGTTTTTCAAAACACTGACATTCTCCAAGAGTTTCAGAAACATATTAATTAGCTTTACCTGGGTGAATTCAAAATTACTTCGATGTATTTCGAGGCACTATTTTCTGGTTTCATATTCCACAAAGTATAAACATATTTGATAACACGTAGTAAAACTATAGAACCTCAAAATCTTAGCAGGGAAAGCAGGTGGTCAACATCTTCTCAAGCATGGGCGTAAATCCCGGGGGGATGGGGGGATGTAAATCCCGGGGGATGGGGGGATATATCCCCCCCCCCCCCACTTTTGAAGCAGGGGGGGATGGCCTGTACAAATATCCCCCCTGAAATTCTCCCAAGAAAAAGATGTAGGAACAAAAAAACAAACAAAAAGAAATGTGGCGATATTGATTTCAGCATGATGGATTATTGCATAGCCTATAATCTAGGCGGAGAATGCAGTTATTGTCTTTGTAATTTGCTGTTAAGCTAAACGTATGATGCAGCGAGGTAATTGTCTTTTCCAAGCGATACATCTGATGCGGCGAGACTACGAACAGTGGACGCATCTACCGCGTCCGCTAGGTGCCACGATCGGTGGCAGGTTTTTTTTTTCCGTGTAAGAAGACTGCCACCGATTAAGAAACAAAATAAGAAAACAACGACAAACAACTGGATCATAGGCGGTGTATATTCGCGCGCATCCACTGTTCGTAGTCTCGTCGCATCAGACCAGCTGCATCCCCACCTAGGTTATAGGCTACATACTGTAATGCATGAGCCATGACGATCGCACGCCCGCCTCGTGACGAGAGCATACTGCTGAACAGTGCTAGCAGCGCTCGCGTACTTCTCTCGCACGCCAATGCATGTAGAGCAATATCGACCATAATGCATGCTTCGGATGTTGAACTACTATAGTAGCCACACAACCAGATGGCAACCGGCTGCATGCAACCAGGGAGGTGCTCTTCCCACCTCCTTGATGCAACACAGTCTGTAGGGCCATGGACGTAGGCGTGAACGAGTGCACCATGCCGAGTGCGATACGACTCACGTCGAGCTCCGCATGAGTTACCCAAAGATCTAGATAACAAACGAGTTCGTTAACAGCCTTGAACGAATTTCAGTCGTAGGAATTGCAACACATTTACCCTCTCCATATTGACAGTGATTTTGCTCAGTTAGTATAATTCGTTTGCCTCCAGAAAAAACAAAAGGAACGGGTGTCGATTCCCATATTTTGCCATATGCAAGTAACTGTATACCTCCTTTAATCTAATGAAAATTGCTTTAGATTAATGGTTCAAACCTATTAACCAGATTTCTTTTTGTTTTCATGGGAGATGTGCAAAAACACAAGAAAGTTCACCTGTTAACAAACATACATCAATGGATTTATAAGACAAGTTTATTCGCAGCCAATTTTATTGATATGCAACATTCATCTCACGAACAGAAAAATAGATTCTTTAATCCCTAATTAAACAATCCCACAGAAAAGGCAAGACATTCTAACAGTTTGCCAGAATAGCACGAAAAGATGTTCACCTTTTTTTTTTCCAGTGAATAGGACCTACTTGGAATTGAGTACTGAAACGGATATTGTACCTTACCAAATCATTTTCACATGTTGGTAAGAATGTATAAAACCTGAAGTGTGCCGTGATCCAGAATGAATTTTACAACTGTATTTATGAGCCTGTTATGTCGTTGGAAAATAACGTTGCTTATCATGTCATTGTGCTTAGTAGGGGCCAGATATGAAGCCATTAACTTGACAAAGATGGAAAACAGGTGAGCAAAATAAATAGAACTATCTCTACGAAAAGGAAGGGCTGAACTCATTTTGATTTCTGCAAATATGAATGGTGTTTTATAAATGGTAATAAAATATACAAAAGAATCTTTAAGAAAAAATCTCAGGAAATTATTCAAATTGTCGGCATCATAATATATGCCCAATTATGTTTGAACTTTCAAAGGCTACAGTATGTTAACATCTGATAGACTTGGGCTTCAGAAGTGCTCTGATATGTAGGCCTATGTTGCGAGATTTATAGTTAGTAAACGTTGGGTTGTCTTCAATTAAAGTACGGTTTGCTTAATCTATTCCTGTGAGGTAACTGAAGTTAAAAGGTAAAATTTCCTTCAATATACGAGATGAACTTTCAAGTTTTCAATCTCCGCCTATACGGTCCTTATATAACCTTGCGTTTCTGATAATGTTTATTGTTTACTCTCCAAAGGAATGGGTTTAGACATAAAAGATAATATTCTATATGGTCGATTGGAATTACGGAACATAATTATGTTATTAGAGTCCACAAAGATTGTCATAGAGACACATAGGGAGAAAAAACTGTGCTTGTTTGTTTAACCTTGTTTGCTTTGTTACTGTTTTATGTTAAGGTTTTTAACACATAATGTACAAAACTGATCTCGCGGAATAAATTTCAGTTCAGTTCAAATTTATTTCATATTTCCATTTTCTCAATGATGACATTACAAAATTATTGACAACAAAACAAGAGTACAAAATATATACAATCATGTCTTTTGATTGTAGAAGAAAAAGAAAAAGAAAATATACTTGACACAAATGTACATGGTCACATCGTATGAAAATGTCACTAGTAAGTATAAGAAATATGATGGAGCCCACAGAAAAGCTTTAAAGCTTGTAAAACTGTAGGTTCCTGAGTTCATAGGCATATAATTTTACACGGAGAACGGATATGTTTGTCTTGACCAACTAAAATTACACCAGTACAAAAAATAGATGAGTAATAAACTAATGAACCACATAGATATCGCACAAACCAGACTGCATACAAATCTCGAGTGTTTGAATAACAAAAATGCTATATTATTAAAAGATGTATCGGTACCATGAAATCACTTAAATAACTTGGTGCTGCGGACAAGGACAAAAGACTGGGAGCATAAAAAAGTTGCTAAAGGCTTGGTAGTGTGTATCCACTAAGTAATAACTGTTTTAATTTGCGTTTGAAGGTGAATAGAGATAAGGAAGAAGTGATATCTAGAGGGAGATCATTCCAATATCTGGGTCCAGTAAATATAATTGTCTTCTTTGCAAAAATAGTGCGAGTACGGGGAAGGTGATAGGCGTCACTCTGGCGAGTGGGATAACAGTGGATAGAACGATTCCTTTTGAACACTGTGGATAAAAACAGATGGTAATTCATTAGTTGTTAGTTTATACATGAAAATTCCGAGATTATGATAAAATAAGTCTGAAATTTTCAGAATTCTGTTTTGATGGAAAAAACAATTGGTATGGGCAAAATATCCGGCGTGGTTTATGATTCTTATTGCACGCTTTTGAATACGGAGAAGGGAATCTAGTAATGAGTGAATTGCATTTCCCCACGCCAAAATTCCATAATTGAAGTGTGGAGATATTAAACAAGAATATATACTCTGCAAAATATGAACAGGAAAGAAATGTTTGAGCTTATTCAAAATCCCAATATTTCTAGACAAAATTTTACTTACAAAATAAACATGAGTTTTCCAGGATAATTCTTGGTCAATCCAAAGCCCTAAAAACTTTGTGTTATTAACCTGCTTTAAACATAAATCATTTATTTTGATATCATATGGAACACCATTCAAAGAATTACTAAATACCATGTAATGAGTTTTTTCTATGTTCAAGGATAATTTGTTCGCATAAATCCAGGATTGCACGGACCTGAGCTCAGTATTCATCATATTTATTAATGCATTAGGGTCTCGATGTGAAAAAAACAAGCTTGTGTCATCGGCGAAACAAATGAATGACAAAATTTGCGATGATTTTGGAAGATCGTTTATGTATACGATAAATAAAAGTGGGCCCAAGAGGGAGCCCTGCGGGACTCCACATGAAATAGGCTTTAATTGCGAATCATGGCTATTGATATTAACAAATTGCTTTCTTTCTGTTAAATAACTCTTAAACCATTCTAAGGGGGTACCGCGGATTCCAAATCTATTCAAGTGAATAAAACTATATATATATTCCGAATATATACCTTTATCCAGCAATTTGTTCTCAATAGTGTTTTGATCAGAGGAAAACTAGTGTGTTAGTTGTCGCATGTCACAAGTTATCCCGGGTTACATGAAGAGCTGTCACTATACCTTGCCACTACAACTCGACTTCTGTGGAAACCGTTCTTCGTCATTCTGCCAAGTACCATTATATCCCCCCCCCCCTCCGAAAAAAAAGCGCAAGCACGCGAAACCGAGCGCTTTAAAAGTTCAATCGTGTGCAGTGGATGAAGTTGGGGGAGACAAATCATTTTGTCCCCCAAGCAATTCCCGAGATGAGGTCAAATCTCGAACTTTCTTTATGGAAAATTGGACAACTACCGCCAGAATTATGCACCGGATCGCTGAATTGCAATCATAAATATGCAAAAGCTACTGGGTCCCTTTCGATAGACTTTGTACACTTTTGAGATTGACGTTTTATTTCCTTATATTTATCAAAGAGTGTTCAGCAGAACTTTCACTTACAAAAGCTCCCTCATATGCAGAGGCGTCGATGGAGGGGGAGGGGGATGGTCCCCCATAAAAGTATTGGGGACAAACAGATTATTTTGCTCTCATATACCCTCCCCGTTCAATCATTTCTACTTAATACACTTTAGATTGACAGATTTCAAAATGTTTCATCCAAAGTGTGCACCAGGTCTGTTACTTCAGTTAAAAGAAATGCAAATGTTCCTTGGGTGATCATAGAAGGAGATGGATTGGAATCCATCGTTTTTCTGAGCCTGACTAACAGAAAGGTGCTCACCAGGATGCTGGACAAGCCATGTCGTAGACAGTGAATCATAGTCCCATTGCATTCAACTGCGTGTATATAGTTTGCGGTGGATCTGCTCTGTGCTATATGGTTACGGACAGTCGCGGACAATTTTGACAAAGATGTAAGTTCAACACCACCTGACACTATTTCTTACCTGGGGAGAGACCGACTCAGCTGATAGTCAGCGAGTCCCTCGATATTATCTTTGCACCTACACAAAACAGTATGATTTAATTCTATCAGAACTTTTCTGGAATATATCATTCATGTGATCTCATGCAATAATATTGAACTGACCTAGCATTCTTTTTCTTGGAAAACCTGAACATACAAGACGTCATATCATTTACGTCTTTCTTCTTGATATTTTGCCTGTGTCATCTCGATTACATATTCAATTCCCATTTTGATACGTACTTCAGAATTTCTATTTCATTCAAAATGGCTGGCCCCAACACCAGAGCCAAAACCAATGTAGACACCGCAATATATCAAGCTGCCCAGGATTATCTGCAAAGTGACGCATTTTTGAAGGCCGTGGAGGTAGCAATCGAGAGGGGGATTAACAAACAATTAAGCAGGTTGTTTGAGCGGATTGAGAAACTGGAGGAAAGCACTACCGAGTCAAAGGAACGATTGGAGCAGAACACCAGCTCATTGATGGACTTGGAAGTCCAACTCCGAGAGAAAACGAACCAAACTGATCGGCTGGATAGCGTCATTGAAAAGCAAGCAGTGTCTCTCAACAACCTCAAACTTGAAATGAATGAAATCCAGCAATATTCGCGTAGGAACTGTTTAAAAGTCTACGGCGTTCCCGAAAACAAAGGAGAGAACACAGATCATGTCGTCTGTCGCCTCGCAAGTGAGCGATTAGGTGTCCCCCTGTCAGAAGAGGACCTGGACAGATCCCACCGTGTCGCAAGCAGGGTGGGGCAGAACTCCTCTTCGAACGCTGAGGGCGCAAATTCCAAGAAGAAGAAGCCACGAGCAATAATAGTAAAGTTTTGCTCCTACCGCAAGCGGTCCGCAGTCCTGCGTGCAAGGAGAAAGCTGAAAGGCAGCGGCATAGCGATCGATGAAGCTTTGACGGCCTCTAATCAAGACCTGCTATGGACTGCCAAACGTCATGTAAAAGTAAAAGAGGCCTGGACCTCTGATGGTCACGTGACTGTGCTGCTGGCTGGTACAAGCGGAAAAGACATCAAACGGGTCATTCGAAACAAAGATGAACTAAAATCTCTAAACTGATGAAGCACGTGATATGATATATTCCGTTATAATTACTCAAATTCATACGTCATTGTCATTAATTTGATGTTTTATTGTCTTTATTGTATCCATGAATTCAAATTGGATTTTCTTTCACAAATTCGACTCTTTTTTTGGTCAAAATTCTAGTTGCAAACGTCTTACTATTCTGTAAGTTGTGTTATTTTTTAATAGTTCCTCTGTACATTTGAGGGCTCCTTTTCTTATTCTGTGGCCCGTTTGTTCTTGTTAGCTATTACCTTAGCTTAGTAATTAATACAGTTTGGTAAAGTATTTTTTTGTATTTTTTTTTGATTTGCTTGTATGATACAGTGTGATTTTCAATTTCCATTTTCAGATGTAACAAATATTGAATTTGGCAATTTATTTCCAGGTACCCTAAATGTGTTAGATAAAACCACCGGAGTTAAAGACAACATATTGCATAGTAAATTAAATGAAGATTCTTCTTTAGACGACCGTACTGAAAACCTTGATCCTGATGACAACTTCCTTAGTTTTGACAAGTCAAACAAATACTGGCTCCCAAAAGAATTTAACCAAAATATAAACTTCGACAATGCTACTTTAAGCTTGCTCCATTTCAACTCACGTAGTCTCTTCAAAAATTACAATGCTATTTATGATTTCATTGGTCAATTAGACACAAGGTTTTCAGTTTACGGTTTTAGTGAGACTTGGATTCATGATAAACACCAATTACTTTGTTTCACCTTGATAATTATACATTTTTCCATAACGACAGAATAAAGAGTAGGGGTGGGGGAGTTGCTATGCTTATTCCCAATTCATTAAATTCTACTGTTAGATGTGATCTCAACTTAGGCCAAGATTTGTGTGATTCACTCTTTATTGAAATTAGTGTCACAGGTCAAAAAAACATTATTGTAGCCGTTATCTATCGTGACCCGAAATCTAATATCAATGAATTCAACACACAGTTCAATGAATGTCTAGAGAGATTGACCAAAGAAAACAAAGAAGTTTATGTCATGGGGGATTTTAATTTAAATTTATTGAATTGTTCGTCCTTAGATTATGTAAATGAATTTGTGAATATTGTGTATAATAATTGTTTTCGTCCTTTAATTGATAAGCCTACAAGAATCACTAAATCTTCTTCAACTTTAAATGATAATATTTTGACAAATGTATGCACAAAAGATATTATCTCAGGTATATTCTATAGTGATATCACAGATCACTTACCAATATTTTCATTAACTCATAATATTTTCATGAATGAACATGGTGAAAAAAAGTTCGTACCCAATAGAAAACATCTCAATCCCAGAAACATTGCTTCTTTGAATAAGGAACTAGCAAAAATTGACTGGAATATTATTTTTTCATCCAACGACGTTGAATTTACATATGACATATTTCTCACGAAGTTTAAGCAATCTTTTGATAACATCTGTAAAGTTGAAATATCCGTTAATAAAAAGAAAAAGAATATTCCCCGGAAACCATGGATCACCAGATCTCTACTTAAATGCATTAATAAAAAGAACAGACTTTATAAAGTATTTTGCTCCAAACGCGACAAATCGTCCGAATTGAAATTTAAGAAATACCGTAATAAATTAATTGCAACTTTGCGAGCCGCACGAAAACAACATTTTGGTGATTTACTTCAGACGAATAAGAATAATCTAGTTAGAGTTTGGTCAATAATTAATAGTCTCATTGGTAAGAAAAATAAAGATGCTTTCCCTTCTTTTTTTATAAAGAATAATGAAAAAATATATAATGATCAGCACATTGTAAATGAATTCAATGAATATTTTTCAAATATTGCATCAATTGCTCTTGAAAAATTGAATAACACTTCCATGACTCACTTTTCTTCTTATCTTAAACATTCTTGTGAAACAACTTTGTATTTTGCTCCAACTAATGAATCCGAAATTATTAATATTGTAAAAAGTTTTAAGAACAGTAACAGCACAGGATTCGATGAACTAAGTACTTCCCTTCTAAAAAAGGTAATTTATTCAGTTGTTTCCCCCTTAGTACACATATTTAATTTATCTTTATGTTGTGGAAGGGTTCCAAAAAATTTAAAAATTGCTAAAATAATACCTGTTTTTAAAAAGGGAGACAAACACTTATTTTCTAATTACAGACCCATAGCTTTGTTGCCTTGTATTTCGAAAATTTTAGAAAAAATTGTTTATAAAAGATTAATATTTCATTTGGACAAACACCAACTACTAAATAATTCCCAATATGGTTTCAGGGCACGTCATTCATGCGAGCATGCTTTAATAGACCTTCATGATAGACTGCTGAATAATATCAATAACAATAATCACTCTTTCGGAATTTTGCTTGATCTAACCAAAGCTTTTGATCTGATTAATCATGATATTCTTTTGTACAAATTATCTTACTTTGGAATTAGGGGTACAGTGTGGGACTGGTTCCACAGCTATTTAGATGAAAGATACCAATTTATTTTCTACAATAACTGTAGTTCATCATATTCAAGGGTCCAGTGTGGAGTCCCCCAGGGATCCACACTGGGCCCTCTCCTGTTTCTTTTATATATCAATGATTTATGTTATGTATCCTCCTTCTTTAATTTTGTGTTATTTGCTGATGATACCAATGTTATTTCCTCTCACAGTGATTTTAAGTACCTTGTCTCTAAAACAAATACTGAGCTTGATAAAGTGTCTGAGTGGTTTGATGCTAATAAATTAATTGTTAATTACGAAAAGACAAGCGTTATGTATTTTCGTAAACCCACAATATCTCATGTCTTAGATGAAGTTAAAATCAAGATGAATAATGTTCAATTATGTATATCAACATCAGTTAAATTTCTAGGTATTATACTTGATGAAAAATTAAAATTTAACGAACACCGTTTTTTGATTTGTAACAAAGTTTCCAAAAATATTGGTATATTATGCAAGTTACGTACTACGCTCCCTGAAAAGCAGCTATTTATGTTGTATAATTCTCTTGTCCTCCCATATTTACAGTATTGCACCATTACATGGGCAAATGCTGGTGTTACTCATTTAGATCCCATACACAAATTGCAAAAGAAAGCTCTACGTGTATGCTCTAATTCTGCTTATTTTGCCCCTTCTCAGCCTCTATTTTTTCGTTTAAAAACCTTAACAATATATGATATTTATAGATTCAAAATCGCTAATTTAATGTTCTATGTTAATAATAATTTGGCACCAGTTAATATTTCTAATTTATTTCGCCACAATAAAGATGTTCACCAATGTAATACTCGCTCACGTCTTAAATTCAATTATCCTGCAGCTAATAGTCACTCCATATTAAAATCTGTTAAGCATACCGGTCCCCGTATCTGGAACAACCTTTCAAATGACATCGCTTCTTGTTCAACCATAACTTCTTTCAAATTTAAATTGAAGAATCTTTTGATTCTTATATATAAAGAAAATAACCAAGTTCAATCATTTTATTTGATTTGAATTCCAAAAGAATTTACAATAGTTATAATATATACTCATGAATTTTATTACCAAGAGGAATATATATGCATCATGTATGTGACTGTATTTATGGGGGGGGGGAGGAGGCGTCGAACTTCACTGGGCTAAGACCTCCTTACTTATTTTTTTTTTCCATTTCAATGTATAGTATCTTCTGTGTTTTATGTACAATTTCAAACAGTTTATTATTTTACTTCATTTAAAAATTATGTTCACTTCGTCATGTACATGTACATGCATTCTATTTATCATTGTAATCTGGGGGCTTTACGCCTTTTCAAGCAATCGCTTTTTGTAGTCCCCGTTCTCCTCATCAATACTTCTTTTTTGTTTGCTATGTTGATCTCACAATGTATTTATTTTATGATGATTGAGATGAATAAACGAATTGAATTGAATTGAATATCTAGATACTTTCAATTAATGGAGGATCCCCCCCCCCAAAAAAAAAATAGTATACACTTCTGTGATTGAAATTTCCCCAGATTACATCATAAATGTGTTTACGAGATATTTGTTGCTGCCAGTATTGCCAGCAGTTGCGCCCGGTGCGCCCCCATCCCTTAATTTCCAAAGCGAAAAAAGTACAGCTACAAACGGCAGTTTTTGGACTGTAAAATGTCAAAATTTCAAGCTCACTCGCTACGCTCGCTCGCATTGAATCGTCATGCCATTCTCCTGATGTTGCTGCCGGGTAATTGCCAGCAGTTGCGCCCGGTGCGCCCCCCCTTGTTTTTCAAAGCGAAAAAATATAGCTACAAACGGCAGTTTCGGGACTGCAAGATGTCAAAATTTTCAAGCTCGCTCGCCTCAGGGAGGTGGGAAGAGAAACACCTCCCTGCTCGCATTTAATCGTTATGTCATTCTCCTGATGTTGCTGCCAGTAATTGCCAGCAGTTGCGCCCGGTGCGCCCCACCCCCCTTAATTTCCTAAGCGAAAAAAGAACAGCTACAAACGGCAGTTTTTGGACTGTAAAATGTCAAAATTTTCAAACTCGCTCGCTTCGCTCGCTCGCATTTCATCGTCATGCTATTCTCCTGATGTTGCTGCCGGGTAATTACCAGCAGTTGCGCCCGGTGCGCCCCCCCCCCTTATTTTTAAAAGCGAAAAAGATATAGCCACAAACGGCAGTTTTGGGACTGTGAAATGTCAAAATTTTCAAGCTCGCTCGCATTTAATCGTTATGTCATTCTCCTGATGTTGCTGCCAGTACTTGTCAGCAGTTGCGCCCGGTGCGCCCCCACCCCCCTTGATTTCCTAAGCGAAAAAATATAGCTACAAACTGCCGTTTTGGGACCGTACAATGTCAAAATTTTCAAGCTCGCTTGCTTCTCTCGCTCGCATTTAATCGCTATGCTATTCTCCTGATGTTGCTGCCGGGTAATTGCCAGCAGTTGCGCCCGGTGCCCCCCCCCCCCTCTTAATTTCCTAAGCGAAAAAATGTAACTACAAAAAGCAGTTTTGGGACTGTCAAAATTTTCCAGCTCGCTCGCTTCGCTCGCTTGCATTTAATCGTTATGTCGTTCTCCTGATGTTGCTGCCAGTATTAAATTGCCAGCAAATGCGCCCGGTGCGCCCCCTTAATTTCCAAAGCGAAAAAAAATATAGTTACAAACGGCCACTTTTGGACTGTACAATGTCAAAATTCATGATCGCGTTCATGATCTTCAGTGTAAGAATTAAGACAAGAAGTTTCTCTAAATGATACCATTTTATAGGCAAAATTGTTCAATGATAATCTACATAAAATGTACTGCTACCTTAAACATGTTAGACTGTTTCAAGTCGATAGAACACGCAAAAAAAAATGAATCAAATTGCACCATTTACAACATCAATATGCAAAAAGTTCTCACTGTGGGAGGGGGAACCCCCCCCCCCCCTCCCACACCCTCCCCCCTCGCTCGCATCTCTCCCTCGCATCTAACCGCTCCCCCTAAGATCAAATCCTGCACACGCCGGTGATAGGCCCCACCATTTAGTATATAGGCCTTCACAGTGATGTCGCACAGGCGGAGCAAGAGCTGAAATACCACGATGTAGTCATTCAATTATCTATGAATATTTCTTTTTCTTACTTGTTTTTTTATAGGAAAAAAATCCCAAATTTTACCAAAAGTGTGCACCAGATCGCTGAATTTGAGGTCTGAAAATGCCAAATTTTCCTCGTGTGGGAGGGGGACCCCCCTCCCACACCCTCCCCCAGGCCGCTCCGCTCCCTCGCACAGATATTCAAACTCAAAGTCCCTCCCCTACCCCCATCATTAAAACGGAAGGATGCCTCTGTGATGATTGCTTCACTGACTTAAATCAAGAAAATTGAAGAATACAATTAATAGCTACAGGAACATATCTACTACGTTATTCAAGAAATGGATATCCTTATTAGCATTTTATTGAATTTATTTGGGCATTATTCAGGGCTGCGCTACGTTTTTGAAAGGGGGGGGGGCAAAATGGCCTGTCAGTCAAGAAGAAAGAACATAAAAAGACAAGAGAAACAACAACAAAAAAGTCTTCATACTTTTAAGGTCTGATTTTCCGCCGAAAGTCGGCTGACAAGAAAACAAAAACAAAAAAACAAACAAAAACAAGAACAAAAAGTCGTCATATTTTTGCTGCCACTTCCCTCCCACTTTGCATGGAAAAGCGTGGGACATTTGATCCCTGTAAAGTGTGTGTGTGTGTGTGTGGGGGGGGGGGGGCTTCCCCCCCCCCCCCCCCCCCCCCCCCCGCAAGCTTCCCCCCCCCCCCCCCCCCCCCCCCGCCAGGGCTGCGCCGGTCCGGTTATGGGCTTGTAATCGTGGTGATGGTGACTATCGCCAATCATCCCACCCCCCCACTCCTCAGTACGGATTTACGCCGTTGTTCTCAAGGGTACATTGAGTGAGACGACGTTCTCGCGTTTCTTCATTTGCTTGATTGTGTGAAGAAGTGAACATGTTGAAACCATTGATTGCTAGTAGAATGAAGTACCGTTTTTCACAATTCGCTTGACCATTTTACGTCGACCTACAAAAAGATAATGATGTTTTTGATGATGATTTACAAATCAGAAGATCATCAGAGGTATCAGATGTATCTCACTCTGGCTTTCAGAAAATCTGTAATAAAACCTCATATTCCAATGATCGTCAATACTAATATAGGTCATGATTGTATAGCTATCTCTTCACGTATCTCCTACCGGAATTTCGTATGACGTCACAGGTATTTTGCAGAAGCTGTTGATAACATTATAGCAGCCCTCATTCGCGAGGACCTGTCTGTATATTTACACGGGCCGCGAAACTTGATGTCTGAAAGGAAAAAAAAAAAAACCCCGACAAAATCTCAATTTCCAAATTTTTGATATTTCCCAGAGGTCACGTTCTTAGATTCTTACCGTATTAGCAGGATGCCATTGATGGTGGCCCAACCCACCCTGCAGCCCTTCCACTTTGGAAAACGTTCCGCGGGCCCTTTTTTATGGAACGGCTTCCAAAAACGAACCTAGGAAAGTTTTTTGGGGGTTATGCGTTAGCTCCACCACATGACATCTATGGAGTGTATAGGTGAGGATGAGGTGTTATAAATCACAGAATGGGAGGGACGGAGGGCATCTCTAGAACGAATAGTTATGTGACGACATTGACGTCAAGGCTGTGATAAGAAATTGTGGGCGTGGCTAAGAATCTACAACTCATCTCATTGGTCGAGAAGCCAACAAAGGCTGAAACAGGAGAATAGAAGAGGAAGACGTACAGGATGGTTTTCTCTTGACTGTTCTCAAAATCACATAGCTGATAGCTGGCTCTCCTTGCCCATAGAGTTGGAAATGCCCGTTCGTTCACCTCGCGTTCGTCCTCGACATCGGAGGGGCTGTCCTAAAAGACGATGTGTCAATGGGCGTAGTCGGTGAACTCAACGTTTTACCAACGAGACCTATACATCTCTTATACCCTTATCGTCTTCCCGAGAGCGCATGAGTCTGTGGTGTAGGTGACAATTCTTGAACTAAACAACTGACCACTATGCTATTCACTTCCAAAATGGCCGTATTTGCATAATGAAGACTTGGTACAACGTGCTTAGCCTCCTGGAACAATCTTTGATGAGTTTACTATCCAACGCATTCCAACCGGTAACGGTCGCCAGTTTTCTGGACGCTGGCATGAGATGGTATTCAAGTGACATCCCTCCATAGGAGTCATCCTGCGATCATCCAAGTAAGTTCTTTTTAACCCTTTATGTACCAATGAGTCAAATGTGCACAAATTTCGCACACAAACCAATGCAAATAAATATAGCACACAAGGGGTTAAGGAGTGAGACCGAAATATCGCCCTCCCGCACTTTCAGTACAAAAAGAAAAAAAAAATCTGTGAAGTTCAAGGCGAATTTGACTTTACGTTCAAAAGTTATGATTGTTAAGCAGTCGCTGGGTGAGAAGACTGCATTGGTTTGTGAGCTAAATGCAGAACAACATAAAAAGAAAATATAAAGATCATTCCACAAAATTTCATTTTTTCTTTTTTCTTTAAGTATATAAACCCTAGACTTGAACTGATATAATTTATTAACGTTTTGGGTACTATTTTTCCTGATTTCTCTCAATTGATCTTTTATTATCCTACAAACATAACAAAATAGGATGAACTTTGAATTCTCTTAAGGTTTTTTTTTTTCTATATAATCGTTGTCCTGTAGCGATGTCACGAACCGTTGATCAACACTTTGTAACATTATCTTTTGAACGGATTACGTCCAGTTTTCCATAAACCTCACCGAAGTGCTTTAATATTGCTGCATCGATCCACTGAATCCACATACAAGTATAGGTCAACTAAAGTTGATCATGTTTGGATATCATTCTTCTTATCTCCTCTATTTATTGCACTGTTGCATAAATACACATGCTCAATTCTTTTCAGTTGTATAGCAAACTGAACATAAAACATATTTGACGACCTGGCGTGCGGTGCGCACGAAATGAGTATAAACTTTGGACATGTAAAATTAAATCATGAGGACGTGATATGCTACATAGGTCACTCAAGAGGGTTAAAATCCCGTATCTTATTTTCGCAAGTAACTTCGGATTTTATAGGGACCTACACGATATAGTGTATTTTTTTCCTTCATGTATATACTGCATGCAGGGTTTCTTGCCCCGTCGCCCAAAGCAGATATTAATATCACACCTGTACATGAAATGGATCGACCGGATCCCCATTACCCTTTCGTCCTACGGATACTACGATTATGTCTGAAACAAGCCTCAAATGCCTGTTTAGGTGGGGTGTATGAGGAAGAATACCTCAACAAAATTCTCTTTATTTTGAGACTGAAAACTTAATTTTACGGGGAATACAGTTGTTCGGCGTAGATTGAAAAATAACATGAATTTTGAGTGATAAAATTGCAGTTTTTCTTTAATATCTGAAAAGAGTTACAGCAGAATCCCCCTTCCCCTGCAAACTTCAGGACTTGCGATGGGCAAAATAAGTTGGTCCTATAATGTACAAACATGAAGATGGAACACAAAAGACGTCGAATGTTGTATTATGTATCCAAACGTATTTTTTTTTTTTATTTTACATAACTTGATTTCTTCTTCCATGTGTTTCTTGAAGGATTGTTTACAGGTGTGAGCCCTCTAATGGCCAGCGGGTGCATGCAAAGTTCTATTGGTAGGAGGTGGGGCCGCCTATAGAATACTGTCCGCACTGACCAAGGCAATGTATTACGAGTAACCTTCCGCACCATCTCCGACGGCGTTCACATTGAGGTACTATTGTTGCCTTTCCCTTTATTTCACTTCATTTCATTAATTAAGTTTCCACACAAATCATCCATGACAATGTATAAAGCAACACATAAATCATAAATTATAACTTAAGTATTTTCAAATTCTTATAAAAATTGAAATTTATTAAATTTTGCCCACAGATCAATCTATTGGAATAATAGGCAAGGTAATTGTATCATCATCTTGCCATTACATGCCTCACTTATAAGTATATGGCTACGATTGACATCAGAATTGTTGAACAGGGGTGATTACCCACAGCTTCACCGAATTTGCTATGTCATTACTTTTTGATGGCATTAATAGTTTATATTCTGAGGTACATTTTGTTTTGTTTTTTACGTCACACATGGTGTTTCCTTCTTTTTTATCGTCAAAGTGTACTGCTTGGCATGCAGTAAACAGCATGTCATCTTAATGTCTATACTGCAAACTTCTAATCTCGTGGTAATTATCATCGCTATGCACGTGGACAATGTATAAAATGTTTGCTTTCAACGTTAAAATGAAGGAGATAGGTGTTCGGGTGATTTGATTGATTTTATTTCCGCCAGGTAAAACATACCCATTATTTACAACAACATTGTAAGGTACGTAAAATCCGTAACACATAATACGCGTCATTAAATGTCGCTGGAAGACCTTACTCAGCTCGTCGGCCCAAGCGGCAGTGTTGTTCTGCAGAAAAGTCCGGGGGAAAACGCACTTGGTGTAACATTAACACACACACACACACACACACACACACACACAATTATTGAACGCTTAGAAGCTTGCATAAAGGCCATTGTAACATTCATTGTCATCGGGTCACCCCTCCCTTAGCAAAAAGGTAGCTGTATTAATGTATTAATCTATTAATATAATTAATTTTTATTATCAGGCATGTCGGCCTGAAGAACACACGATTACGTCGAAAAATATGGTTGTAATAAACAGTCCTGTTGGACTTGAATTTAATACATTTTAGACTGAAAACATCGTTGTATATAATAATACATATTATATATTTATATATATATATATATATACACACACACACACACATATATATATATATATATATATCATCTGCAATATAGTCAGATGCGTTACATCTTAATTTTCATACAAAAAGATTGCCAAGAATAAGCACAAAACCTGTCGGTTTGGCAACAGATTATGAATAACATTAATACAATGAAGAAAAACAAGGGGGTTCTACATGATGCTTGTGAAATAAAGGTTAGGTAAAACGAGAGGTCGAGGGAGGGTGGGAGAGGGGGGGGGTGATAAGAACCTCCTGAAACTAGTCTTGCCAGATCAACTTGTCATACTATTATGCATGTAGGCCTATAGGCCTATATACAATGTCATATATCAGTGTATATACACATAATACATGAACTTATACTTATACTCATAGGTTATAGTTATATATTCACGTCATATACAGTGTTGCTATCGTCATGTAAAAGTTGAATTGAAGTCACATTGAAAGAGAGAGAATGAGAAAAAAAAATCATCTAAGGAACATAAAATTCTATCAGGTGAATCGTCTCTTCAGGGCGTATAGGAATAGGAGCATGATTTGACCGACATAAACAACATTAATAATGAACAACAGAGAAAGAATGAATCCTACTAAGATCAAAGGAACGCAGTATGATTATACAGCAGGTGCATCCGCAAGTGCAAATAAACAGGTAAACATAATATAGATACAGTGACGAAAAATGAATGAGTCGTTAAAGGTTTCTACACAAAATATCACTGGTGCTGTGTGATCAACATTTTCTTTACTGCTTGCTTTATAAATGAATAGACTTGATTTTACGTTACGTATATAAGTCATAAGTGGCAGTTTATTCCAAATATTTATAACACCATGTCTTACGGTTCATGTGCTAAGGGTGCTTGAGGTTATTTAAGTGTACATCCGTTGCATGCTTTATTGAATATCAATGGATTTCTACGTTCAACTGGAACATATCTGTAAATGAAGAGCGTAGGTATCAGAGCGGAACATACACAGCACATTTTGTAATGCGTGGATATATCGTTTGTAAACATTTTGAAACAGAAGATAAGGGGATATGTGTGAGTGTTATAACCAATATTTGCATTTATGTGATATATTTGTGCGTGTGTGTGTGTGTGTGTGTGTGTGCGCACGCATGGTATAAGAATATCATGACCTTATCTACATTTCTTTGTAATCTTTGCAGAAAAAAATGCAGGAACAAATCATTTCAGTCAGGTAATCTATGGATACGCCTTTCACAAAAGCCACACCAGCTGCCACCTTATGGAATTCGAGACATCAGAAGTACGGGTACATTGAGTTCTTCAGGTGCATTTATCTTCAGAATAATGGATAACATCGCTCACACAGGCACACTTACACCTGATGAACCCTCCGATCCGAGTGAGAGCCAGAGACGTTGTCTGAAGTGGAGGTACTGTCCCGCCATGCTTTGTTTGTTTCTCATACCCATCATTGCTGGCATTTTAAACATTGCGATAGGCTCGACATTAGGAAGCAATCCGGGCAATAATACGCAGACAAAAGTGGGCATTGGCGTTTTGGTCTTAGGCATTGTCCCTCTCATATGCGCCATAGGCTGGGCATGTTATGTGAAGCGAACTACCTCGGATCGACGAGAGGTGGTTTACGGACCTGGAGGAAGCACCCCGTCCATTTACGTACTCACAACCGAGTACGGTCTTCAGCACGCATGGTCCAATAGCGTTCACTTACCACAGCCCGTGGAAGGATATGGCAGCAGGAACACCGCCTTCTTGTATCCAGACCAAACGATGCCGAATGTACCCCCAGTGGTGGGTGCGATGACTGGAGTTGCATACCCTGCATTTTATCTCCAGGGCAGACATGTATTCGGCATGCCGCAATCCGGGCAGTGCACCTGTCATACACTTACCACCAGGGATTCGCGATCAACGAATCTTGGAAATCAAGTGACAATCGATCACTCCGAACCGCCTCCCTCTTACGATGAAGTGCAACAAACAAGTATATGTTGATTAAAATAGAAGGATGATGGCATCAGTGCTAGACTAACACCATAGAATATTGCCCATCAATTTCATGTTCTGCAATAATGATGTAGTCGTTTAAATATGGAATTCTATTACATCCCAAAAGATAGAATATTGAACTTTATAATGAAGTCAATATGTATTGACCTTGAATAACGTTGTCCTATGTGAAATTCTTATGTAAGAAGTACGATTTTCTTCTGCAAATTGGCATGGTAATTGATATGTCTTTGTCTTTCACAAAAATCAAAACATTTTTCGTCTGAATTTATGTGCAAGAGAAGTTATATTCATACGGCTTTCAGATCATTCAAATCATTTCGTAAATAATGGGGCTCCTCGCGGATGAAATTGATGTATGGGGTGCCCCCTTTGTCCTGCTTCATCAGATGGGATTCTCTTCGCTTCCAGCCTAACGAGCGTCGGAAAAAAAATAGACCTCATTTCGCGTTGTAGAGTGATTACGACATCAAATCTGCCGATTTGAATATGTTACGACTGATCACCACTTTGTGAGGCTGTATAAAACATTGCACAATAGGTCAGATTCTGATGAGACCTATAAAGTCTTATATGTCTGGTTGTAATCTATAATCAGAGGTAGATATGAAGTTGATGAGCAATTGCAAAAGACTTTTGAGATACTCCCATTCCCTAGAATAATCATCTTCGTTGACTTCATCATTGTATTGTATTTCATAGACGGGTAGATACGATTGATAACTGCATCTATTCATTCGTTTTTAATTCGGTCTTTTCCCCTCATGGGGAGGATTAGCCTTTCAGCTATAGTTAAGGCTGATTTCAAAGAGGTCCTTGCCGTGCAATACGCAAAAGGACACACATGCACTCATCATTGAGTCAGTAAACAAATCAAATTATTGTGTATATACTGACAGAAAAAACGAAAGTAAAGAATAATGCATATGCTAATCAATTAAAGCTTTGCCCTGTCAAAGTATTACTGTATAGATTATGAACAAACCTCAACCGTATATTTAACAAAGAAAACAGAAAAATAAAAAATACATAGTAGGTAGAAAGCAATTTCGTGAGAAAAGAGGTGAGTAATATTGAAAGTTCATTAGTGTAGACCTTGGGCATAATATCAAACAAGTGACAAGATTATCAATTTGCCAGCAGTATCATTTGAGCAGGATCGTCGTTCAGACATTTTATGTGATGCAATGTTATTAATACAGGCGCCGGCTCTGTTTGGTGTCTCTGTAATCGAGGGTTCATGTACGGTAATTAATTGTGTTTGGATGTACAGGATATAAGTTTCAAAGGCCAGATCATGTAAGATATTGCGATTCCCGAAAAACAGAATATATAGATTTAGGTTAAACAGAGCTTGTAAAGTAATTTACATGATACAGTGTATATGCTACAAATTTAGAATTTTTTTCGTATCTGTTGTATTTTACGCAATGTATTGTATTTTTATTTGTTTTTTATTATATAATATGATGTATAATATATGATTTTATCGGGCACGGACCAGATGAAGAACAGCCATTGGGCCATTGGCTGAAGGAGGTTCCGTGCTAAAATATAATTAAATGAACTGAACTGAACTGAACTGAACTAGGACCAAGTGTAAGACTATTAAAAAGTGTAATACAAATCAACCTTTAGAAATTTTTACAGTTTATATTCATTAGAAAACGATTCAACCAAATAAATGCATATGACCTGTACGCACTATGAAGGTTTGTCTGCTATTGTTGCTATTTTGTCCTCTTACGATGCAGATCGTACTTTTGTTTTGAAAGAGAGAGAGAGAGATAAATGTGAATTACCAGTTAACCCACCTCTTAAAAATATAAAAGAAGGCTACATAACATTGCATTTAGAGAGTGAAGAAGTGTCGACTCTTTCTTTTACATCCATCATGTATCAATGTGGTGTCTAGACAATGGAGAAACGGCTGCTTGATCAGAAAAAAACAACAACAATAGCATTAATATCTGTTTTATATGCAAGTACATTCACGAAAACTAAGTTTTAGACATTTAATTGATCTATCATAATCTGTTCCATGGGGTGTGTACACACAGCGTTGCTGGGGTGACAAGACCTCGTATCAACAAAATGTTAAATGTTCAGGAGAGTAAACCCCCCCCCCAAAAAAAAAAAAACAAAAAACAAAACAAAACAAAACAAAACAAAATACAAAGCGGAAAACAAAAACAAAAACATGCCAGCCAAAGCACTATAACAAGTGGGATTCACTTTCCTTTGACATGCCATGGTGGCTTCATTTTTGGGATAAGACACCTAGAAGTTGGACAGGACATCACTTAACTGATTATCAGAGAATTAGTCCAAAAAAGTATTTTTCACCAAAATTTGAGATACAAGGTGTTGTCACCCCAGCAACGACAGATCATTAATAAACACTTCATTTATTAGGAGCTAATTAGACGGATCTATTTCCTTCTTTCAAGCATTGTTATTACCTTTCATTAAGGCATTCCATTCTTTCTTTTTTTTTTTCTTTTGCGTGTGATGCCAACGAATGTTGTCTTCTCGTCGTCTTTGTCAATATTGCACTTTGCACATGTTGACATGATTATGTGTTGGACCTACACAGTACATCAAAACTACCGATTGGTATCTAAGACTTATTAGGTCAAAGTGGATTCTACCCATTGTAAATGGATTATCTGTCTGCATTACTTACTCTCCTACTTCACATGGACATGAACATAACAGAGCCTTTCATCCAGTTTATTTGTTTTACCCTACCCTACCCTATTCACCCAAAGAATAAATAAGCTGTACAGGCAAGAAAGGGGAAAAAATCCCTTCAGGACGTTCCAGAAATTATAGGAAAAATAAACCGGATGAGAAATTAATAAGGGATGATACGATATTTTCAAATTTCCCATTTTTCGAAAAAATATTTTTTGACCAATCCAAATCAATAGTCAAAGGAGAAAATTGATATCATGTCCTCAAAATTTTTCTACGCATGTTTTTCCATGTATTTCTATGCATTTCGGAAGACTTGTTTTTGCTCTAGCTAACACAAGTAAAAGCATGCATATAATATATATATATATATATATATATATATATATTCGTATATTATACAGTTGTATATATATGTATATATATATATGTGTGTGTGTGTGCATACAGTCAAACCTGTCTACAGCGGCCACCCAAGGTAGACGGAAAAAGTGACCGCTATAGACAGGTAATCCAACTTTGTGTGCATTGCTTACATGTAGCCTACATGTATCATCGTTGTATCCTTACATGTACGTATGTGTGTACGTATGCACACACCGTCTGTTTCTATACAAATGATGCACAGGATAGAGTGCGTTAGTGTAGGCGTAGTGCACTCGAGGGTATTTACAATTGTGAAACATGCACTACACTGTAAATACCCGAGAGTGAGCTACGCCTACACTAACGCCACGAAATAATCCTGTGCATCATTTGTTTTATAAAATGGGTCGAAAATTCGAAAACTAACATCATTTTTCAGCGTTTTTCACGTACCTTTGTGGGTCAAGACGTCCGAAGATGTTCGTCCCAAACTTTTACGCACGTCGCACTCGCGGAAGTCCCGCACATACAGTACAGTGTGTATAAGTATAATGGGGGGTTGGGTTTCCGGACACCCGCATGAAAACTTACTTATTTTACATAGAATATGCACCCTTTACCTTAAAGACTTGATATAGACTCCTCATATAGGCCTACTAGACAACATACTCTGAAAACGGCGTGAGAATTAACCTGCTAAATCGTTGGATTTGCTCTTCAAAGTGACTCCATGTACGCGTCCGGTCCCATAACGCTTGGTCTACTGTACTGTACAAAGTGTACGTATAGTGCAGTATACGTACGTACGCCACATATGTTATGCACAAGGGAAGACAGGCCGGCCGGCCGGCAGCCCGAACTAGAAGTTGTTTACAGGATTGACAGCGCGTACGCGTATGCATGCAATTCATCAAAGGAGCCGCCGCGCGCACAGACGATCGGCAATCTACCATAGGATTACAGGCAGTGCAGTTGTACTGAAGTAAAGGAAGGAGGTTCAAAGATTAGTTGAATCAAGAAACTGGAAATAAACTCACTGTTGCGACGTTTCGCCAATTATCAATTGGCTTCTTCGGGCGAATGAAGCTCCCGATGATGGAATGGCCCTTAAATAGTGCGAGATTGTGCAGAGCGCACTGGACCTTGTCCAGCGCGCGAAAGACGGCTTGGGATCTTGCGAACGGCCCGGTCCCACGCGTGCGATAAATTGAAGCGGAGACCTCCTCTCTTGTTAAGTGTAGGTCTCTCCACACGTTCCCAAATGGCTTCCTTGACGCCCCTCTCAAACCACTTGGATTCTCTATCCAGAATAATCACTTGATTGGTGTTGAACGAATGTTTGCTGGCATTGATGTGTGTGTATACTGCTGAATCCGGGATGCTTTCTGAGTTGCTGGGTCTTCTGTGTTGGTTCATGCGAGCTTTTAGTGATTGTTGTGTCTCCCCTATGTAGAAATCATGGCAATCCTCCTGGGCACATCGGATGCCATAGACTACGTTTCTCTGTTTTTCTTTGGCGACTCGGTCCTTGACGTGAACTAATCTCTGCCTTAATGTGTTGTGGGGCTTGAAGGCAGTAGTGATGCCCTGTTTCTGAAACAGCCTTTTGATCTTGTCCGACAGATCATGCACGTACGGGATAGTGATGGTGACTTTCCGTCCCTGTGTACCATAGGTTCTCTGTGTGTTCTTGCTTTGTCGTTTCGGGGTGTCTGCTTTAGAGAATGCCCAGTCTGGGTATCCACATCCAGCCAGGGCGTTTTTGATGTTGGTCTTTTCTTTTTCAACCTCCGGTGGACTGTGAACTATGGTGTCTGCTCTGTGGAAGAGGGTCCTGATGACTGCAAGTTTGTGAACCAAGGGGTGATGTGACTGGAAATTAAGATACTGGTCCGTATGGGTCGGTTTCCTGTACACTGAAGTGGAGAGGGTACCATTTGAATCGACGTGGACCTCAACATCTAGGAATGCCAGATGTCCATCCTTGCATGTTTCTTGTGTAAAGGAAATGTGCTTGTCCAAGGAGTTGATATGACCAAAGAAAGACGCACTCTCTTCGTCATGGAGGATGACAAAAGTGTCATCCACGTAGCGGAGCCAGATACGTGGTTTGTGTCCAGAGTAGGTACTCAGTGCTGTGGCCTCAAACTCTTGCATGTAGATGTTGGCCACTGTGGGAGAAACTGGTGAACCCATAGCACATCCATGTTGTTGTATGTAGTGCTTGCCGTTGAAAGAGAAATAGGTTGTACTCAAACAAACCCCTAACGCTTCAACAATCTGATCTATGGAAAGTGAAGTACGATCCTTCCAGCTGTCATCCCGACTAAGACATGTCCTAACCGC
Organism: Diadema antillarum; assembly: GCF_040938485.1. Classification (NCBI taxonomy): domain Eukaryota; kingdom Metazoa; phylum Echinodermata; class Echinoidea; order Diadematoida; family Diadematidae; genus Diadema; species Diadema antillarum. The sequence goes on along the minus strand of NW_027271043.1, from coordinate 445,996 downwards.
ATAAACTGCTTCTGATGAGGGAATCGATGTAAATAAGGCACTTACATCATATGATACTAATGTTTCATTATCCGCTAGTTTGATGTGTGAAATCTTCTCAACGAAGTCTTGGCTGTTTTTCACGTGGTGAGGGGACTTCCCTACTAAGGGACTTAGAATGTTGGCAAGGTGTTTGGCAAGGCTGTAAGTCACCGAGCCAATGCAGCTTACAATAGGTCTCACTGGAATGGGATCAGGTTTATGTACCTTTGGCAGGCCATAAAATCCTGGTACTGTAGGTTCTGTAGGTGGAGTCAAGAACTGTTTTTGTCTATCGCTGAAACCACCTTCCTTGTGGATCTTGTTAATGACACCAGTTACTGTCTTCCTATATCCATTGGTAGGGTTGTAACCTATGGTCTTATAGGTCTTCTTATCGTCCAACAAATCTAAACATTTGTCAGTGTACTTGTCTTTGTCAAGCACAACTACACACCTCCCTTTATCTGCTGGTACAATAACAGCTAATAACAATGTTCTTATCCCCTGCTAACTCTTCCAAAGCACGTCGTTCTTTTTCTGTGATGTTCGGTTTCGGTAATTCAGAGTGACATAATAGGGTACTCACGTCATGCCGTAACTCCTCTGCAGCATCAGGTTTGATGTTACATAGTCGGATGGCAGACTCAGTAGCGGTAATCAGTTCCGATACGGGTAGTTGTGTAGGTGATGTCGCAAAATTTAGACCTTTTCCTAAGAGAGATTTTTCCTCATGTGATAATTCCCTAGATGACAGATTTCTCACCCAACTCGATGGGACAGTGGATGACACACATGTAGGCTTGCTACGTCTCCAGTTATGATCCAAATCCGCTCGTGATTCACATGTATCACGGAGCTTCGAGAATTTTCCAATATGGCGCCGTTTGGTGAGCTCGTGTTGTGCCAACTGCGCATGTGTAGTGTAATCGTTGATTTGTCGGACAACCTCGGCTGGAAACTGCTCTCCTATCTTCTTTTCCAAGCAATTTTGATGTGCTTTCAAATTATCTAACTTGTGATTGATTTGTCTGACCCTTTCGTTGAGTAATTTCCTCTCGGCGTTCTTCAAGATGTTCAGTGCTTTATGACCTCGAACATTACTCTTTAGCTGAACGCTGGTGGGTATAATGTTGTCGTGTAGACAACGTAGATTGAACCGCAGGTGATTACGGAAATTCGCGATTTTCCTAGCCGTCTTTTCGCTGTTTCTGCACAATCTCACACATTCCTGACCGAATTCGTGTCGGATAGACTGATGTAAATTCTTCTCATTCATCCAGTCGAAGTACAAGATCAAAGATTAGTTGAATCAAGAAACTGGAAATAAACTCACTGTTGCGACGTTTCGCCAATTATCAATTGGCTTCTTCGGGCGAATGAAGCTCCCGATGATGGAATGGCCCTTAAATAGTGCGAGATTGTGCAGAGCGCACTGGACCTTGTCATCGGGAGCTTCATTCGCCCGAAGAAGCCAATTGATAATTGGCGAAACGTCGCAACAGTGAGTTTATTTCCAGTTTCTTGATTCAACTAATCTTTGATCTTGTACTTCGACTGGATGAATGAGAAGAATTTACATCAGTCTAAAGGAAGGAGGTGTGTCTCATTTCAGCGCTTCCTATTGGCTACATTCTTGAACCCATTTTATAAATGCATTTAACCATACCGGTACATATGAAATTGTTGCACAGTAGTATGTGTATTGTCTTGAAGAAAGCTTAACACTTACTAGTGCATTATTATGACTGAATGGGGGATGAATGCAGCGGTGGCTATCACTGAAAGTTGCCCGCATGGGTACAAAGCAGAAAAACACGATGAATTATCGGCTCGGCTACGGCTCCATTGGGTTTTTGACCGCCATAGACAGGTTAAAAATCTACCGCGGGAAACAAAATTTGTGGCCGCTGGCCGCGTTAGACAGGTGGCCGCAGGGTCTTTAACAAGGCTTTTCTCTCGGGGGGATTTTTCAGTGGCCGCTATAGACAGGTGGCCGCTAAGGCAGGTTTGACTGTATATATATATATATATATATATATATATATATACATATATAAAGATATATATATATATATAAATATATATATATATATATATATATATATATGTGTGTGTGTGTGTGTGTGTGTGTGTGTTCATATATGTATATATGTATATATATATATATATATATATATATGTTCATATATATATACCTGTATACAGACTAAAAAAAGTAAACACTTCTTCACCTTTATATTTCTTATAGAATATTTGGCTAAAAGTTAATGTATTAGGCATCATATAAGAGAAGAAATTTAATTTGCTATCAGCATGGTAGATCAATAAAAATGTAAGCTTTACGCATGAGTGTACACACTTGGTTTTTTCTTTCAAGACACAAAAGTAAGCACTGCAAAAATGAATTAGTTGTCAGCCATGCGTAAGTGCTCATCCATGTAACAACGAGAGCATAAGACAAATTTAACACAATAAAAAACATGAATTAACTTGTTAAAAATAGAGCTGTGATCTCTTATTACATCTCTGAAGCCGACAAGATCAATAAAGACTACAATGGAGAAAAATGAGAAAAAAATTCTGTCAAATCTAAATTCAAATGAAATTACAGAAGAAACGATATCAACACAAATGGCAGAAATTTGAATTTATTTCTCAAATCAGGAAAATTGTCAACATTTTGGTTCTTGAATTTGTCTCATGATTTCTTGAATTACTAAATCAAAAGAATAGAATAAAGATATTCTGCTCATTCAGTCATCTTTGTGCCCTCAATTCCTTTGTCATTTGAATTTTGAGTTGACAGACAATTTTTATTTCCCCCTTTTAGTTTCCCACTTTTATTTTGTTAAAGGTTATAAAGAGATAAAGTGAAGGGAAACTTATTTTTGGGTATCATTCATGTCTTTTATTGTGTAATTTTTTTTTTGGTCATCATTGTTATCTTGAAAACATTTGAATATGAAAGACAGCATGCCAATTGGTGACATTTTTACTTGAGGGAACAAAACAAATGTGTTTACTCATGCATAAAGTTTTCCTTTATATTGACCTACAAGGTTGAGAGCTTATTAAATTACCATTTGATATAGTATATAATACGTTGATTTTAATCAAAATCTTCTATGAAAAATATGAAATCGAAAAAGTGTTTACTTTCTTTTTTCGCTGAGTGTATACATATCAATTAACATTTGTTCTGTTTATTATCTGTTTTTTAGGCAAATTTTATCGTTATACAGCTGAAAATATATACAAGATTTTTGCCATTTCTGTACGAAATGACTAAGAGAATGTGACTGCATGACATCATCAACTTGCTGAATAATGGTCAAGAAGTGTTTCTAAAAACATTTGAAATGTCAATATGTCGTCATATTGATGATTTTTAACTGTTCTGTAATAATTTTGTTTTCTGTTTCTTATCAAATGTGTAAAAAAAAAAATGGTCCACGCAAAATGTTGTTCTGACATTGTCGCGGTAACTTAGCCAAAGTCCAACCAAGCCGGCTTTTGTAATTGCCATGACATTATACCCTGGCATTACCGCGGTAATCCTCTGTGAAGACCCTAAAAGAAACATACCCAACAGTACCGAGAGAATGACACACTCCGTGCCGATCACTTGATTGGATTGTTACCGCACTCCCTCAGCGCATGAACGGGTAGCTTGTTATGGAAACCTGCACGAGAAAGATTTTTTGGTGGGTTTGTACCCCTAATTGCACCCACCCGCAGTTTTGCCTGAAACGAGTAATGTTGTTTTGCAGAACTTTTTTTTTCACTGCGGGGTAAGTTCTGATTAAACAGACACTCTTCGATATTGACATATATTTTAGTCTTTTTTTGACATCTGTTATTCACTATATTATTCTCTGTTAGCAAGGAAAACGAAATGACGTGATTTGTGGGTGCCTTTCCTCATTATTTTAAACACGCACTGTCTTTTAAGAAGTGTTAATTTGTTATTTGTTTTTTATGTCTCTATTTCGAGAGTTTAACTCTTTTTGATAGCTGAAAGTAGGTTAGTGTGTTTGTGTGTGTCTGTCTATTGGGGAGGAGGTGCTGGCTAGCATTCAGCCGTGTTGGATGAATGGGCGATGTTTTTATAATGCTGTTATAGTTAAGCCACTGAAGAATTTTTGGATCATTAGTTAGATTCACAAGAACGATAATTAGCCGAATGGAAATCTTGAGATTTGTATCCCTATCGAAATCTCGAGTTTTTGCCCTCGCGGACACAAAACTCCCACAAATTATCGCGATCAGTATCGCTTATTTCTGAAATATCCCGATGATTCGCCCCGCGGTGACCGTGTGAACGCTGAACCAAATAATCTTGAGACTTTATATCTCATCATTCAAAGCGCACATCACAACAGCTTGCGCACCATCACACACCACTGTGACGCCGAAGAACAAAGGGCAAAGAGAAGCCATCAGAGTGAAGCGGTCTGTGTGGCAAATTAGCGGAATCTTTCTTTTCGTGTGAATGTTTGCAGATATCTCGAGACTTAGATCGCGATCGTTATCCAGCTTTTTCTGTCCATGTTTACGCTTGCAAAAATTTTCGAGATATGGAACGCAATCGTATTCTCGCTAGTTTGTACGTGTAAATGCGGTTATTGATTCCTATGCAGGGGAAATGTCATTAATATTATCGAGGTTCTCATACTCTGTGGCGGAGAGACATGCACAGCTTGGCAGACTCCTTTTTCAAAGCATTTACCGTCTTTGCTATGAAGAATGGCAACTGAGCCATCAAAAATGAAGAACTAAAACAAACAGATTAAAAATGTGTAGTTATTGCACTATACCAGGAGGAATCAAAATAATTTTGATGCACTTTAAGTTAATATCTTCAGGCCCGCTGTTCTAAACGATGTAAAAATATTTGATGCACACGTCGATCGTTGCATTGTAAAACGTATTTCATATTCGAAGTTATCAAGTTTTGGTTTATGTAGCGTGCTATTTCCCATTGGGGAGCTGAGCCGCTTTTACTAATAGTTTATGATTTTCCATTTTATTGCCGATCGAGGTCGTGATTACCCACGACATTACAGATTATGTTTACTTTCCACAGGTTGTAGTCGGTGAAGCAAGCCTGCGCGCTGTCGAGCAATATTACCCATATACTCAGATGTATAGAAAGGTATGCTATTATCTCCTTGAAGGGCGCATGAGCCTGAAAATTCTCTAATTAGACAACTTACAACTGTCTTATGTTCTCTACCGATTATAGCTGTATTGGTTTAATGCAGAATTTAAAAAAAAAATCGTATTACGCTCCCTGGAACAATCCCTCGTGTTATTGTGTTTGGCATCTCACGTATTTCATCCGTCGACGCCACGGCTCCCTTTCTAGATTCCGGCATGAGATGGTAATACTACAGGGCAGACATCTATCAAAAGCGGAAATCCTGCGATCCGGCCTGCACGGTAAGTTGGAATAAACCTATATTGATTTGATTTGATTTGATTTGATTGGTTCCTGCATTGTATCATTGCAGATACATACACACAATTATATCATATACATTGATGGTACCATACATATAAATGGATATACATAAACATTAACTGCTAACAAGGTAAGTTTCTTCCTTACCTTTAGAATGTACAGCAATACAGTTTCTTCATTGCCTTTACAATGTACAACAGAACATAATCAGTGATGCAATGAGAAACGTAGAAGGGCTACAGCTTAAGCATTGCTTGATTTGCATGCAGCCCTCGTACATAATACAGAACATACAGGGAAATAAGGGGAGGGATGACTTGCATAGAGATAGGATAGGAGAAAGGAGAGAGGAGAGGTCTGTCTGCTTTCGCTAATACACAAAGTTAGGTCACCTGGATCACTGAATAGTAAAGCATGGCAAAGTATTTTCTCACCGAGGTACAGGTGAACAGTTACAGGTCATGGTCGCTTATACGCAATAAATTCTGAACGGCAGCAATTCTACGAGGGAATTTCATATACAATACAATTGCAATGACATTATAGGATCACTGATATCCAGATATATAAGATCACTGATATAAGATCACTGATAACTGATATCCACTGATATCCACTGATATCCAGTGATATCACTGATATTATTATACGTGTGAATTGAGCAGATGCAGCGTTATCTCATTTCATTTCATTTATTTCATTCCTTCTTTTTTTCGGCAAACATAACACGAAATGAATGAGAAGATATAACATAGGCATGTATTCGACTTTACATGGTAAATAATGGTTAACAAATACGAAATTATACATGCATACCGGCAAAATACAAAGTTATTTTTGGAGAGAAAACAAAAGAAAGAACTGAGAGGTTCACTAAGAAGCATGCTTGTAAATTGTGAACCACTGAAAGGATTATTGTGAATACATTAAACTTTTTTTTTTTTACAAAGACAGGACAGAACAAGACAGTAGAAACACAACGACATTACATGATTTTACAGTAGGGTATACCATGACAGTAATAAAACGCAAAAGAATAATGGAAAGAAAGGAGAGAAAGAAAAAGGAAAGGAAAGGAAAAGCCAACACATTATAAGAATTGTGATTTTTAATTTGATTAAGGAGATGTTTAGATTGACTTATTTCGGTGTTTACTGTTTTTATGATTTTTTGATAAAGAATACACGTTCTTTTAAAGGTAATAATAAAAAAATTATATGATTATGATAAACAAAAATTTATCACTTGTTTATGCTCCTTTCTAGGGAAAAAAAGTTGTTGCCATAGCAACGATAATAATGTGGCATGAACGTAGTGAAAAAACTCATAATTATCATAGCAATTTGTAATGAGTATGCCACTCAAACTTTCCATCTTTTCATGCTTTTTGATGAAAAAAAATCATTTTCTTTTAAAAAATAGCTGTTACCATGGCAACCGTTATTGCTATGAGGTTGCTGTGACAGTCGGAAATTGTGAGTTTTAATTTGATTGAAGCGTGATATGTTTATGTTGACTTATTTGGTGTTTTTAGCATGCTTTTGTGCTGTTTATTGAAGAATACATGTTATTTCAAAGAAAATCATTTGTTTGAACATCGGGATCAGATGAGGAAATTGAGGTGCTTCGATCAGCTCGATCAGCCGAGCAAAGTTTGTACAAATAAGATAATGTAAAAAATACACAATAGGCGTTTTTACATCAGCCCGATGTTTCGAAGTAGCGCGCTATTTTCTGACTTGGGAAATTAAACAATATCTCGAGCTTGGTTGATGTGAAAACGCCTAATGATAAAATCAATGATTGACGATGAACCCTTAGGCTGTAAAGGCCAGCTAAGTAATGAATCGTATATATTATCTTAATATGAGTTTAACAAAAAAAAAAGAATAATAACTTACGCTTAGACGAATTCAAAGATAAAGAATTTTTTATATTACAACTTAAAGAATTCCAAAATCTAGGGCCAGTGTATATAAATGTATTTTGGGCTAATAACGTTCTCAGAAGGGGTAAATGAAACTCATTTGATCGCCTGGTGGGATAATTATGAAAAGATTGATTTCGTGGAAACATTGACTTTTATAAGTGTGACACAACAGTGAATTTTCGGGGAATCGATAATCCGTTCAAAAGAATTCGGCTCCGTAACATCGCTGGGAAAAAGTCAATACCCCTTGTTCTGGAGGTCAGTTCAGATATAAGAGGACTAAAATTTATTACTAAGTACGCAATATTTTGATGACTTAAATTGTTATTACTGAAATATTTTAAGCTTAATATGATCTCCCTGATTTCTGACAGAGGTAGTGAAGTTGCTTTTATTGTGCTAGAAAAAAGAAAAGTTAAATTTTTTATTTCATCCAGCGATGGGTGGACCGAAACACTATAATGAAAATCAAAACATTCATACAGATTCCCCGATTTTCTTCAATTAGTTCTACCTTAAAGAGTACATTATATTCAATCCACAAACATGTATCTATCGTTGGTTACTTAAATTCGATTCCTATTTTATCTACTCGCTGTACTTGCTTCTTTGCATTTAAAATTACATTCCTCTCATAACGAAGTTTATAGAACATGCAGATTTATATAATCAGTATGTTGTAAAAATCCATGGCGGCAAACAAACAATAGGCACACATGCTATCGAAGACAGTCACGTAAGCCCAGAAAGATATTGTGTTTACTTATAAAGGGAGAAAGGTAGATACTCTTGCATTTGTCTACGTTCCAATCTACTAAATTGAATACTTTGGACTTGCATTGTACACAAGAAATAGAAGCATGTAATTGTGCTTTGTTTTAGGGCAAAAAAACAAAAACAAACCAGCTGGAGCTCCGTGACTGTCAGTACCTGAAATAGACTGAAATAGACTGAAATAGATCTGGAAATTCTTTAACAATAAGCCATTTGGGATGATTTTATTGATGGAATTCATGTCTACGTCATAAGATTATTTGCATTACTGTCTAGCTACCTTCCATCTCCACTTCTTTACGACAGCGTCGCCAGTATAGTGAGTAGGTGGAGTCGTGGCCGGGGGGGGGGGGGGGGGGGGGGGGGTGGGGGATGGGGAGGGTGCAGACTGCACGATTACATTGGCCGACCAACCAGATGCATTTCTTGGGGAGAGCCACAGCCTCCAATTCACGATTCACCTTGGTACCTTCAAGTTTTCTAGTCTTATCGGTCCAATGTCTCTATACCACGCTCGATGATTCTGATCTGCTCACGCCAAATTTCATTATTTCATGTTAATATTCCCACCCAAACTTTATCAGGACTGGTCCACTTCAAATGAAACACTACAGTCAGTCAGAATTTGCAATGTCAAATGTGGCTGTCAACGCCCTCGCTCGTGTAACTAACCTTCGCCGTATAGCGGTGCAGTGGAACTCTACATTTAGTGATCGTATTGTCTCCTGCAGCAAGGCTCGGTAATCTGTAACCTCGGTAACCTGTAACTCCCCCTTTTTCCGTTCATTGTTTCTTCCTCGCTCTGGGATTCAATTGTGATCTCCCTGAATTTCACTATAGCTATCGTGGCTATGGTCCCACTATAACTTTATGCGAGCTGGTCAAATCTACAGAGAACACTGCAATTAAAGTCAGAATTCGCATTAGAAATGACTCCTGATGAACATTATCAAAGTGACTCATTGCAAGATATTCGCGCCATTGATGAAGCGCGAATTGATAAAACTGATTGATACACCTCACGGATTTTCGTCCCGGAACAGTTGTCTTTAGCCAGCCGAAAACCACTTAACCAACCCTCTACTAGTGCATGCAACGGTACATTGATGCATTCATTGAATTCATGAAGGCGAACGGATGTAATATCTGCGCTGTGTTCAGGACTGGTGTTCGTTCGCATTGGCTTTCTCGGCTGAACCATCAAAACGTCCAATTCTTACCTTATATTGTACGTTAAGACTTGGAGTTTTATTTCCGGGTCCATAAGTGATGACAGTGACAATGACACTAACAGTGACAGTGACAAAGTCGGGTATGTAGAAGAATAAGCAAGGGTGAAGCGACCGAGATTACATTAGCTTGTTTGTTTGTTTGTTTTCGTTGTTGCTTAGTTTTATGTTCATGTCATTAATATTTGCGCATCACAGCTGCGGGCACTGAAATGTTACAATTTACACAAGCAGTCAGCTCTGATCTTTCAGCTGGTTAGTGCATCGCAGTTTACAGTTTAGCTAGCTGCTTGGCTTGCCAGGAGCAGTGCAGCAGCAGCAGCGAGCAGCAGAAGTAGTTAAAACACATGTACATGGTGAGTAGACGTAAAGCAGGGTTCCCACTTTAGCCGAGTTACAGTGCCGAGCTTTGGCGAGTTGTGGCGAGTTGACTCAAAGGGGCACTCGCGCTAACTCGCGTAAAGCTCTTCATGTAACTCGGGATAACTCGCGACAACTCGTAGTCAATCTGCAAAACTCCCCGTGAACTCGCGAGTGGTTCAAAAATTTTTGAACATGTTCAAAATTTTCCCTAACTCGAAGTAACTAATGCTGAACTCTTTTAAACTCGTAATATACTCGTACTACTCGTAACAAACTCTCAATACTCGGACGAAGCTCGCGATGAACTCTTCGTAACTCGCCACCTTCAAGTATATACGCGAGTTCTGCTCGAGTTTTGAAGAGTGCAATACGAGCACTACGACCCTATTACCAGTATGTGTAAGGGCGAGTTGCCCTCGAGCTAAGCGCGAGTTTAGATCGAGCTCTGCGACTTACAACGAGTTTTGTGTTCGCTTATTCAGAGTGCTTTGAACTGACCTATTGATATGGAATTATTCACATTTCACAGAGATTGCGCAAACTCATGACGGACTCGTAACGGGCTCGTAACAAGCTCTTCATAACTCGATGAAAGCTCGATTTAAGTCGTACACAGGTCATCACAACTCGCCCCAATATCGGTGTGACTCGTATCTCGCTCTGATCACTCGTACCGCTATCGTAGTAAAGTCGATGTTGCCTCGTAGATCACTCATGCGCCGCTCATTAAAATTGACAAACTTCACGCGAGTTCACGCGAGTTCAAGCTCGCGCAGCTCGGCACAACTCTGGACTACAACTCGGCTAAGTGGGAACCTTGCTTAAGGTCTTCGTCTCGCGTAAGTAACGGAACAGTTTAATACAGTTCCGAATTCAGTTAAACATTTAAATCTACAGTGCAGACTACATATTAAGGTAAGTTATCCATATTCAGATCCGAATGTGCGATAGCCATTGGTTCTTGAACTACCAAGGTTATGGTGGTTTCCACCCAAATAAGGATCAGCACCCCCCAAAATAGGGAACATTTTGGGCACCATTTAGGTCCTTCACAACATTCCAACAAACCTGTTGCAATTCTCGTGGTCGCGTATCTGTGTAATGTGACATGGGGTCACGGAGAGCAATGGATGGAGTGAATGAAACCAAACCCACGTCACGTGGAACCACTCGACATAGGCCTACTCTTGAAAGGAATATTATCTTCTTCAATTCCGTAATTGACCTTTTTCAGATATGATCCATTTTAACATTTCTTGTAACTACAAACGATTTCATTGACAAATTATGAAAAAGACCGGTTTGTTTCTGGCATGTCGAATCTATTCTACGATGAAGAGACTACTATTACTACTATGCTACCACTAATAATAATAATGATAATAATAATAATAATAATAATGGCCTCTTGTAAAGGGCTAAAGTCCCTCAAGAAATAATGCCCTTGGCACTGTACATTGACCAGCACGAACAATACATAATACAACCATACGTTAAGTAAATACGACAGCTTATCGGAACAAATGAAATTCAAAAACAAGCAAAATGCTACTTATTCGTAACGAAATTAACGTCGGAACATAAAAAAAACTAATCATAAGCTAATGATGCGGTAACGTATACAAATCAATATTAAGTTATATTGACCATACTTCATTCACAGTTAAAAATTGAACAGATATGTTTTGAGAAGTTGCTTGTAGGAACTGGTGGAAAAAGCCTGGCGAAATAAAAAAAGAGGAAGATTATTTTAGAGAAAAGGATCGGCATGGGAAAAGCTTGGGTCTCCAAAAATGTGAGAGGACCGAGGAACGTGTAGAAGTAAAGTACCTGATGAACGGAGTCTACGAGGGGTTGATAGAGTTCTGAAGATCGAGTGGCAAGGATCCATGGACTGTGTGGTAGACCAGAAAGAGAACTCTGAAGAAAACGCGCTTTTCGACTTGTAACCAATGAAGGGACTGAAGAACTGGAGTTATGTGATAAGATTTTTTAGTGAGGGTTACGAGTCGAGCTGCAAAGTTTTGGAGACGTTGAAGTTTGGAGAGCTATTGTAAGGAAAGACCAAGAAGGAGAGAGTTACAAAAGTCAAAGAGAGAACAAATGAAGGCGTGCACAAGCTGTTCTGTCGCACTTCTTGTCAGATGAATGCAGATAAAGCTATTTAAAAGTTGCGGAGTCGGTACTAATGGATCATGATATGTTAAAAACATGGGCATTGAAAGACACTGGCATCAAAGAACGCCTGCATTGCGAGTTTGGGGATGGGTAGACGACGTTTTACACGTCGATCTTCATTAGATCTGTATAAACCATGCACATAATCTAAACAAACCTGATTCTTTGGGGAAGAGACTTCACTGAAATTCGCCTACGGATCATGCGGACTTTACCCCTTGAACCACGAGCGCCGTGTAGCACTGCGCAACAGCACAATGCTATACTTCGTCCATTGCGTGACGTCATGACTTGGGTCCCTAAAACTTCGCTGTCATATCTGAATCTGGCGTTCAGAAAAGGGTGTCAAAACGCCATTTCTCCATCTTTTTAACAAAGTTTACATGTTCCTAAACTTAATTGTTCGTATATGCATGAAGGCTTAAGCTTTCAAAAAAAAAAGTAGGGATCACTCTATCTACGAATATGCCTATCAAGCCGTTTTAATCATGACAATATCATTAATGTTAATCGAACTACATACTGTAATCGAAATAGGAGTGTTTTAGTTTGTTCTTCGAACCGATTCCACAAGAAAATCCTGCAGTCAAAATATTATCGTTTAATAAAGACACCTCATTCTTCCTAAACATAAGCTCTTTGGACCTCCCATTCTTTACCGATTTTGTCACCCCAATTTAATATATCTCACACTGTTATTGAAATATCCTTAAATTCTATTCCCTTTGCCCTATCATAAGTAAAGTTTTATCGGTGCAATATAATTGTTGTTAATGTATTTATTTGCAATCTTTGCAGAAAAGAGTTTCCATGGAAGAACGCGCGTTCTGTCAGGTGATGTACCTTTGGATGATACAATCTGATACACCATACCAAGACGCCACGGGCAGCTGCTTCCAAGAATTTTCTCGTTCGACGTTTCGACATTGGATGTACTTGTACACTGATTTGTGCTGAGGCATTTATCTTCACAATAATGGCTAACACAACAGACACATGCATAACTTTGGACACGGGTGCACCTAATAGACCTCGTAGGAAAAGTTGGTGTGAGACACTTTGTCCTGTTTGTTTTGAGTGCAAGTCCTTGGCCATCTTACTCTATTTTTTTTCACGCGTGCTAATCTTTGCTGGCGTTTTCCTCGTTGTAAGAGATTCGAAAGCGGTTGGAAGCATTAGCTTGACTAACTTAGGAATTCGCACTCTGATCTTGGGAATTGTCCTTTTCGTATGCGATATGGTTTGGATACATTATTTGAAGCGAGCAATAGCGGATGGACGCGTGGAAGTATACGGAAGTGAAGCATACTTCTTTGACACTGTGCGCCGAGCTCACGACAAGCGGAGAATAATATGAGCAGAAGTGCTTACCCTGCAAATAATTCTCAGTCTGGACACACATCTTGCATACAACAATCTGGTCAAGGGGCCGATAATATACGTTATAAGAGAAGAAAGGATGGACGCGTGGTGGTTACCAGACGTAGAAGACGCCCCGTTTCCAATAGTTGTGCCCACAACCAACGGCATAAATCCGTACTGTGGAGTGGGAGGATGATCGGCGATATAGTCACCGTCCCTCCCCGCCCCCCACACACACTTTACAGGGATCGAATGTCCTACTCTTTAGCATGCAAAGTGGGGGGAAGTGGCAGCAAAAATATGAAGACTTTTTGTTCTTGTTTTTCTTTGTTTGTTTGATTGTTTTTTGCTTGACAGCCGACTTTCGGCGGAAAATCAGACCTTAAGAATATGAATACCTTTTTTGTTGTTGTTTCTCTTGTCTTTTGATGTTCTTTCTTCTTGACTGACAGGCGATTTTGACACCCTCCCCCCTTTCAAAAATGTTGCGCAACCCTGAATAATGCCCAAATAAATTCAATAAAATGGTAGTATGAATATTCTTTCTTCGTATGTAACAAAGTAGTAGATGTTATTTTCCTGTAGCTATTAATTGTATTCTTCAATTTTCTTGATTTAAGTCAATAAAGCAATCATCCCAAGGGCATCGTTCCGTTTTTATGATGGTGGGTGGGGGAGGGACTTAGAGTTGGGATATCTGTGCGAGGGAGCGGAGCGAACTAGCGGGGGGAGTGTTTGGGAGGGGGCCGGGGGTGAGAACTTTTTGCATTTTGATGTTGTACATGGTGCAATTTGATGCATGTTTTTCCGCGTTTTGTCAACTTGAAACAGTTTCAGTTGTATTTTGATGTCGATGATTATTATACAATTTTGGTATGAAAGGGAATAATCTACTGTAGTAAATAAGTTTCTAGTATTCATTCTTACACGTAATATCATGAATGCGACCGAACCCGAGGGAGCGGAGCGAGCAAGGGAGGGGGTGGGAGGGGGAGGGTGTGGGAGGGGGATGTTCCCCCTCGCACGGTGAGAACTTTTTGCATTTTGATGTTGTACATGGTGCAATTTGATGCATGTTTTTGCACGTTTTGTCGACTTGAAACAGTTTCCGTTGTTTAAGGTAGCAATATACTTTAATGTCGATTATTTTAAAACAATCTGGCTATAAAATGGTATCATTTGAATTAAATGCTTGTATTAATTCTTACACTTAATATCATGAACGCGACCGAACCCAAGCGAGCGGAGCGAGCAAGGGAGGGGGGAGGGGGACGGTGATGGGAGGGGGATGTTCTGCCTCCCATGATGAAAACTTTTTGCATTTTGATGTTGTAAATGGTGCAATTTGATGCATGTTTTTGCGCATTTTATCGACTTGAAACAGTTTCAGTTGTTTAAGATAGCAATATATTTGATGTCGATGATTATTATACAATTTCGATACAAAATGGTATCAGTTAAATAAACTTATTGTACTAATAATTCTTACACTTAATATCATGAACGCGATCGAACCCGAGCGAGCGGAGCGAGCAAGGGAGGGGGGAGGGGGAGGGTGATGGGAGGGGGATGTTCCCCCTCCCATGGTGAAAACTTTTTGCATTTTGATGTTGTAAATGGTGCAATTTGATGCATGTTTTTTGCGCATTTTATCGACATGAAACAGTTTCAGTTGTTCAAGATAGCAATATATTTGATGTCGATGATTATTATACAATTTCGGTATAAAATGGTATCAGTTAAATAAACTTCTTGTACTAATAATTCTTACACTTAATACCATGAACGCGACCGAACCCGAGCGAGCGCAGCGAGCAAGGGAGGGAGAGGGTGGGGGAGGATGTGAGAGGGGGATGTTCCCCCTCCCACGATGAGAACTTTTTGCATTTTGATGTTGTACATGGTGCAATTTGATGCATGTTTTTGCGCGTTTTATCGACTTGAAACAGGTATAGTAGTTTGATGCAGATTACAATGAACAATTTGCCTATAAAATGGTATTATTTGAATAACGTCATTGTATCATTTTTTTACGATGAATAATTATCATGGACGCTGTCTGTTAAGCAATTCGAACAGAAAGAGCAGGCACAAGAGGGTGTAGATAAGGGGCATTTCTCCTCCCACACGAAGGTGATTTTGCATTTTCAGACCTGAATTTCAGCGACATCTGGTGCAAACTTTTGGTGCAATACTTGGAATTTTTTCCAGCCCCCCCCCCCCCAAAAAAAAATAATAATTAAAGAAATAAATAGGGTTTTTTCAGAGAAGTGATAAAACCATGGAATTTAGCTCTAATTCCGAGTTTGCACCATCTTTGTGTTATAATGTACGAAGTCTAGTGAGATAGAACTTAGGGGGAGGGTGTGGGAGGGGGAACACAAGACGGAGCTTTTGCGATATTAGAATTGAAATAAAACGATCTGAAGCACACTTTTTGTTGAAAATTCGGAAATTGTCATTCCCCAAAGTATACTAAGTCTACAGAGGGGACCAAGCAAGGGAAGGGTGGCAAGATATGTCT
Source organism: Diadema antillarum (assembly GCF_040938485.1). Lineage (NCBI taxonomy): Eukaryota > Metazoa > Echinodermata > Echinoidea > Diadematoida > Diadematidae > Diadema > Diadema antillarum. The sequence goes on along the minus strand of NW_027271043.1, from coordinate 430,151 downwards.
CCCATATTCGAGGGAGCTTTTTTTTTTCCAGTTTTAGAACTGAAATCCAACAATCTTGTGCACACTTACGTTGGAATATCTGGAATTTTGTCAATCAGAGAAGATGGGAGGGGATAAGCCCTATATATTCCCCCTTCCTACACGAGGGAGATTCTGTATTTACTGATTGCATTTAAACGTTTTGGTGCATACATTTTGTGGCATATTTGGAAAACTGTCTATGTTCAAAGTGTAACCACAGTCTACTTGTATGCATAGGGCCGGGGGGGGGGGGGGGGGGGGGGGGGACGGGCAAGCATGGAGAAGGCATGGGCGAGTGCTAACACCACCCTTCCAGTTCTCTATCAAAAAATGCAAGAAAATTTTCCTCATTTCGGGAATCATTGGGGATCATAATGATATGTTTGCCCCTCCCCTCTTCCCCCGTCCGCGCTTCCCGTCCTCCTGGATCGACGCCCCTGCATACGAGGGTGCTTTTGCATTTTTAGAATTCAGATGAAAATATCTCGCAAACACATTTATGATGTAATCTGGGAACATTTCAATCCCAGACGTGTATACTATTTTTTTAAGGGGGGAGGGACCTTCCGTTAATTGAAAGTATCCCGGGGGATGGGGGATATATCCCCCATCCCCCGGGATTTCCGCCCATGCCCACAACTGACCGTGGTTGCCAGCACAGATTTCTCTCCGACGTTCAGCAACCCCTGCCCACTGAAGGAAGCGAAGGCACAAAAATGCTTACGTGAATCCCGTCCAAACTATGCCGAGTTCACCACAAGCAGAGCGAGTAACAGAGGATCACGTCCCACCACCTCCTTCTTACGAGGAAGTGCAGAAGGCTCGTGAGATGTATGCTGTAATAATGAATTACGATTTTAAATGTCGACTCATTAATTGGTAAAGTATGCCATGCGGAACCGTGAAGGTGTATGTTACGAAGTAGGCTAATTGTACAATTTCCCATCGCTTTTTATGTGCTACGTTCATAACTGTGTTGTTTTGATAGGCTAAATGTAAATGTAATTTTGTAAATGTCTTCGTCTTCACAAATAGGTGTGTGTGTGGGGGGGGGGGGGGGGGGGGGTAGTGTCGAATTCCACGACAAAGTACACGTACATGAAAGTAAAGAAAAAATACAATATAAACAACAGAAAACATTGAATGCATACTTTTTGCCAAGCAAGAGCATTTTAAAATACTTGCCATCGAGTATCATATCAGTTTAATATTGCACAAAATATGCACATCTGTGATGCAAGTTCTCAAATTTTTCAGGCAGTTTATGAATATTGCGCAAACAAAATTCAGATATGAATACATTACATTGCATCATCATTTGGATCAAGTAGATTGTCAACCAGTCGTGCCGTAGTCGAGTACAGATCGGGATGATCGGGAACTGATCTGTTGGAAAAAGTCCGTTGCAACCAAACTAGATCTCTATACGATCTTTTCCCCATCAGCTCGACCTCGACTCGATCAATACCCGATCGCTGTCGAATGGCTGTTCGATTGCTTGCCTTCTCGATCCCTGCACGATATTTTTTACATGTAAAAATTGTGTCGGAAGCCAGACCATAGCCGATGAAGGGAGATCGGCCCGGATTGCTCTTTCCGACCGAGCCCGACCATGCCAAAATAGGTTGGTCGGGCTTGATCGAGATCGATCTTTAAGGGGGGTTCCCTCTGCCGATTATATCAAAGCTAAAGTCCTGGAAAAAAAATGAAAATTTGTTTTATTGTGTTTTGTTGTCAGGAAAAGATATTTATTTTGCTGTAATGTCAAAACTAAAGATATGGATTTTCATCTTCATTAAGACTGAATTTGTTATTACGAACATAAATTAGCCTACAAGTAAATCCATTCCTATAGGTGATGTATGTGCAAATGATGTACTTCATACACAAGAGATCAATGAAACGAATAGAGTGAACATTATTGACGTATTAAGACTCGTTGATGAAAAAGAAAGTTGTATATGATACGTTCAAAATAAATTTGAACTTTGAACTTTGAGCGTTTATTGGTCTACTTTATCAATATTTCATACACATACGTACATGACGTAGTTTGTTGAAAATATTAAGCGTGTATACTGTGTGTTGGGTGGGGGTAGTTGTGTATTGACAGGCAATCTGTATTTTCAGATGTGGGAGCTAGATTTAAAAACTGGTAAATACATCTCTATAGAAATCGTCATGACTTGCGCAACCACAACCAATGCACGACTCATCTTCGACTCCCGTATGTGAGCGGGTCGACCTGCTCTGGTCGAGATTGTGTAGAGATCGTGTAGACGTCGAGTTTGTCTACTAGTATAACTGGTCTAGTACAGATCGCATAAAGATCGTATATGGATCGGTGGTATCGACTACGGATCGAAGTCGGTGTAAAGTGCACGTCGTGGAAAAGTCGTGAATGGTCGGATGTGAGTCGCAAAAGGTCGAGAAGAAGTCGGGAAATGCTCGTTTTTAACATGTTTAACAATGTTTAATAACGATCAAGCATCTATTGGTCGATTGGTGACTGAATTGATCAGAGCAAACAAGTTTTTATTTAATCTTTATTTCCTTTTCATGTCTTTTTTTTAGCAATTCAGTTTGATACCTTGAGTGCGGATATAGTTTTGGCTGTTTCCCCGTTTAGAAATTAATTGTGTCATATTTTGATATCCTTGGAATTAATGTATACTGTATAGACCATAAACTCTTAAGGAGATTACTCAGTATAATATGTTTGTTTCATTTGCAGAACTGTTCGTGTAACATAGGCGTAGTTAATAGACTGATATTTCACATCATTGCTTATACTGTACTCGACCCCTCGTAATCGCATTATTTTAATCATGGAATGTTTAGCGTTGAGCAACTCTCTCAAGACTCTACTGAATAAAGTTTTATTGTTGCAGAAAGAAAGCTTTCCGTGTCATTTGTGTTAACCAAAACAATTACAAACAAATGTGACTGTGTTTTTGCTTTTGTGTAACTTTTGTTGTTCTGTTAAAATTGAAGGATTTATATTCAATCATTTTAAGAAAATTTGTTTGTAAGTATAGCAATAATAAAAGTCCGTCTCTATTTTTGTTGTATCCCCCGCCAGAAAAAAGAGAGTGTTGTTAATATCTCAGTCGGAGTTCTAATGAATTTTACTTCAATCTATTACGAACGCTTTTAACTGAGAGCACATAATGATATAATACTGGCTCTAGTTTTTTTAAACGATATCGGTATTGCTCCGTTGATATATATATATGTATAATATATTGAACTCTTTTTAAAAATCTATTTTGCCACTAAATCGAATAAACCTCTAGATCAGTTATCTATCACCTTCAAAATCTATCACTATGACAACTCTCCCTTATTTCAGTGCTTCTGTAATATTCACGAGCGCAGTTATTACAACTTTGTCTATATCTTCAAGTCATTACCGCAATTCCCCATTCATCCTTTCGCTCTTTATGCTGCACAACAACTTCTTGAAATAGTTTGGCAGTTCGCTGTCTCCGTTGTATTTGTATATTACAGTCATTGACTGTGCAAGAGCGAGAGCGATATATAAATGATCCAATTGTATTGTATTGTATTTCTTCTGTTGTTGCCTCTTGTAATGTCTCATACCGCCCTATATTTTCGTGCCAGTCTTGTCTCGCTAGCATTCGGGCCGGGGCGAAGGAGAGGGGCGAGTCCTCAAAGGGCGTATTTTTCACTTTCTTATTTTTTTTTTTTAATTTGAGACATGTAGGGCTCACACCCATAAATATTTCCCCATAGGGATGTGTGTTAAAAATCAAATTTCAAAAAATTCTGTAAAATAGCTGGGAGAAATGAGGTGTTTCAGCTTCACTAACCTGGATAAGTGAGATATACCCTTTCATCCATCAAATTTTCAGGGTGGATTCTTCAGCCCAAATTCTGTCCAGGGGTCCGCAAAGCCAGACTACGAGTTCTTGTCACTCAAAAAAATCACTTATTTTCTGTACACGTACCCAATGAAATAAAGTACTTTAAAAGACTTTGTTTTGTCAAACAGACTAACTTTATGAATTTTGACCTGTTTCAGTAGTAGCCAAAACAAAGAAAAACATTAAAATAACACAGTCATTCAAAGTTGCGTGATCGCCACTGATGACTGCTATGTACAAAGATCTAGTATACCACAACAACATAAGAAAACAAACTGTAGCCAAGCAGAGTTTGGGGGGGGGGGGGGGTAGAGGAGAGGGGTAGAGGGGGGGGGGGGGTAGGACGGAGAAGGGGGAGGGAGGAAGAGATCTAACACAATATAGATCAACATAAACCAGCAGAGCTTGTATGGGATAAATACTTCCCATAGACTTGTGTGCATTGCATGCATCCTCTGTAGGGCTCACACCAATAAATATTTCCCCATAGGGATGTGTGTTAAAAATCAAATTTCAAAAAAATTCTGTAAAATAGCTGGGAGAAATGAGATGTTTCAGCTTCACTAACCTGGATAAGTGAGATATACCCTTTCATCCATCAAATTTTCAGGGTGGATTCTTCAGCCCAAATTCTGTTCAGGGGTCCGCAAAGCCAGACTACGAGTTCTTGTCACTCAAAAAATCACCTATTTTCCGTACACGTACCCAATGAAATATAGTCCCCTCAAATTCCATCAGAAAAGCTTTCATCTTCCCACTAAAATGTAGTTTGTAGAGGAATTCATACTCAATATCTACAGCTATTCAGTTTTTTGCCAAACTACATCATTGATTTTTAATTAATTTTTTTCTTCATTTATTTTGGTATCTTTGGTACGAATTTGTGAAGGGGTCTGGGGCATTCCACTGTATTTACGGGTGTGAGCCCTATAGTGGAGGTCATATTTCTCATTTGACTTTTTAACATCATAAATGTGTTTTTCATGATATTTGTCCCTACATCATATGGGAAATTAGACATTCAAGGGTTATAAAGCTTCTCAAAGGGACACTTTTCAAAATCATGCCCTTTGGGTTTTTTTAAAAATAAATCTTGCAGTTTTGATCAGTTCTTCATAAGATGAATACATAGATGCAGGCAGTAATCCTTGATTATGGGGGTGTCATCATCACCTTATTGCCTACAAAGTACTTTAAAAGACTTTGTTTTGTCAAACAGACTAACTTTATGAATTTTGACCTGTTTCAGTAGTAGCCAAAACAAAGAAAAACATTAAAATAACACAGTCACTCAAAGTTGCGTGATACTGATGACTGCTATGTACAAAGATCTAGTATACCACAACAACATAAGAAAACAAACTGTAGCCAAGCAGAGTTTGGGGGGGGGGGTAGAGGAGAGGGGTAGAGGGGGGGGGGGGGGGTAGGACGGAGAAGGGGGAGGGAGGAAGAGATCTGACACAATATAGATCAACATAAACCAGCAGAGCTTGTATGGGATGAATACTTCCCATAGACTTGTGTGCATTGCATGCATCCTCTGTAGGGCTCACACCAATAAATATTTCCCCATAGGGATGTGTGTTAAAAATCAAATTTCAAAAAATTCTGTAAAATAGCTGGGAGAAATGAGATGTTTCAGCTTCACTAACCTGGATAAGTGAGATATACCCTTTCATCCATCAAATTTTCAGGGTGGATTCTTCAGCCCAAATTCTGTTCAGGGGTCCGCAAAGCCAGACTACGAGTTCTTGTCACTCAAAAAATCACCTATTTTCCGTACACGAACCCAATGAAATATAGTCCCCTCAAATTCCATCAGAAAAGCTTTCATCTTCCAACCAAAATGCAGTTTGTAGAGGAATTCATACTCAATATCTACAGCTACAGTTTTTTTTTTGCCAAACTACATCATCGATTTTTAATTATTTTTTTCATTTATCTTGGTATCTTTGGTACGAATTTGTGAAGGGGTCTGGGGCATTCCATTGTATTTACGGGTGTGAGCCCTGTAAGAGTTGAAATTTGTGGGGGGGGGGGGGAGGGGGAGGGATGCTGGCAATCATTCAGCCGTGACGTATAAAGTAGCAATGTTACTTCCTTTACTTTTAATCCATTTATGAACTTTAGAGTCACTGATTTTCATGTTGACAGTGACAATGACAATGACAATGACAATTATCTCATAATTTTCATTGTCGACCATGAGGAAGACGTATGTATTCGTCGAAAATTTGGTTTGAATAAATAGCACTGTTGGACTGAAATGCATTATACCACCCTATTTTGTCATCTTTTGTATGTATGTATATATATATATATATATATATATATATATATATATATATACATATATATATATATATATATATATATATATATATATATATATATATATCCCTAGTATATATATATTAGGGAGACAACTGGTCATTAAGGAGACAATTTTCGTGTCTCCATTGCGTAAATTGCATATATATATATAAAACAAATGGAAATATATATATATATATATATATATATATATATATATATATATATATATATATATATATATATATATACATGTATACATAATGTACATAATATTGATGGGGGAAGCTAGTTTCCCCGTTCCGCTCAATTAAAGAAAAAAGTAATGTACGCTTTGTAAAGCGTGCAACAATTGAGTATCATTTGCTTTACAAGCAACCAAGTAATTCAATAAGTTTTACTTAGGTTTCGTCGATCTGTGTGGAATATATATATATATATATATATATATATATATATATATATATTTCCCGATGAGACAGCTGTATGAATTATCATTTTATTGCCGATCATCGAGGTCGCGATGACGTAGCGTAGGCAATGTTACCCCTGGTATTGCAGATCATGTTTACTCTTCACAGGGCGCTTTCGATGAACCCAGCCTTTACGTGTTAGCGATATGCTTTAAAACCGTCGTAATTATTGCCTTGGTGTTAGTACACCATTCACGATGCTGCTAACATTTCCCAAAATGGACAACTAAGCACTATGATACTCGCTTCCCAGATAAAACTGTGTCTGCTTTAATGGAGACTTGGTAAAAACAATCGGTCTAACTCACTAGACCAATTCCAGATGTGCTTATCATCCAACGTTTTCCATCCGATAACGCCGGCCAACTTTCTGGATGCAGGCACGAGATGGTACAGAGTGTATCCCCGTGATATCCATCAATAGCGGAAATCCTGCGATTCTGCACGGTAAGCCCAATGCACAGGGGGAATAAATAAGTAGAACACACTAGTGTAAGTTTGGGAAATCGGATAAACGGTTCAAAAATTTTAAATAACAGGTCCGGTGCCGTCACTGCTTGATAACATGACTACGTTAGTGAAGGACCTCGATATAAGAAAAATGAAAAGAGAATGCATAAATGTAGTTGCTTTGTTTAATGAAAGTATATGTTATCTATCCTATTGTTACTGACATAACCCGCATGTTAAATGTAGTATTGTTCAATGGCAACTGAGCCATCAAAAATGAAGAACTAAAACAAACAGATTAAAAATGTGTAGTTATTGCACTATACCAGGAGGAATCAAAATCATTTTGATGCACTTTAAGTTAATATCTTCAGGCCCGCTGTTCTAAACAATGTAAAAATATTTGATGCACACGTCGATCGTTGCATTGTAAAACGTATTTCATATTCAAAGTTATCAAGTTTTGGTTTATGTAGCGTGCTATTTCCCATTGGGGAGCTGTGCCGCTTTTACCAATAGTTTATGATTTTCCATTTTATTGCCGATCGAGGTCGTGATTACCCACGACATTACAGATTATGTTTACTTTCCACAGGTTGTAGTCGGTGAAGCAAGCCTGCGCGCTGTCGAGCAATAGTGCCCATATACTCTCATGTATAGAAAGGTATGTTATTATCTCCTTGAAGGGCGCGTGTGCCCGTGTTGTATATAATAATTAATAATAATAATTGCATTTATATGGCGCTTCATACTGACGTTTCTAAGCGCACTTTGCTACTCATACAAATAGACTAGAAAACACAATAACATTAACAAAATTAACGTTAACAGTAACAAAAGAAGAAGAAAGAAAAGAAAAGAAAAGAAAAATACATGTGATACAATGGTACAATAATTGATAACTGTGTGCGCCTCCAGAAAAAAAAAAATAACAGCTGATTAAACAGGTGAGTTTTAAGAAGAATTTTAAATGATTCGACAGATGAGGCATTCTGAATATAAAGAGGGAGTTTATTCCAAAGAGTGGGAGCAATGGAAGAGAAGGCTCGGTCACCATAACGGGTTTTTGTACGTGGGCCATGAAGTAATTGGAGAGAGGAAGATGAACGGAGGGGTCTGGCAGAAGAGGAGGAGCGGAGAGAGACTAGGTTTTGAAGATATATGGGTGCAAGATTACGTGTGATTTTGTACGTCAGAAGTAGGATCTTGAAAGTAATACGGGAATGGACTGGAAGCCAATGGAGTGAGCGGAGAACAGGAGATATATGGTCATGTCTCCTACTAAGGGAGACTAATCTAGCGGCTGAATTTTGGATACGTTGGAGAGGGGATATGTGAGAAAGAGGGAGGCCGGCAAGGAGGGAGTTGCAGTAGTCCAGATAGGAGGAGACGAAGGCATGGACGAGCCGCTCAGCTGGTGATTGATCAAGCAGACGCCTGATCTTCCCTATTTTGAAAATACCCCATGATGCAGACTTACAAATGTTTGTGATATGGTGTTTAAGAGTTAAGTGTTTGTCCAAAGTAAAGCCAAGGTCTCTAACACAGTCAGAGACCTTAATAATCCCATCCCGAGTAGTTAGATCTGGTAGAGGAACTGTGCTCCTAAACTGTGATGAGAAATGGATGAGTTCAGACTTGTCTTCATTCAGACGGAGTCTGTTGGCAGTGGACCAGGCTTTGATGTCGTTGAGACATTCTCTCAGTGAATTAACAGCAGCAATCCTATCGCCAGGTGACATAGTTATGTAAATTTGAGTGTCGTCAGCATACATAGCGTAGTTGACTCCATGATGACAATTGATGATTCTGGTGAGTGGACCTGTATAGAGGAGAAAAAGAAGGGGGCCGGCAACGGATCCTTGCGGAACTCCGCAGCTGATAGGACTAGGACATGACCAGGTCCCATTGATTATCACCCTCTGTGTGCGATCTTGAAGATATGACTTGATCCATTGGATGGCAGTGCCTGTGATGGAATAGTCATTACTAAGTCGTTGTAGTAGCAACGTGTGGTCGAGCGTGTCAAACGCAGCCGAATAGTCAAGAAGAAGAAGAGCAGCCTCATTGCCCTTGTCGACAGCAAGAAGGAGATCGTTGAGCACTTTCAACAAGGCAGTTTCTGTTGAGTGGAGGTTGCGGTATGCTGACTGGTTTGTGGGAAGCAGATGATTACTGTCAACATAAGACATTAACTGTGTAGACACAATCCTTTCAAGAAGCTTACTCACAAATGGCAGATTGGCAATTGGTCGGTAATTGCTCAGGACATCGGGATCGATATTCATAGGTCTGCCTGAAAATTCTCTAATTAGACAACTTACAACTGTCCTATGCTCTCTACCGATTATAGCTGTATTGGTTTAATGCAGAATTTTTAAAAAAAATCGTATTACGCTCCCCAGAACAATCCCTCGTGTAATTGTGTTTGTCATCCCACGTATTTCATCCGTCGACGCCACGGCTCCCTTTCTTGACTCCGGCACGAGATGGTACGACAGGGCAGACATCTATCAAAAGCGGAAAACCTGCGATCCGGCCTGCACGGTAAGTTCTCTCATAAAGGGGAATAAACCTACATTATAATACGTGTGAATTAGACAGATGCAGCGTTATAAGTGTGACACAACAGTGAATTTTCGGGGAATCGATAATCCGTTCAACAGAATTCGGCTCCGTAACATCACTGGGGAAAAGTCAATACCCCTAGTTCTGGAGGTCAGTTCAGATATTAGAGAACTAATATTAATTTCTAAGTACGCAATATTTTGATCGACTCTAATTGTTATTACTGAAATATTTGAACCTTAATAATGATCTCCCGGATTTCTGACAGAGGTAGTGAAGTTGCTTTTATTGTGCTAGAAGACAGAAAAGTTTAATTTTTTATTTCATCCAGCGATGGGTGGACCGAAACACTGTAATGAAAATCAGAACATTCTAACAGATTCCCCGATTTTCTTCAATTAGTTCTACCTTAAAGAGTGCATTATATTCAATCCAAAAACATATTTCTATCTACTTACTTAAATTCGATTCCTATTTTCTCTACTTACTGTACCTGCGTCTTTGCATTTTAAAGTATACATTCCTCTAGTAACGAAGTTTATAGAACATGCGAGTTATATACTCAGGTAATCAGTATATTGTAAAAATCCATAGCCGCAAACAAACAATAGGCCTAAATGCTATCGAAGACAGTCACGTAAGCCCAGAAAGATATTGCGTTTACTTATAAAGGGAGAAAGGTAGATACTCTTGCATATGTTTACGTTAAAATCTACTAAATTGAATACTTTGGACTTGCATTGTACACAAGAAATAAAAGCATGTAATTGGGCTTTGTTTTAGGGCAAAAAAAAAAAACCCAAACAAAACAGCTGGAGCTCCGTGACTCTCAGTACCATAGAAGCTGAAATAGATCTGGAAATTCTTTAACAATAAGCCATTTGGGAGGATTTTATTGATGGAATTCACGTCTATACGTTAAAAGATTATTTGCATTACTGTCTAGCTATTCACCTTCCATCTCCACTTATTTACGACAGCGTCGCCAGTATAGTGAGTAGGTGGAGTCGTGGCCGGGGGGGGGGGGGGGGGGGATGTGGAGGGTGCAGACTGCATGGTTACATAGGCCAACCAACCAGATGCATTTCTTGGGGAGAGCCACAGCCTCCAATTCACGATTCACCTTGGTACCTTCAAGTTTTATAGTCTTATTGGTCCAATGTCTCTATACCACGCTCGAGGATTCTGGTCTGCTCACGCCAAATTTCATTATTTCATGTTAATATTCCCACCCAAGCTTTATCAGGACTGGTCCACTTCAAATGAAGCGCTACAGAGAGTCAGAATTTGCAATGTCAAACGTAGCTGTCAACGCCCTCGCTCGTGTAACTAACCTTCGCCGTAGCGGTGCAGTGGAACTCTACATTTAGTGATCGTATTGTCTCCTGCAGCAAGGCTCGGTAATCTGTAACCTCGGTAACCTGTAACTCCCCCTTTTTCCGTTCATTGTTTCTTCCTCGCTCTGGGATTCAATTGTGATCTCCCTGAATTTCACTATAGCTATCGTGGCTATGGTCCCACTATAACTTTATGCGAGCTGGTCAAGTCTACAGAGAACACTGCAATTAAAGTCAGAATTCGCATTACCGAGCAAAATGAAGTCTCACTCCGGAAAGAATTCTGATGCATTTGGACCCGAAATCATCAAAGCCACGCCTGATGAACATTATCAAAGTTACTCATTGCAAGATTTTCGCGCCATTGATGAAGCGCGAATTGATTGATTGATTGATACACTTCACGGATTTTCGTCCCGGAACAGTTGTCTTTAGCCAGCCGAAAACCACTTGAACCAACCCTCTACTAGTGCATGCAACGGTACATTGATGCATTCATTGAATTCATGAAGGCGAACAGATGTAATATCTGCGCTGTGTTTGTTCGCATTGGCTTTCTCGGCTGAACCATCAAAACGTCCAATTCTTACCTTATATTGTAGGTTAAGACTTGGAGTTTTATTTCCGAGTCCATTATTTTAGTGATGACAGTGACAATGACACTGACAGTGACAGTGACAGAGTCGGGTATGTAGAAGAATAAGCAAGGGTGAAGCGACCGAGATTACATTTGCTTGTTTGTTTGTTTGTTTGTTTTCGTTATGTTGCTTAGTTTTATGTTCATGTCATTAATATTTGCGCATCACAGCTGCGGGCACTGAAATGTTACAATTTACACAAGCAGTCAGCTCTGATCTTTCAGCTGGTTAGTGCATCGCAGTTTACTATACAGTTTAGCTAGCTGCTTGGCTTGCCAGGAGCAGTGCAGCAGCAGCAGCGAGCAGCAGAAGTAGTTAAAACACATGTGCACGGTGACGGACGTAAGGTCTTCGTCTCACGTAAGTAACGGAACTGTTTCATACAGTTCCGAATTCAGTTAAACATTTAAATCTACAGTGCAGACTACATACTAGTGCGATAGCCATGGATTCTTTGACTACCAAGGGTATTGTGGTTTTCCCCCAAATAAGCGCCAGCATCCCAAAAATAGGGACCATTTTGGGCACCATTTAGGTCCTTCACAAAATTCCAACAAATCTGTTTCGATTCTCGTGGTCGCACATTTGTTTAATGTGACATGGGGTCACGGAGAGCAATGGATGGAGTGAATGAAACAAACCCACGTCACGTGGAACCACTCGACATAGGCCTACTCTTGAAAGGAATATATCTTCTTCAATTCCGTAATTAACTCTTTGAAATTCATACAACCATAAGACATGATCCATCTCAACATTTCTGATAACTACAAACGATTTCATTGACAAATTATTAAAAAGACCAATTGTTTCTGGCATGTCGAATCTATTCTACGATGAGGAGACTACTATTACTACTACTATCACTTATAATGATAATAATAATAATAATAATAATAATAATAATAATAATGATAATGATAATAATGACAATAATATTGATGATAATGATAATAATGGCCTCTTGTAAAGCGCTAAAGTCCGTCAAGAAATAATGCCCTTGGCACTGTACATTGACCAGCACGAATAATACATAATACAACCATACGTTAAGTAAATACGACAGCTTATCGGAACAAATGAAATTCAAAATCAAGCAAAATGCTACCTATTCGTAACGAAATTAACGTCAGAACATAAGAAAAACTAATCATAAGCTAATGATGCGGTAACGTGTACAAATCAGTATCAAGCTATTTCATTTCATTCATTTATTTATGCACGGCACATACTTCAGCCCGAAGGCTGTTCTTCCGCAGGTCCGTGCTATATTGATCATATTTCATTCACAATTAAAGATTGAACAGATATGTTTTGAGAAGTTGCTTGAAGGAACTGGTAGAGAAAGCCTGGCGAAATAAAGAGAGGAAGATTATTCTAGAGAAAAGCATCGGCATGGGAAAAGCTGTGGTCTCCAAAAATGTGAGAGGATCGAGGAACGTGTAGAAGTAAAGTACCTGATGAACGGAGTCTACGAGGGGTTGATATAAATATATAGAGTTCTGAAGATCGAGTGGCGAGGATCCATGGACTGTGTGGTAGACTACAAAGAGAACTCTGAAGATAACGCGCTTTTCGACTTGTAACCATTGAAGGGACTGAAGAACTGGAGTAATGTGACAAGATTTTTTAGTGAGAGTGATGAGTCGAGTTGCCAAGTTCTGGAGACGTTGAAGTTTGGAGAGCTGTTGTTGGGAAAGGCCAAGAAGGAGAGAGTTACAAAAGTCAAGGAGAGAACAAATGAAGGCGTGGACAAGCTGTTCTGTTGCACTTCTCGTCAGATGAATGCAGATGAAGCTAAAGCTGCGGAGTCGGTACTAATGGATCATGATATGTTAGAAACATAGGTATTGAAAGACACTGGCATCAAAGAACGCGTAAAATGCGAGTTTGGAGGATGGGTAGACGACGTTTTACACGTCGATCTTCATTAGATCTGTATAAACCATACACATAATCTAAAGAAACCTGATTCTTTGAGGAAAAGACTTCGCTGAAATTCGCCTACGGATCATGCGGACTTTACCCCTTGAACCACGGACGCCGCGTAGCACTGCGCAACAGCGCAATGCCATACTTCGTCCATTGCGTGACGTCATGACTTGGGTCCTTAGAACTTCGCCGTCATATCTGAATCTGGCGTTCAGAAAAGGGTGTCAAAACGCCATTTCTCCATCTTTTTAACGAAATTCACATGTTCCGAAACTCAATTGTTCGTATGCATGAAGGCTTAAGCCCCCCCCCCCCCCAAAAAAAAGTAGGATCACTTCTTCTACGAATAGGCCTAATGGAGCCGTTTTTCTCATGACAGTATCATTAATGTTAATCAAATAGAATTAATGGAAATAAGAATGTTTTAGTTCGTTCTCCAAACCGATTCCAAAGAAAATTCTTCAGTCAAAACATTATCGTTTAATAAAGACATCTCATTCTTCCTAAACATAAGCTCTTTGGGCCTCCCATTCTTTACCGATTTTGTCACCCCATTAAATATATCTCACGCTGATTTTGAAATATCCTTAAATTCTTTTTCCTTTGCCCTATCAATGGTATAAGTTTTATCGGTACAATATAATTGTTGTTAATGTATTTATTTGCACTCTTTGCAGAGAAGAGTTTCCACGGAAGAACGAGCGTTCTGTCAGGTGATGTATGATACACCACTACACCAAGACGCCACGGGCAGCCGCTTTCAGGACGTTTCGACATTGGATGTACTTGTACACTGATTTGTGCAGAGGCATTTATCTTCACAATAATGGCTAACACAACAGACACATGCATTACTTTGGACACGGGTGCACCTAACAGACCTCATAGGGAAAGTTGGTGTGAGGCACTTTGTCGTAATTGTTTTGAGTGCAAGTCCTTGGCCATCTTACTCTATTTTTTTTCACGCATGCTAATCTTTGCTGGCGTTTTCCTCGTTGTAAGAGATTCGAAAGCGGTTGGAAGCATTAGCTTGACTAATTTAGGAATTCGCACTCTGATCTTGGGAATTATCCTTCTCGTATGCGCCAAGGTTTGGATACGCAATTTGAAGCGAGCAATAGCGGATGAACGCGTGGAAGTATACGGACGTGAAGCACACTTCTTTGACGCTGTGCGCACATATCATAATGACTATAGCGTCGCCAACGCAGATTCTCCACCGAACAGCTACTCCCGCCCAAGAAAGAAAGCGGCGGCAAAAAAGCGAATCCATTCCAAAGGACGCCGAGCTCACCACAAGCGGAGAAAAAGATGAGTAGAAGTGCTTGCCCTGCGAATCATTTCCAGTCTTGACACACATCCGGCACACAGCAATCAGAATCTGGGGAATGGGCCGATAGGATACGTTATATTAGATGAAAGGATGGACGCGTGGTGGTTAACGGACGAGAGAGACGCCCCGTTTCCACTGCACCTACAAACCGCGGTCACCAACACAGATTTCTTTCCGACGTACAGCAACCCATGGCCATTGAAGGAAGCGAAGGCACAAAAAATGCCTACGTGAATCCCGTCCAAACGATGCCGAGTTCACCACAAGCGGAGCGAGTAACAGACGATCACGTCCCACCACCTCCTTCTTACGATGAAGTGCAGAAGGCTCGTGAGATGTATGCTGTAATAATGAATTATGATTTTAAATGTCGACTCATTTGGTAAAGTATGTCGTGCGGAGTGGTAAAGGTGTATTATGTTACAAAGTAATTGTACAATTTCCCATCGCTTTTTATGTGCTACGTTGATAACTGTCTTGTTTTGATAGCCCAAAGAAAGTTTCTTTTGTATATGTCTTCGTCTTTACAAATAGGTGTGGGGAAGGGGGTGGGAATTGTATTCCACGTCAAAGTACACGTACATGAAACTAAAAAAAATAATAAAACAACACAAAACATTGAATGCATACTTTTTGTGAAGTAAGAGCGTTTTAAAATACTTGCCATCGAGTGTCATATCAGTTTAATATTGCACAAAATATGCATTCTGTGATGCAAGTTCTCAAATTTTTCAAGCAGGTTATGAATATTGCGCAAACAAAATTCAGATATGAATAAATTACATTGCATCATCAATTGGGTCAAGCAGATCGCCAACCAGTCGTGCCGTAGTCGAGTATAGATCGGGATGATCGGGAACTGATCTGTTGGAAAAAGTCCGTCGCGAGCAAAACTAGATCTCTATACGATCTTTTCCCGATCAGCTCGTTCTCAACTCGATCAATACCCAATCGCTGTTCGATTGCTTGCCTTCTCGACCCTGGCACGATATTTTTGACATGTGAAAAATTGTCGTGTCGGAAGCCAGACCATAGCCGATGAAGGGAGATCGGCCCCGATTGCTCTTTCCGACCGAGCCCGACCATGCCAAAATAGGTTGGTCGGGCTTGACCGAGATCGACCTTCGAGGGGGTTTCCCCACTGCCGATTATATCAAAGTTAAAGTCCTGAAAAAAAAACATGAAGATTTGTTTTATTGTGTTTTGTTGTCAGGAAAAGATATTCATTTTGCTGTAATGTTAAGACTAAAGGTATGGATTTTCATCTTCATTAAGACTGAATTTGTTATTACGAACATAAATTAGCCTACAGGTGAATCCATTCCTAAAGGTGATGTATATGCAAATGATGTAGCCTACTTCATATACAAGAGATGAATGAAACGAGTAGACTCAATAGAGTGAACATTTTTGACGTATTAAGACTCGTTGATAAAAAAATAAAGTTGTATATGATACGTTCAAAATATATTTGAACTTTGAACTTTGAACTTTGAGCGTTTATGGGTCTACTTTAGTAATATTCCATACACATACGTACATGACGTAGTTTGTTGAAAATATTAGGCGTGTATGTGTGTGTTGGGCGGGGGGTAGTTGTGTATTGACAGGCAATCTCTGTATTTTCAGATGTGGGAGCTAGATTTAAAAACTGGTAAATACATCTCTATAGAAATCGTCATGACTTGCGCAACCACAACCAATGCACGACTCATCTTCGCCTCCCGTATATGAGCGGGTCGACCTGCTCTGGTCGAGATTGTGTAGAGATCGTGTAGACGTCGAGTTTGTCTACTAGTATAAATGGTCTAATACAGATCGTATAAAGATCGTATATGGATCGGTGGTATCGACTACGGATCGAGGTCGGTGTAAAGTGCACGTCGTGAAAAAGTCGTGAATGGTCGGATGTGAATCGCAAAAGGTCGAGAAGAAGTCGGAAAATGCTTGTTTTTAACATGTGTAATAACGATCAAGCATCTATTGGTCGATTGGTGACTGAATTGATCAGAGCAAACAAGTTTTTATTTAATCTTTATTTCCTTTTCATTTCTTTTTTTAAAGGACAAGTTCGCCTTCATAGACATGTGGATTGAGTGAATGCAGCAATATTAGTAGAACACATCAATGAGAGTTTGAGGAAAATCGGACAATCTGTTCAAAAGTTATGAATTTTTGAAATTTCTGCTCAGTCACGGCTGGATGAGAAGACTACTATAGCTTGTGATGTCATATGAGTACAACTATATAAAGAAAGTATAAAGAAAATTCAAGATATTCTCACTTTTCTCACATAATAAAAGAACACTTGACTTCTCTCTTTCAGAAGTCAGGGGGAATAATATTACCCCTAACATAAGTCAGTAACAAGTCGAAGAAATGTGCACTTTATTCAAAAAGTCAAGTTTTGTGAATTTCTCTTTTTATTTTCCTTATATCGTTGTACGCATGTGACATCACACACTATAGTAGTCTTCTCCTCCAGCAGTAATTGCACAGATATTTTAAAAATTCATAACTTTTGTACGGATTGTCAGATTTTCCCCAAACTTTCACTGATGTGTTCTACTAATATTGTTGCCTTCACTCAATCCACATGTATTTGAAGGTGAACTTGTCCTTTAACAATGCAGTTTGATACCTTGAGTGCGGATATAGACCGATTCAATTTCGATGACCTATTCACCTACCGCCGCTATCGGCGCTATAACGGTCGCCATAACTGGGGGCCAACGGGGGCTTCTAGCGAGCTAGCTACCCAGCGAGTTGCACTTGCAGCTCAGCAGCCTAGCGTACCCATCGCGCATAGTTAGCCGGGCGCGGCCGCTGCGCCGCGACCGGCGACCGCTGGCGCCGCGCTAATATTGTGATTCTTTACTCACTCAGTGGAAAAGTAATTCAGCGGCTTTTAATGCCTTTCTTTTGGACAAATCGAGTGATTCAGACATGTTGATTTACTTTGAAAGCTTCAAAGGAAGGATCGTGAATACACATTGTGCAGTTGTTGGGTGCACAAAGTAACAGAAAAAAAAATGGAAATGGAAGCTGCACGGCAGTGTGTGAAATTCAGACACCGCTGACGCATGATAAATTAAGGCAAAATTAAAGACAATTAAGTGAAATACAACGGTATAAAAATGCACAGATTTCGAAACAAACTATGTCTACTAGATTCTCTATTTAATTAGGTTATCACTGCATATTCGTAAAATATGTTGTTTATCTTAGAAGACAAGTTTAGATCAAAGAATTTGATAATTATTTACTGATTCTTTTTTTTTTTAATCCTTGGTGTCCTACTTGCCAAAGTTAGAATCCACTTCATGGCTAGACTTTATTATGACAAACATTTTACAACCTACACTACAGCTAAATAAATGTTTCAAGATGCGTTAAATTCTTATATTGTTTGCACTTCTTCAATGTTCAGCACTGAATTGACCATAGGGTATAGGCCTATTCAATTTTGGCCTGGAACTCTGAATTTGACTTTTGATAAAGTGATACTTATAAATATTAAACCATGGATGGTGGCAAACATCTGCTTCATAATCATACTAAAAGTATGATTTAAAAATCACTTTTGTAGATTATAATATTAGGCGTTAGCGTGATGTTATGCACGGTTACTTAGACCTAAAACAGTAGAAAAGTTCGAAGTTTCGGTTGTAGACATCACGCGACGTAGTCGTAACTTAAGTTTAGGCATATACGGCCTAGAAACGCCTAGATTTATATTCCGTTTGGTTTACTTTAATAGTTAGGCTTGCCTGAAGTTATCGACAACCGAAAATGATATAGGATGTAGGGTTCTAGAGTAGAAGTCAATAGGTCTAGATCTAGTCTGGACTCTTGCCTCGATTTCTAGACAAGATCTAACGTTAGACAGATTCTACCCTGCTGGCCCGACACTCCCGAGTAAAGGCAAAAGGTAAAAGCCTGTCCTAAAAAGGTTAAGTTAACTGATAGCTTGCAATTTATTGCGTCATATCTAGCTCAAGATTCTTATTCAATATTTGTATTTAATTATATCAGTTAACTTGCCAACAGCCTAGGCTTATTAGCAAGACGTCTGCCTGCGCCTAGCAATAATTCTCCCCAGCGGTTTTTATTCTCTTGCAAGTCTTACACATATGTGAATATACGGGGCTTACACGCGAGTACCCAAGTCATTGCCAAAGAAATAGAGTCTACAAACACTCACGGATCATACCGATATTTACCTTGAAATTCAAGTTTTGGCTACAGCCGTATGTCATCTACCCATTCGCTCATAGTCGGTATAAGTTGTTTAATTGTATTCATTTTTAATTAGCTGGCAAAAAAAAAATATATATATATAGACTCCAGTTGTCACAAATGCAGATGCGTCGATCGCTGCCAGCGCCAGAGATAGCTAGCTGGCCGGCTGGCGCCGGGTGGTAAAAGCACTGGCTGCCTTTGCCACGCACGCACGGCGCTTGCCGACCCGGCCTGTTTGGCCCCCAGTTATGGCGTCGCCTTAAGAGGGCGCACTTCCATGAACAGTCGCTTGAATCGGTCTATAGTGTTGGCTGTTTCCCCGTTTAAAAATTAATTGTGTCATATTTTAATATCCTTGGAATTAAAGGACAAGTTCACCTTCATAGACATAAGGATTGAGAGAATGCAACAATATTAGTAGAACACATCAGTGAAAGTTTGAGGAAAATTGGACAATCGATGCAAAAGTTATAAATTTTTAAAATTTTTGTGTTGGAACCGCTGGATGAGGAGACTACTACAGCTTGTGAGTCATATGCGTACAACAGTATAAAGAAAATGTAAAGAAAATTCAACATATTTTCACTTTTTTTCGCATAATAGTAGAGCACTTGACTTGCCTCTTTCTAAAGGCAGGGGGAATAATATTACCCATAACATTTGTCGGTAACGAGTCGGGGGAATGTGTACTTTTTTCAAAAGATGAAATTTTGTGAAATTCTCTTTATATTTTCCTTATATTGTTGTACGCATGTGACATCTAAGTTATTCACATACTGCAGTAGTCTTCTCATCCAGCGGTTACTGCACAAAAACTTCAAAAATTCATAACTTTTGAACGGATTGTCCGATTTTCCTCAAACTTTCAATGATGTGTTCTACTAATATTGCTACATTCTCTCAATCCTTATGTTTATGAAGGTGAACTTGTCCTTTAATGTATACTGTATAGACCATAAACTCTTAAGGAGATTACTCAGTATAATATGTTTGTTTCATTTGCAGAACTGTTCGTGTAACATAGGCGTAGTTAATAGACTGATATTTCACATCATTGCTTATACTGTACTCGCCCCTCTTATTGCATTATTTCAATAAAATTATGGAATGTTTAGCATGAAACTACTCTCTCAAGACTCTACTGAATAAAGTTGCATTGTTGCAAAAAGAAAGCTTTCCATGTCATTCGTGTTAACCCAAAACAATTACAAACAAATGTGACTGTGTTTTTGTTTTTGTGTAACTTTTGTTGTTCTGTTAAAATTAAAGGATTTATATTCAATCATTTTAAGACATGTTGTTCGTAAGTATAGCAATAATAAAAGTCCGTCTCTATTTTTGTTGTATCCCCGGCCAGAAAAAAAGAGTGTTTTTAATATCTCAGTCGGAGTTCTAATGAAGTTTACTTCAATCTATTACGAACGCTTTATAAACTGAGAGCACATAATATGATATAATACTGGCTCTAGTTTTTTAAACGATATCGGTATTGCTCCGTTGATATATATATATTGAACTCTTTTTAAAAATCTATTATGCCACTAAATCGAATAAACCTCTAGATCAGTTATCTATCACCTTCAAAATCTATCACTATGACAACTCTCCCTTATTTCAGTGCTTCTGTAATATTCACGAGCGCAGTTATTACAACTTTGTCTATATCTTGAAGTCATTACCGCAATTCCCCTTTCATCCTTTTGCTCTTTATGCTGCACAACAACATCTTGAAATAGTTTGGCAGTTCGCTGTCTCCGTTGTATTTATCTATTCCAGTCATTGACTATGTAAGAGCGAGAGCGATATATAAATGATCCAATTGTATTGTATTGTATTTCTTCTGTTGTTGCCTCTTGTAATGTCTCATACCGCCCTATTTGCGTGCCAGTCTTGTCTCCCTAGCATTCGGGCCGGGGCGAAGGAGAGGGGCGTGTTTTTTACTTTCTTTCTTTTTTTAAAATTTGAGACATGTAAGAGTTGAAATTTGTGGGGGGGGGGGGGGGTAGGGGAGGGATGCTGGCAATCATTCAGCCGTGACGTATATAGTAGCAATGTTACTTCCTTTACTTTTAATCCATTTATGAACTTTAGAGTCACTGATTTTCATGTTGACAGTGACAATGACAATGACAATGACAATTATCTCATAATTGTCATTGTCGACCCTGAGGAAGACGTATGTATTCGTCGAAAATTTGGTTTGAAAAAAAAAGCACTGTTGGACTGAAATGCATTATACCACCCTATTTTGTCATCTTTTCTATGTATATATATATATATATATATATATATACATGTATACATATATACTGTATATATCTATAGATATATATTATATATATACACACACATGTATACATAATGTACATAATATTGATGGGGGAAGCTAGTTTCCCCATTCCGCTCAATAAAAAAAAAAATAACATACGCTTTGTAAAGCGTGCAACAATTGAGTATCATTTGCTTTACAAGCAACCAAGTAATTCAGTAAGTTTTGCTTAGGTTTCGTCGATCTTTGTAGAATAGATATATATATTTTTTCCCGATGAGACAGCTGTATGAATTATTATTTTATTGCCGATCATTGAGGTCGCGATGACGTAGCGTAGGCAATGTTACCCCTGGTATTGCAGATCATGTTTACTCTTCACAGGGCGCTTTCGATGAACCCAGCCTTTACGTGTTAGCGATATGCTTTAAAACCGTCGTAATATTGCCTTGGTGTTAGTACACCATTTACGATGCTGCTAACATTTCGCAAAATGGACAACTAAGCACTATGATACTCGCTTCCCAGATAACACTGTGTCTGCTTTAATGGAGACTTGGTAAAAACAATCGGTCTAACTCACTAGACCAATCCCAGATGTGCTTATCATCCAACGTTTTCCATCCGATAACGCCGGCCAACTTTCTGGATGCAGGCACGAGATGGTACAGAGTGTATCCCCGTGATATCCATCAATAGCGGAAATCCTGCGATTCTGCACGGTAAGCCCAATGCACAGGGAGAATAAATAAGTAGAACACACTCGTGTAAGTTTGGGAAATCGGATAAACGGTTCAAAAATTTTAAATAACAGGTCCGGTGCCGTCACTGCTTGATAACATGACTACGTTAGTGAAGGACCTCGATATAAGAAAAATGAAAAGAGAATGCATAAATGTAGTTGCTTTGTTTAATGAAAGTATATATTATCTATCCAATTGTTACTGACATAACACGCATGTTTAATGTAATATTGTTCCCCCTGCTTCCTGAAGGAGGTATTCAAGTGCTCTTTCATCAGAAAAGATAAAGATATGTCGAAATCTATTTATTTCGTTGTAATTTGGTTGTCCTTCACGGTCTTTAAGAACTATTGTAGTCTTCTCGTCTAGCGGTGATAGGACTAAAACTTTGAAGAGATGGTAAAGTTTTGGTTGACATTCAGATTTTAACTTTTTGTGAGATACATATAGAAACCATTTATGAAATATCAAAGAACATACAATTCTTAGAGGAATTCGAAGTTTATTTGATGGAAATTGGTTCTGAAATAGCTGAAATATGAAAAAACCAATATTAGTGATAGTAGTAAAAGGTGGATGCCATCCTTTATTAGGACCTTTTTTTTAGATGTCTCAGCCATTTTAAAACCAATTTTCATCGAATAACTTTGAATATTCTTAAATTATATCCTTTTTTTCTTATTTCGTGAGAGCCTTCTTACTTACAAGCAAAAAAAGCTGGAAACTTGAAACCCCCATCTCAACCAGAAAATTATACAAACATGAATTGAACCATTCCCTTAAGAATTCATAATTTTTGTAAAGGGTTAACAGGTATATTTACAATAATTATTGTCAGTTTTTTCCCCTCAAACTTAACTCATGTGTAACAATTCCACTAACGGTGTTGAATTTATTCAATCCACCAACATATTTGGATTTTATTATTTTACACTGCACTCCTTTCGTAAAGAAGTTCACAGAATAGACAATTTCATATCTGTAGGCCTAATCAAATTTTTACGGCACCAAACAATAAAAAGGGCAAGGGAGTTCATTCCAGATACTGTGTTGTTGTGTAAATCTATGTTCCAGTCTCTTTCATGGTATACTTTGGACTTGTTTATCAAACATGAAAAGTAAACTGGGCGGCTCTTTACGCACTCCAGGCGAAAAGGTGTCATTAACGGGTAAAACTTTGGAACAAGTAAAATAAAATCATGTGAGTGTAATTTTCCATTTCGGAAGGGGTGCGAGCCCCAGGCAACTTTTGAAAATAATAGAATAAAATCTAGAAAAAATTCATAACCTTTAGCCATTTGGGCTGATTTCATTCATTGATTGGTTTTATTTCAAAATGGAAATTTACCTTAAATATTACAACATTGAATGATACAAAGAAATTAACACAAAAGTACATGGAAATGCGGGTGGATGGCTCTACTCAACCCCGCCCTCATGGCGGTGCTGTTCTGCTGAGAGAAAAAAAAAGTCCAGAAAAAAAATCTGTATAACATCGGCATAAAGATTTTTAACAAGCATGAAGTAAGCTTCCTCCGTAACAATTCATTATCGATGTGCAAAATGAAAAGATAATCCTTACATTAGACCAAAACAACAATCTGAAGAAAAAATAGAGAAAACACACAAGAAAATTGAGTTAAAGGGGAAATCTACTATTAACAAAAAATCATCTGATATTGTTATGTGAACACGATCCTCTATTACTACAATATTTACTATGGAGTACTTGGTTTTGGGAGAACAACGGTATCAGCAGAATGAAAATGACGTATAATGCTTGGAATAAACTTCAGGCAACACTTTAAAAGTATTTGTTAGAATAGGATCAGTTACTGTCAGTGAATTTCATGTGTTTCAGGTGGGGTACTCTGACATTGATCTCGCGATTGAAAGAAAAAATCATGAATTAGTTAAAAATGTAGTTTGTATTGCTGGTGGCGTTTTTGATAGGTTACAGTTTAAGCCTTTCGTGAAAACATGAGGATGAGAGGATTTTTTATTTTGATAGGAACTGTTCATACAGGTCAAATTAAGAAATCTTAATTGATGGTCTGTAACATGCCACAAACATTATTGCCTTCTCATGATCGGATCGTATTTTTATTCAAGTATTATTATATGGCACGATGTGCCTGGTTGGTACGGTTTGCTGACTATTGATTGACACCTGGGGCGAACCAAGAGGGGTCGGCATCATTCACCCGTTTTCTTGCGATGGTGTACCAGGGGGATCACTTCAGCGGGTTAACACCTTGCTCGGCCTTTCTCTTTGCAATGAATGAATGAATTTCATTTCCTGCCCAAGGGACTGAGTGTTTTGCCACTTATTTGAGGGGACGGCATGCTTACACACAACATTGCTCAGTGAGATTGGGGAATAGAACCCGGTACCCTTAGATATGGAGACAGACGCGTTACTATCTGAGCCAAAGGGCCTATCGCTATAAAAAGAGGATAAGACTATTTTGTGACGTCACTCCAGGATAACGACATAAAGAAAATAAGAAAAAAAAAGTTTCCCTCTCCAGGATAAAGAAAAATACACATGATTTACCTTCTTTTTTTTTTAAATGCGAGGGGAAATTATCTCCCTCAACGTTTGTTAGCAGCAAATCTGCTTTTCATAAAAGATTGAATTTAAATCTGATAGAAATTAAATGTCACAAAGTGTAGCAGCCTTCCAATCCAGCGATGGCCGCAGAAAAACCTCAAAAATGCATAACTTGGGAACAAATTGTCGAACTTTGTCAAACTTTCACAAAGAAGTATATAGGCCCTGCTGATGGCCACTGTCACCGTCAGTGTAGCCGGCATCGCCCTTGTACTCGTTTTCATCTTGGTCATCATCGCCGCCCCGGTTCAATGGTACTCTGCCTGTCCTTAACTGATCGTGCTGTCTCCTGCAGCAGAGTTCGGTAACTGGAGATTGTGCCCCATTTGACAGTTCTGGCCATTCACACTCCGTCTCTCACTTCTTTGCGGCAGCATAGTTGGTGTTGAAGAGGAGCGGTAGCGGGGAAGTGCAGACTGCATGTACAAGTTTCTCGTCGCTCAAGGGTACATTGATTACTCCAACAAGTGGCTTTTCTTTGGGAGAGCGGCAGCCACCAATTCACCTTGGTTACATTCAAGTTCTCCATTCCGTTCAATGTCTCCAATCAAAATGTGCTCTCACTTCATGGTGATGTTGCCACTCTATCTTTCTACCCGTGCTGGTCCAATCTAAGAACACTGAAAATTAGCCAGAATGAGCATAACCGAGCGAAATTCTCACTCCAAAAGAATTTGATGCATTTGGACCGAAAATTATTACCAGAGTTTTCCTTAATGTTAATCAAATAGAACCAATAGAAATACGAGCGTTTTAATTTTTCCTCCAAACCGACTCAAAAATAAAATCGTGCAGCCACAGTTAACACTTAATCTATGCTCTTCAGGGCCACCATTGTTTACCGATTTTGTGCGTGTGTGTGTGTGTGTCATCCAATTGAATAGGTCATGCTATCTTTCAAATATCCCTCAACTTTGTTCCCTTTGTCCGAAGCCTTAACAATAGTATAGATTTATCTTAACAATATAATGGTTTCCAAATGTATTTCTTTGCAATCTTTGCAGAAAAGAATTTCCATGGGAGAACGCACGTTCTGTCAGGTGATGTATGATACACCACTACACCAACATGCCACCGGCAGCCGCTTTCAGGAATTTCCACGTTCGACGTTTCGACATTAGGCGTAGATCTACATTGATTTGTGCGTAGCCATTTATCCTTCAGAATAATGGCTAACACAACAGACACAGAGACAAATGGGGACACAGGTGCACCTAATAGACCACCCAATCAGAGCGAGTGTCTGAGACTTTGTTTTGAGTGGAGGTGCTGTTCAATCTTACTCATCTTTGTATCTTGCTTTTTCTTCTTTGCTAGCATTTTCTTAATTGTATTAGGTTCTACATCTGGAAGCGATATCCTTGCTTACTTCGGAATTGGCATTCTGATCTTGAGTATTGGCCTGCTCATATGCGGCATAGGTTGGCTACGTTATTTGAAGCGAGCAATAACGGATGGACGTGTAGTAGTATACGGATATGGAGGACGTTCCTTTCACATTGTGGGCACATTTAATGACCACCGTCGTCAGCAAATAGATTTCTCAACCCAACAGCAACTCCCGCATATGGAAGGAAACGGCTGTACAAATGCCTCGGTGAATCCCTTCCAAACGATGCCGAGCTCACCACAAGCGGAAAATGAGATGAGTGGAGGTGCGTACCCTGCGAATCATCCTCTGCCAGGATACACACCCGGCTTACGGCAATCTGGGCAATGGGCCGGTAGGATAGGTTATTCTAAGCCAGCAATAGCGGATGGACGCGTGATGGTTAACGGACATGGAAGACGCCCCGTTTCCATTGTGCCCACAACTGACCACGGTCGCCAGCGCAGCTTTCTCTCCGACGTACAGCAACCCCTGCCCATGGAAGGAAGGGGAGGCACAAATACCTACGTAAACTCCGTCCAAATGATGCCGAGCTCCCCACGAGCGGAAAATGAGATGACTGGAGGTGTACACTCTGCAAATCATCCACCGTTCCGAAGCACACCCGGATTACAGCAGTCTGGACATCGCACCGACCAGCCTACACCCTGGGATGCCCGATCAACGAATCCTGGTAATCAAGTAACTGACGATCACGTCCCATTGCCTCCCTCTTACGATGAAGTGCGGAAGGCTGGTGAGATATATGCTGTGATAACATGATTTTGAACGTCGATTCATTTTGTAATGCATGCCATGCGGGGCATGCGGGGGGAAGGTGTGTTGTTACAATTACAAGTAATAATACTAAGTGTTACAAAAAAAAAAACATTTCCCACTTTTGATACGTAATTGCTCAAAAACTATTGTATATCAGATAAAACTGTTATTTGTATGAATAATAGCTGTATAGTGTACAATTTAGGTGGAGGTGATTTGAATATGAAAACCTGTACCAGTTTCATGAAATCCATGATTAATTCAAAAATTAGGTTCCAGATTTTTGTCAAATTTGAACCCTCTGTACAAAGCCTGAACTTTACACAGGAACTAACGATGGGTATGTGAGTGTGTACTTACAATGACCCTGAACAATATACCTGGAGACCACCTGTTCAGAGCTCTGCTCCAATGAATGCTTTATGAATTATTCATGATGCATTGCCCTGGGCACTGCTAGTCTGAATTCCTGGCAAAGGGTGAAATGCATGTTATACATGAAAAAAGTAAGCACATGTTTCCATGTGCTTGCATACACCACATTTCAGAATGAATAAAGACTAGCTGTGATAGTGGAGTTCCTCATGAATAAATAATGGAGCATTCAAATCCTGGTCATTGTCCAGGACCATTGTTTGGGTGTCAACTACACACTCTCATACACTAACTAACTTCTGTGCCAAATTAGAGTTTTGTACAGAGGGTTGAAAAAAGAGCAAAATCTGAAACCTTATACTGAAAAATCAATGTTTAATTTAACGAAGCTGAATTATGCTGTCATTTTAAAATTGCCTCCACCAAAATTGTACACTATTCAGCTATTTCTCATATCAATGTCTGTGTTATCTGATAAATAATTTTTGAACTATTAAGGATCAAAAGTGGGAATGTTTTTTTAACACCTAGTCCATGTATACAACTTCCCATCGCTTTATATTTGCTACGTTCATGACTGTCTTGTTTGTTTGTTTGATAGATACTTTATTTTCTGCAAATCAACATACATAGGTTACATAATCATGAACATGTAGGAAATATACAAAGTAAATTTAACACAGAGTCGTTTGACTTGCATAAACAACGATATGAAAGAAAATTAATGATATAATATACAGTATGCATGTCTATGCAGCAGTAATTACAATAACAAATGTAGTTAAGAAACGATTATGCAGAAGGCCGCCATTATAAGCATTGCTTGAAAAGATGACCGGCCCGAGGAAAAAATAGGGAAGTATTAGATTCGTAACAATACAAATTCTGCTGCGAAGATAGCAGGGGAAAATAAACTATGATGTTCAGATAAGCCAAAGAAATGTCCTTTTTCTATGTGTCTTCGTCTTCCAAATATGGGGGGGGGGGGCGAGAGTCGTATTCCACGTAAAAATACGCGTATACATGAAAGAAAGAAAAAAAACCAACATAAAATGATACTTTCTACTAAGCAAGAGCGTGTTAAGATACTTGTCATCGAGTGTCATATCAGTTTAATATTGCACAAAATATATGTGATGCATTCTGTGATGCAAGTTGAATGAATCAAATTGCCCCGAAATAGTGAATTTTTTGAGAATACAGTTAATTGCAAGTTAAATCCTACCCACTATATTCTTTGTTCTACGAAACATTTTACTAGTTTTGATAGTCAATGTAAACCCAACAGATGGGCATGAGATTGATAAAGAGTAACTGCGTCAGTAAGCGGCCGTGCAGCCGTTCGCGGCAGGTACAACATACACGGTAGTAATATACCGCTAAACACTGCATTGCACTGTTACATGCACACTACACATATACTAACACACTAGCAATCAACAAAAACCAACCGATAGGGCACGATCTCTGACGAAAGTGAAATTTTCTCACCTAAATGACAACATATCGCATCCAAAATGAAATTTTCGGTACTTCTTAACATAACAGTTAAGAAACAATGGTCCAAGAAACTTGAATGTTCATGGATTTTGAAAACATATCCTCACGTAAAATAGAACTTTCGCGAGCCGATGTGGGCCGCCATAAAGTGGATGTTACCATCGATGAGAAAAACACGAGAAAGACATCAACAACACCGCCAGAATTGCGATCTTG
This sequence comes from Diadema antillarum, assembly GCF_040938485.1. Taxonomy (NCBI): domain Eukaryota; kingdom Metazoa; phylum Echinodermata; class Echinoidea; order Diadematoida; family Diadematidae; genus Diadema; species Diadema antillarum. Next base: position 401,091 of record NW_027271043.1, on the reverse strand, counting down.
TTTGCGGCCAATGCATGTGCGCCCGCTATTTTCACGTGCTTTCGCAATGGGAATTGGCGCTTACGCAATGTTCGCGAGACATGTGAAGGCGTTCAGCTAAAGATCGCGGAGCACGCGCGTATTGCATAGGGATTGTACATCGTGCCGCAAGCAGAAATACTACGTCGCATATCGCCCTTATCGGCGAAAATTGTGCCGGATTTTGCCCTGGTAAATCATGAAAACTGCGTTGGTCAATGGTAAATTTCTTTTATGAAAACAATTGCGTTAATGAATAATCTTGTCTATGATATATGAAATGGTTGAAAATAATTTGCCTGATTTGTTTACAAGTTGGAAAAACCCTTAACAATGCTTAAACTGCCGCAAACGGGATATTTTACTCTAGAATGTTCTCCGAAATTATAGTAAGCGGATTAACTTCATTGTTAAAGGTGGGTTCCCACTTCCAATAAGATCAACTCGATCAAGCCCGGATAGCATAAGGTTGGTCAGCTCGATCTCGGTCGGAAAGGGCAATCGGGGGCGATCGGGGTCGATGTCCCTTCAACGGCTTTGGTACGGTTTCCTACCTACCTACATGTCAAAAATATCGTGTAGGGGTCGAGAAGGCAGTGATCGGGTATTGATCGAGTCAGGGTCGAGCTGATCGAGAAACGATCGTACAGAGATCTAATTTGGTCGGAATGGATTTTTTTTTTTCCAACCGATCAGTTTCCGATCATCCCGATCTATACTCGACTACGACACGACTCGTTCCCGATCAACTCTATCCAGGTCCGATCTGCGACTGCTACACAATCATTTCACGGCTGTTGTAGATTGGTGCTCGACCAAACTCGCTCACTTTTTGACTGCTACTAGGCAGCACTCCATCACATCCCGAGTTGTTTTCGACCAATAAATGGTCGGATGCTAGTGGGTCGTACTGAAAGATCGAGAAAAAATCGGGAAGCGTTCGTGTTTAATGACGATCAAGCATCAATTGGTGGATTGGTAACTGAGTTGATTAGAGCAAACAAGTTTTCATTTCATTTTTTTTTCTTCTTTTTTCAACTAAAATTATAGAAAAAAATATAGTTTCGACTGTTTCCCCGTTTAGAAAAAGTGTCATAGATTAATTGCCCTGGAATTATTGTATACTGTATAGACCATAAACTCTCATGGAGATTACTCAGTATATATTACATGTAGTTTTATTTGCAGAACTGTTCGTGTAACATAAGCGTAGTAAATAGACTGATATTTCACATACCTTAAGAATCATTGCTTATACTCGCCCCCTCGTATCGCATTATTCTAATTGTGGAATGTTTAGCGTGGAGCAGCTCTCTCAAGACTCTACTGAATAAAGTTTTATTGTTGCAAAAAGAAAGCTTTCCGTGTCATTGGTGTTAACCCAAAACAATTGCAGACAAATGTGACTGTGTTTTTGTTTTTGTGTAACTTTTTTTGTTCTGTTAAAATTGAAGGATTTATATTCAATCATTTCATGAAAATTTGTTCGTAAGTATAGCAATAATGAAAGTCCGTCTCTATTTTTGTCGTATCCACCACCCCCGCCAGAAAAAGAGAGTATTTTCAATATCTCAGTAGGAATTCTAATAAATTTTACTTCAATCTATTACGATCGCTTTTAACTGAGAGCACATATGATGTAATACTGGCTCTAGTTTTTTAAACTATATCGGTATTGCTCCGTTGATACATTATATATTGAAATCTTTTTTAAAATCTAATTTGCCACTAAATCGAATAAACCTGTAGATCAGTTATCTATCACCTTCAAAATCTATCACTATGATAACTCTCCCTTATTTCAGTGCTACTGTAATATTCACGAGCGCAGCTATTACAGCTTTGTCTATATCTTCAAGGCATTACAGCAATTTCTCTATTATCCTTTCACTCTTCACCCTGCACAACAACTTCTAGAAATAATTTGGCAGTTCGCTGTCTCCGTTGTAGTATCTATCTATTTCTTCTGTGGTTGCCTGCTGTCATGTCTCATATCGTTCTATTTTCGTGTCAGTCTTGACTCTAACTTTCGGGCCGGGGCGAGGGAGTGGGTCCTCAAAAGGCAAGGTTTTTACTTTCTTTCTTCTTTTATTTAAGATTTGAAATTTTGGGGGGAGGGAGGGAGAGGGATGCTGGCAAGCATTCAGCCGTGACAGATGAAGTGAAAATATTACTGCCTTTATTGTTGATCTGTTGAAAAACTTTGGGATCACTTATTTTCATTCTCGTGAAAGTTTTTGTCAAAGTCCTTCTCTGTGGGATGTGTGATTTTTTGTACATCTTGGCAGACTCCTCTTTCAAACAATATGGCTTTTAGGCTACGGTCACCATCACCAAAATCAGCCTGCTCGGCGACCGGTCGGCGAGTTTTTAGCCAATTTCGGTCGGACGCCGACCGGAGACCGACCAGGCACCACTGATCTTTAGGGCATCGGTCGGTCGCCGCTGAAGTTTTAACCCTAACTAGGCCGGGGGGGGGGGGGGGGGGGGGCCTCCGAGGCCCCCCCCCCCCCCCCCCCCAACGTTCCGCACGATGTATCGCTAACGCGAAAAGCTATCGCCGCGACGTTTCATGACCTTTTTCTTTTGAGTCTCCCGCATCTTTTGACACCAAATTTGCGACGCCCGGGCGCGCGGTTCCGAAGTTGCGCATAAATAATATATGTACGTGCATGTCAGACCAAAAATTGCTCAAAAACGTGAATTCGTGTACAATTTCAATGCAAACTGTGCTTACAGGCAAATTTCATAAAAGCATGATTATTTTGGGGTTTTATTGCTTAAAATCAATTAATAACATATTTTCTTGTTCGGAACAATGTCGCGGACAAGTTTCATCGAAAAAACAATGAAAAAATAAAGTCGAAAAAACAAAGAAATACATAAGAAACTAAAAAAACAATAAAATACTTAAGAAATTTTTTCTGATGGCACAATTTTTTTCTCTTATATTTGCTCAGGACACTAAAAAGAATATTTACACAAATCATGTGCCCATTTTGAGCTTTATTTAGTGATTTATACCAAATTATCTGATTTCATGCCTTCTCACGCATAAATTAGCATAATTTAGCATGAATAATGATTTTTTTAAAATTTAACTTCATGGTACTTTAGATTACATCATAGGCAATGTGTGTGCCAATTTTCGTCGCGATCGCGCAGTCGACGACCGAGATCTGGAGGGGGGGCCTGGGAGCCCCCCCCCCCCCCCCCCCCCCCCGGCTCTATGATCTCACCTAAATAGCCCGGCCTAGTTAGGGTTAACGCGGAGTTAAAATTTCAGCGGCGACCGACCAGTTTTCACTCGCTGCCCGAAATACGCTCGGTGTCCGAGCGGCAACCGCCCAGGCACTGACCTATCGAGCGGTCGCCGCCGAGCGATTTATGAATAAAAAATAATAGAGACAAAAATGACAAAAGCACAGAATAAAACCAGAGGAATAGATCGAGCGGTCGCCGTCGAGCGATTTAGGAACTAAAAATAATAAAGATAAAATGACAGAAACACTAAAGGATACCAGGGAGTACGTAGATGGGGAAGAGAAGCCAGGGCAGTGTAGAAGAAGCAGGGGGAGGGATAGAGGCAAGGAAACCCACCAACATCTCAGCATCTCAACATCTTCGGCAGCCAACATGAGGGATATGGAAGACAGTGACAACCACTTTGGGACAAAAGAGATGAAAGCTATAGTGTCAATATGTAGACTTAGTAACATATGGTGTGGTTATCTTATAATTTATCAAAGGCCTATTGAATGAATGACAAGAGATGGGGGAATGAAAATATGAAATTCGATAGGAAGAGAAAAATACTGTAAAATATAGAAGCAAACAAAGATATTTTTGAAAATTCTAATCTATTCTAATCTTTGTTGGGTTTTCCTCCATTTTGTTTGATATCCTAATTTCTAGTTATCTGTGGTTTCACATAGCTGAGGTTTGGTAGTTGGTAATTTAACTCTTAAATCTTTTGCCTCGAGTTTTATATTAATTAATTAATTAATTAATTAATTAATTAATTAATCACATCACAAATCACATAGGTACATGAACAAACCCAGGTAGCTCGTTAGAAATCGGCAGAGACCGGCGGGCGGCCGCCGGTACGCCTACGGGACACCGGTAGATGACCTACTGATCACCAGTCGGTCGCTGAGCGATTTCGTAAAAATCGGCAGGTGGCCGGTGGGAGATCGTCCAGTTGCCAATGGGGCATCGCTCGGTGACTGCTCAGTCTCTGCGCTGAGAAGATCGCCATATTTCCCATTTTTTAACCTAAAATCGACCGGTGACCGACGGGAAATCGACAGGGCATCGCTCGGGGTTTTATAGCTTCCTCGACATCTCCAAAAACTGCTGGGTGGTGCCAAAATTTCAGCAGCGACCGAGCAGGCTACAAATCGGTCGGTAGCTGCTCTGAGTTGTGACCGTAGCCTAACTACTCATGAAGGATGGCAACATCTCCGTCCCCGAAACACATTAATGTGTTGTATTTGTGGATCAATTTGCCGATAGATTTCAAGGTAATATTTTTAATGATTTCTCAGTTCACACAATAAAGAGAAATTCAATGTTCTCGTAATAAAGTGTGCAATAATTCAATATTATTTGCTTTACAGGTGACCAGTTAGTAATTCAGTTAGTTTTGGTGGGCTGGTGTAGAATGCTATATATTTTTGATCGGACAGCTGTGACGTTGTAGAGCCCACAATGTCAAAATCACCCACAAATATAAATATTACCACAAATGTCATATTATAATACGTCAACCGCAAATGTCAAAATTACCACAAATGCCATACCACCTCAACCACAAATGTCAAAATTACCACAAATATGTCATAAACGTAAACTACAAATGTCGAAATTACCACAAATGTCATAATACGTCGACCACAATGTCAAAAAAAATTCAATTTTTACTGCAAATGTCGTAACGCGTCAACCACATAACGTCAATACTCGAATCATGATTACTATATAGTATTATAATTTGATCAACGTTTGTCTGTCTGGGAGGTGGGCCTCCCTGGTTTGTCTGTCCGTCTGTCTGTTGAATGGGATGAAACTTGGTGGGTGAATGAAGGTTGATCCTATACCCGCAAATGTCATAACGCGCCAACCGCAAATGTCAAAACTCATTGATTGCATTATAATAGTGTACATGTATAAAAACACATTATACAGATGTACATGTGATTGCACCAAAATTTTCTGAGTTCGCTCGCATCATATACGACGGACCTAATAACTTTTGTGGTATCTCTTCTGTCGTTTTTCCCATTCCTTTTTGATCAAGGTTTGTTTGTCTGTCCGTCTGTCTGTTTATTGGGATGAAACTTGGTGGATGGATGAAGGTTGATCTAAGAATTACCCGCTATTGTCAAAACTCATTGACTGCATTATATTAGTGAGAAAAGTAATATAATGAAATAAAACGAATTAAAATACAATCAAATCAAATCAGCGCCTCTGTTTTATGTGTATACGGATATATCAATTGTATGTTTAGAGTAAAGGTTTTTAATTCATTTGTCATTTGGGCCTGCAGAAGAAACGATGAAAACAGATAGCGGGCCACAGATTTTTGGTATCATAATACGATAGGTAATTCATTTAGGGAGGGGGAAATAACAAAATCGGTGTGAACACTGTTACACATTTTATCTCGAAGTTCTCTTAATATAAATGAATTGTGTCAAAACATCTTGCTTACATGAATGAAATGGAAAATGATTTTAATGCCATTGTAATGGTTATAATTACGTTAGGCCTAATCAATATTGCGATTGTGTGTTGTGTGCGAGCGTCTCTAGAAGAACATTGTAATCTCGCGGAAAGGGAAATTTCTGTCAAGAATCACAACTTTTTTATTGCTGTTATCGGACATTTTCATGAATGATATCTTTTTCAATACTTCCGGGGCAAAGTGCGCGCGAAAATAAACTCTCCTTTCTGTCGTTCATAAACTGTAACCCTTTGAAAAGCCGTTGTTCACTATTCTGTCATAATTATTGTAATGAAAAAAAAATTGTCTTAGTTACTGTAGTAAAGGATAACTGGGCCAATGGCGTAACTACGGGGGGGGGGGGGGGAGGGCATGGAGGCACGTGCCCCACCCCCTCCCCCCATCGGATCACTAAAAAAGTCATCAGCCGGTGAGCACCGGGATACAAGACATTATATCCGTCGACCGACGGTACACCACTGAACTGATGGGCAAAACAAAAGAAGAGCCTCCTCAAAAGTTATTAAGCAAGTACTATATAATGCGAGCGAACTCAGAAAATGTTGGTGTAATCACATGTACATGTAATATGTATATGTTATGGTGCACTATTATAATGCAAGCAACGAGTTTTGACATTTGCGGTTGACGCGTTATGACATTTGCGGGTAATTCTAGGATCAACCTTCATCCACCCACCAAGTTTCATTCCATTTTTTACAGACACACGGACAGACAGACCACGGAGGTGGGAAGAGACTCCTCCCACCTCCCTGAGCAGACAAACGTTCATCAAATTATAGTATGATTCACTATTTTTCATTATCTTAATGCAAGCAATGAGTTTTGACATTTGTGGTTGACTCGTTATGATATTTGCGTCAAAAATGGAAATTCTGACATTTGTGGTCGACGTGTTATGACATTAATTTTGTGGTTGATGTGTTATGACATTTGTGGTAATTTTGACATTAGTGGACGATTTTGACATTTGTGGGCTCTGCAGACGTCCTATGGTTTATGAGTCATCATTTTATTGCCGATCATCGTGGTCGCGATGACATAGCGTAGGTTATTTATGCCTGGTATTGCATATCATGTCTACTCTTTACAAGACGCTGTCGATGAACCCAGCGTACGTGTGAAAAGCGATAAGCTTTAAAACAGTCGTAATGTTGCTTTTGAGTTGGCGCGCCATTATGATGCTAACAATTGGCAAAATGGACAACTTAACACTATGATACTCGCTTCCCAGATAAAACTGTATCTGGCTTAGTGGAGACTTGGTAAAAACAACCGGTCTAGCTCACTAGACCAATCCCAGATGTGCTTATTATCCAACGTATTCCATCCGGCAACGGCGGCCATCTTTCTGAATGCAGGAACGAGATGGCACTCCCGTGATATCCATCAATAGCGGAACATGCGATTCTGCACGGTGAGTCCTATACACAGGGGGAATAAATAGGTAGAACACACCAGTGTAAATTTGGGAAATCGGATAAACTGTTCAGAAGTTTTAAATAACGGGTTCGGTGCCTTCACTGCTCGATGAGATGACTAATATACCGTCAGTGAAGGACATCGATATAACAAAAATGTAAAGGGAATACCTAAATGTCGTTGCTTTGTTTAATGAAAGTATGCATACTCTATCCACTTGTTAATGACATACCACGCATGTTAAATGTCGTGTTATTCTCCCTGCTTCCTGAAGGAGGTATTCAAGTACTTTTTCACGAGAAAAGATACAAATGTGTTGAAATGTATTTATTTCGTTGTCCTTTAGGGTCGTCAAGAACTATTGTACTCTTCTCGTCTAGAAGAGATGGTATCGTTTTGGGTTGACATTAAGGATTCAGATCTTGAATTTTTGTGAGATACCTAGAAACCACGAGAAACCAAATGTTAAATAACACACAATTCTTAGAGGAATTCAAAGTTTATTTGAAGAAAAATTGGTTTTGAAATGGCCGAGGTATCCAAAAACAATGTAAAACAAAGTGATCGTAGTAAAAGGCTGGTGCCACTCTTTCTTAGGACCTCTTGTTTTTTTTTTTTCATATCTCAGCTTTTTTCAAAACCAATTTTCATCGAATTAGATTTGAATCCTCTTAAAATTGTATGCTTTTATATATTTTCATGAGAGGCTTCTTATTAAGGTGGAAACTTGAAGCCCTCGTCTAAACATGCTAAATCAGAACATATATACAAACATGAATTGTCCCATCACTTTAAGAATTCACAATTTGTGAACGGTTTCCAGGTTTATTTACAATAATTATTGTAAAAATTTCTTCCTCAAACTTTTATGAGGTGTAATATTTCCAATGACGATGCTGCATTAATTCAATCCACCAACATTATTTGCAGTTTATTCTCCTTTATTCGTACAGTGGTCGAGTGCCTATCTCCTTTTTTCCCCCAAACTCATATTCTTTAAACTACACTCCTTTCATAGATAAACATGATAAAGAAGTACACAGAACAGGCAATTTCATATCTGTAGGGCTAATCATTTTTTTTTTTACGGCATCAAACAATAAAAAGGGCAAGGGAGTTCATTCTAGATACTCTGTTGTTTTGTAAAATCTATGTTCAATTCTATTTCATGGAATACCTTGGACTTGTTTAGCAAACATGAAAAATAAACTGAGTGGCCCTTTAATCACTGCACGCGGAAAGATGTCATTAATGGGTGAAACTTTGGAACAAGTAAAATAAAATCATGTTGGTGTAATTTTCCAGGTCGGAAGGGCTACCCGTGTACCTTTTTACACCAAAGATACTACAATAAAATCTGGAAAAATTCATAACCATTAGCCATCTGGGTTGATTGATTTATTGATTGGTTTTATTTCAAAATTGAAATGTACCTTTATCTTACAACATAAGCTTCCTCTAGAGCAATTCATTATCGTAGTGCAAAATGAGAAGATAATCCCTACAGTAAATCAATATAACCATTTGAAAATAAAATGAATAAAGAGAAAACACACGAGAAAACTGAGTTAAAGGGGATATATGCTATATAAAAAAAAATAATATGATATTATGTGAACACGATCCTCTATAAGTAGGATATTTACTGTGGAGTCCTTGGCTTTGGGAGAACAACAGTATCAACAGAATGAAGATAACTTACATTGCAAGGAAGAAGATTCAGGCAGCACTTTAAACCAATCGAAATACGAGCGTTCTAATTTCTTCTCCGAATCGACTCGAAAATAAAATTGTTCAGCCTAAGCACTATTGTTAAGACTTAATCTGTGCTCTTCGGGGCCACCATTCCCTACCGATGTTTTTATCTAATTGAATAGCTCATGCTGTCGTTCAAATATCCCTCAATTTTGTTTTCTTTGTCCGAAGCCCGAACAGTAGCATAGAATTATCCTGACAATACATTGGGTTTCAATCGTATTTCTTTGCGCTCTTTGCAGAAAAGAGTTTATGTGGGAGTACATACGCGCGTTCTGCCAAGTGATGCATGATACACCACAAACCCACCACGTCACGGGCAGCAGCTTCCAGGAATTTCCACGTTCGACGTTTCGACATTCGGCGTACACCTTCGGCGTAGACCTACATTGATTTGTGCATAACCATTTCTATCCTTATCCTCCAGAATAATGGCTAACACAACAGACACAGACACAACTTTGGCCACAAGTGCACTTAATAGACCACCCAAAAAGAGTAAGTGTCCGAGACTTTGTTATGAGTGGAGGTGCTGTTCTATCTTACTCATCTTTACATCTTGCTTGCTGATTATTCCTGGCATTTTATTCATTGTAATTGGACTTAGTTTCTTTACTAGCTTAGGAATTGGCGTTCTGATCTTGAGTATTGGCATTCTCATATGCGGCATAGGTTGGATACGTTATTTGAAGGGGGCAATAGCGGATGGACGCGTGGTATATTACGGACCAGGAGGACGCAACGGTCATATTGTGGGCACATTTAACGACCACCCTCGTAAGCGCAGATATTTCTCCATCGAACAGCAACTTCCGCCCATGGAAGGAAACGGCGGCACATCCATGAATGCCGGTATACAGCAATCTGGGCAACGGGCCGTTTGGATACGTTATACTAGAAGAGAGGATGAATGCGTGGTGGTCAACGGACGAGAGAGACGCCCCGTTTCCACTGTGCCTACAACTGACCGCAATCATGGCAATGGCCAGCACAGATTTCTCTCCGACGTACAGCAACCCATGCCGATTGAAGGAAGCGGAGGCACAAACGCTTACGTGAATCCCGTACAAACGACGTCGAATTCACCACAAGCGGAGCGAGTAACAGACGATCACGTCCCACCGCCTCCTTCTTACGATGAAGTGCAGAAGGCTGGTGAGATGTATGCTGTGATAACATGATTCTGAGTGACAATTCACTTTGTAAAGCATGCCATGCGGGGCCGTGAATGTGTGTGTGTATACGCTACAAAGTAATCATACATTTTCTCGCCGCATTTTATGTGCTACGTTCATTACTTTCTTGTTAAGATAACCCATAGAGAATTTCTTCAGTATGTGTCTCCATCTTCCATACATGAATGGGGGGGGGGGGGGGGGGGGGGGAGGTGGAAGTCATATTCCCGATGAAAATACACATACATCAAAGAAAGTTTATAAAAAGGCACTAAAATGCATACAGTCCGTCAGGCAAGAGCGTGTTAAGATATTTGTCATCGAGTATCATATCAGTTTGATATTGCACAAAATGTGCATTCTGTCATGCAAATATCAGGTTTCAAAGCAGGTTATGAATATTCGGCAAATAAAATTCAGTATGAATAGATCAGATATCATCACGAAATAGTAAATTATCTTTTAAACATTGCGAATACATTCTAGACTGTCAAAAAGCAGCACAAAAAGTGTTCCAAAGAATATTCAAAGTTTCATGAAAAGTAAAGAGCGGCTAGAATTTGAACTCGAACGTGTCCGATGACTTGATTGTACTTAAGTTGAGTTTGGAAGCTTTGTCATTGTTTACGTAAAGATCTTGTCATTTGAGCTTGAAATTAATGTATTGTTTTATGTAGTGAAAATTACTATTTCGTGATGATATCTGATCTATTCATATAATGTTGGAATTATATCATTATTACTGTTGTTGCATAATAATGTTCAGATTTGCTGAGTGCATTTATTTTTGTATATATTTTGACAATCAAAGAACTGGTACGAAGATTGAATAATTTGAAGTATCTATATGCAGAAGTTTATATAGAAATAGTTTATGTTAGTATTTGTCCTTCAACTGAAGTGCAATAATGTGCTTACATCTGTATGTTCATTTTACGTTTGAATTGTCTGTTTTTATATTCATCCAGATGCATACAGCTTCTTTCCCTTTCTTTCCTTCCTTTTCCCCTCAACTCAGTTCTTTTCTTCTTCTTTATCCTCACATTTCTCCTGCTCTCGCTTTTTCCCCCAGCCTTTGTTTCTTTTTTCTCCTCTCTCCCCCTCACTCTGTTAAGCCTCGCACTTCATATAGCATTCTCTATCTCTCAACATTCCTCATTCCACGCCTCCTCCCTTATTCTTCTACACCCTTTTTATTAGCTTACAGGGTTGTGATACGTCACTAATGGAGGATACAAGATACATTATGTAAAACGGGTTTTTTTTTTCTCTCAACTCTGTTTCTGTTGCAATATAATTTATATACTGAATGTATTTCCACTACTGATGTACTGATGATTTGTTTTGTTGTTGTCGTAATGATTGTATTTTGTTCGTGTTTTGTATATGTAAGTTATTTTGTCTGACTGTATTTTTATCGATGTAAATCAAACAGAATTCAGCCGTTCGGCTGCAAAGTTTGATCAATAAACCATTCCATTCCATTCCAAAACTTATTTATTTTTGTCTTCATTTTGAAACTAAACTCGATAACATCCTTGTCAGGTTTTGTGTTTTTGAAAGTTTGTATCACTTACTCTCTTTTCGCTCGATAATCTAGCCTTGAGGTATGTCACATGTGAGTAATATCTGTTGAATATCGTGTCGTGTGAAGTTCATATTTGGAATGTTCGTTAATCCGAAAATGAAATAAAATTCGTAATTCCGAAGGTTTGTTATTCAGAAACACACGTCCTTATACCCAAAGCTTCGTTAATCTGCAAACGAAAAGGGTTCCTAAATCTGAATGTTTGTGGCATAATTCCGAAGGTGCGTTATTCCCTAAGTAAAATTATGAATAGGTTCATTATTCCGAAGATTCGTCAAGCCGAAAATAAAGGGGGTGCGTGCAGCAAACTTGCAGAATTACATTATGCCTTATTTCATTGTACATGTATTTCATTTCCCGAATGACGAACCTCTTTTCATTTTTGGATCACCGAACCTCGCATTCAATATTTTACCTTCGGAATAATGAACTGTAACCGTAATGTAACATGAACTGAAGACTGCCAAAAGACAACACAGAAAATATATTCCAAAGAATTCAAGGATCACAAAAAGTTAACTATAATCGGGCACTTCACACTCAGAAGTGCTCCATGACTTCATTCACCTATACTGAAAGTGAAGGTTGTTTTTTGAAAGAAAAAAATGGTCTAGTTTGTCAAAACTGAAGTTATGAAAATCGAAGATTTGTTTATTGTGATTTGTTGTCAGGAAAAGTTATCTGTTTCACTGTAATATCAAAACTTATAAGGCATCATTTCAACTTCATTAATACTGAATTCTTGTGACGAACAACCATTGGTGTATATGTCAATTCCTTCTTATAAATTATGTAGGCCTATGTGCAAATGATGCATACGCAAGCTTTCAATAAAAATATACAGTGAACATTTGAAATTTTAAGGCTCGTTGACAAAGAAAGGAAGTAGATATCATATTATGTTTATGCTTTGGTAATATCAAAGACACATTTTTCGTACTCATATAATAACATTCAATACAATAATTATTGATATCAAAAAACATAATGAAAGTCATTACACAGTCTATTGAAAATAGTGTGTGGGGGTGTATGGGGGAGGTAAAGCTGTAATTTCAATTTCTAATGGTTTGTTTCCTAATGAAATGAAACTTGTGAAAGTTATTCAATTTTTTGAAAGGGTGAATGTTTACATGTTAGTAACATAATCCATTTCATAAGTATCCTTGCTGTCGAGAGATTTAGAAAAATGACCTTATAAGAGTTTCATCGTTATTTTTTTACAAAACATTTAGGAATTCCCAGTTTGGCTTAAAAAATCAAAGTGCCATACCTATGCATTGAAAACCTTTCATATTCGTTTAATGCTTTCCTGCACTTAAATTCTCCGAGGCTTTTCACACAGTCAATCATGTTAAGTTATCTTATCACAAGCTATCTCACTATGAAATACGTGGGATGGCTTTGAAGTGGTTCGGGAGCTACCTGACTGATTAAAAATATTGCAAAAATTAACAAAATGAAATGAACATTATTTCTATATAGGAAAGGTAATTCAGATGTGAAAGAAGTGAATTATGGCTTTTCACAAGGGAGCCTTTTGGCCACGTAGGCGAAACACTTTCTTATCATTGAAGTTATCATTGAATCTTGAAAAAAAATGCAGTTTGATACTCCGAGTGAGGATACAGTTTTGGCTATTTTCCCGCTTAGAAACAGTGTCATATTTCAATTTCCTGGGATTTATTGTATCCTGTAAAAACCATAAACTTTCATGGAGATTACTCAGTATATATTGGTTTTGTTTGCAAAACTGTTCGTGTGACATAGGCGTAGTCAAAAGATTGGGTTGTATGTTGCGGTCAGCCCTCTCATTGCATTATTTCAATTATGGAATGTTTAGCATGAAACAACACTCTCAAGACTCTACCGAATAAAGTCGCATTGTTGCAAAAAGAAAGCTTTCCGTGTCTAAATCGGAAAACTTACAGACTAATGAAGGTGTGTGTTGTTTTTTTTTTTTTGAGTTTGTTTTTTTGTTGTTGTTCTGCTGTTAAAAATGAAGGGTTTGTCTTTAATCATTTTAGGAAAATTTGTTCGTAAGTAAAGCAATGATGAAAGCCCGTCTCTGTTTTGTGCATATATCCCCCTCCCCTGCCAGAGAAAATTTTATTTTGTTTTATATAGATATCTCAGTCGGAGTCCTAATGAATTATATTCCCATCGATTACGAACGCTTTTGGCTCAGCGCACATGTAATTATACTGGGCCTAGTTTTTGAAACTCCCCTATTAACGATATCGGTATTGCTCAGTTGATAGATCAATTCAAAAAAGAAATGGACGTCTGTTCTGTTACTGTTTTACTTTATCAAAGAATCGGAACAGCCTCCAGATCAGCTATCAATCACTTCCAACAACTATGATAACCGTCCCTTATTTTAGTGTTACTATAATATTCACGGGATCAGTTATTACAACTTTGTCTGTATCTTCAAATCATTACAGCAATTTCTCTATTATCCTTTCACTCTTAACGCTGCACAACAACTTCTAGAAATGATTTGGCAGTTCGCTGTCTCCGTTGTATTTATCTATTTCTCCTTTCATTGCCTGCTGTCATGGCTCATACCGTCCTGTTTTCGTGTCAGTCTTGTCTCTCTAGCTTTCGGGCCGGGGCGAGGGGGAGGGATGGGTCCTCAAAAGGCAGAGTTTTTACTTCTTCTTTTTTCAACAAGTTGATAAGATTTGACATTTGTGGGGGAGGGGGAGGAATGCTGGGAAGCAATCAGCCATGACGGATGAAGTGGCAATATTACTGTCTTTATCGTTGATCCATTTTAATGAACATTAAGGATCACCGATTTTCATTCTGGTGAATGGTTGTGTCGTAGTCCTCTTCTGTTGGGTTGTGTGATTCTTGACAACTTAACAGATTCCTCTTTCGAACAATTAGACTTACTGATAAAGGATGACAACATAATCTCCGTCCCCTGAATATATTAATGATATGTGTGTGTGTGTTTTTTTTTTTTTTTTTTTTTTAGCACCTGGATAAATTAACACTCTAAAAACATCCGGGTTAGAAATGACAAGGAATGGCGTCAGATAACCCCATTCAGAGTCATGAATTGGGTCAGGGTGACCCCATTCCGGGTCTTCATGACCAAATTCCCAGTCATTTTTGATCTGGAACGGAGTGTGACCCAAACGGACCCTTTGCCGGGTCAATTCTAAACCGGATGTTTTTAGAGTGAAGATCTTTGTTGATACATTTCTATGTAATGTGTATAATGATTTCCCATTTCAAAAAATAAAGAGGAATTCGATGTTCTCGTAGTAAATTGTGGAATTATTCAATATTATTTGCTTTACAAGCGACCATTTAGTTATTCAGTTAGTTTTGTTTGATTTGTGTAGAGTGCTATTTTCGATCCGACAGCTACCAAGTCCTCACGAATGGTTTGTATGAGTTATCATTTTATTGCCGAGGTCGCGATATCGTAGCATAGGCAACGTTACCACCGATAATTGCAGATTATGTTCACTCTCCACAGGGCACTATCGATGATAACCCAGCGTACGTGTTAGCATTAAGCTTTAAAACTGTCGTAATATCGCCTAGGAGGTAGCGGGCCATTGTGATGCTGCTAACAATTTGCAAAATGGACAACTTAACACTATGGTACTCCCTTTAATACCAGATATAAGTGTATCTGCTTAATAAAGATTTGGTAAAAAAAAACTAAACGTATTTAGCTCACTAGAGCAATCCCTGATCAACGGTTTATCATCGAACGTATTCCATCCTACAACGGCGGCCAGCTTTCTGGATTCAGGCACGATATGGTATACTCCCGCACATGATATCCATCAATAGCGGAAATCCTGCAATTCTGCACGGTGAGTCATATAAACAGGGGAAATAAATCCCAATATACAAATGAATTGAGTAAATAATTCATATAGCATTAAGTAGAACACACTAGCCGAAGTTTGGAAAATCGGATATACATTACAAATGTTATGCATTTTACACGTTCGGTGCCGCCACCGCTGGATGAGAGGGCTAAAATAGTTCGTTTACGTCAGTGACCGACATCGATCACTGTCGATATAAAGCAAATGTGAAACGAATTCACAAGTATCGTTGCTTTGTTCAGTGAAAGGTATGCATAATTCATCTACTTGTTAATGATACAACACTCAAGATAAATGTTATATTTCCCCTGCTTCCAGAAGGAGAGGTAGTCAAGTGCTTTTTCATTACAAAAGATAAAGAAATGTGTTGAAATCTATTCATTTCGTTGTCCTTTAGGGTCGTCAAGGAGTATAACCTTCTTCGTCTTCTCGTCGAGCTTAGACAGGGCTAAAACTTTGAGACTTCATAATTTTTTAAAAGGATTATCAGGTTTTCCTCATACTCATCAACTGATACGTGATAATATTATTTCTACTGATGATGCTGCGTTCATTCAATCGACCAATATGAAATTATTTGGACCTTATTCTCATTTAATTTGTACAGTGGTCGAGTGCCTATCTTCTGTAGTTTTCCATACTGATTTCTTTTACACTGCATTCCTGTCATAAAGAAGTTCACAGAAAAGGCAATATCATATCTGTAGGCCTAATCAAATTTTTACCCGCAGCAAAACAACAACAACAACAACAAAAAGGGCAAGAATTTGATTCTAGATACTCCGTTGTTGCGTAAATCTATGTTCAATTTTATTCAGTGGAATACTTTAGACTTGCTTAACAAACATGAAAAGCAAACTGGGTGACCTCGCTTGCACTGCACTCGAAAAGATGTCAATAATGGGCGGCACTTTGGAACAAGTGAAATAAATTCATGTTATTGTAATTTTCCAGGTCGGAAGTGGTAAGAGTCCCCTGTAACTTTTTTTGTTCCAAAGGTTATAGTACTGGAATAAAATATGGAAAAATACATAACAATTAGCCATTTGGGGTGTTTTGATGACTGTAACATGTCAACAACATTACTTCTCATGATCGGATCGTATTTTCATTCAAGTGTATTTGTGACCGTGCACCTCAAAACGAACATAAAGTCGCACGCACTGATTTTGCGTGAGGACTGAAAATAAGTGAAATGGGTCAACCTTGCCGAACTTGACTTTTTCATATTTTCTGAAAGAGCGGGTCTTCTTTTACATTATGCTAAAATTTGGTATCATAAAACGGGCAGGAAAGTGTTTTTTTAGCAGTTTGTCTCGAACATTTTTGGTAGAATAGTGTGATTAGGTGTGTCTTTAGAATCCCTTTTTCATTTCTGAAAAACCTTGACCACACTCTTCACTTTCAACTCTAATAACTTTTGAAAGGATAGTGCTACTGCTTTGAAAGTTGTCATAAATTATGGACAGAATGTGTTAATGAGGCATGCTTAATTTTAGTTTAATCTGATAATCCCTTCATTGTTGTTACTCTGGTGGTTTACTTCCTGTTTTTTGTCCCATTCATCGCACATCCAGCATGGTTTGGTAAGATTAAGCGCTTGAATAGACACTGTACTTCAGAGCCTCTTTTCTCAGTTCACACTTTTCCTGAGTTTTTGCTTTCTTTCCAATATTTAGATAGGTTAGGAGAGTCCATTTGATTTGAGTAATACATCATTTTAAAGCTTAAAGTCTGCTCTTTCAGAATATGGTCTTAACTAAAAATTCATGTCTGGCGACTTTTTGTTTGTTTTGAGGTGCAGGGTCACATTTGATTATGGCACAGTGTGCCTGGTTGATACTGTTTGCTGACTATTGATAGTCACCTGGGGTGACCCAAGAGGGGTCGGCATCATTTGCACATTTTCTTTTGTTCGTGTGTGAGGGGACCACTTCACCGGGTTAACACATTGCTCTTCGCCATGAATGAATGAAGCGGGATCTTTTACGTGCGCGATACGTGGCCAGCTCACGCAGGGAACCTGATCCATTTAATGGCTTACTCGAGAGAAAGTGTGCCTTTACTAGGGAGGACGGAATGCTTATACAGAACACTGCTCGGTGAGACTCGGGAATCGAACCCGGTACTCTTGGAACTGGAGGCATGTTATAGACGCGCTACGAACTGAGCCATAGAGCCTGCACTGCCCTATCAAATTGATTAAGAAATAGTTTTACTTCAAGGTTTGTGTGCACAACAATGATCTATATCGATTTATACATTAATATCCTCGCATATACACCCCTCCTCCTTCTTTTATGAATATTCAATATTTTTCAACTTTGATTTCATATCAATCTGGTACAGAAGGTCTAAGCATGTCTCAACAAAAGTTAAACTTGAACGACACCCAAACACATATGTGGCTGGATTGAATGCCGCCACTTAAGAACTGGAACACACAAGTGAAGGCTGGACAATCCGTTCAAAGGTTATCAGTGTTCAAAGTTTTGCTGCTACCGTCGTTTAACATGCGTAAAGATAACGACATAAAAGAAAATATGACCCCCAAAAATGAACAGTTTCCCCTCTGCAGGGTAAAAGAAAAGCACTTGATTTACCTTTTACAAAATGCATGGGGGAACGTTATGTGGTAACAATATTATTAAGTCCAGGGAATATCTGCTTTTTTTCATAAAAGATTACATTTTGAAGAACTTTGTTTAATTCTTTCTTCACATCATGTCAATGCGTGATGTCACTATTAAAGTTTGTTTGTTTGTTTTTATTTCCGAAACAATAAAATCATAAACAAGATAAATATTGTTGAACATGACATAACTGTAACATGAATCAAGATTGAAGTATCAAAATACGATGAAAACAAGTTGACATGTGACAATGATGATAACATGTAACGGTGGATAGCCCATTTCAGATCTGTCAACATGATAGATCTGTTCTTCCATGGGGTCCAAGCATAGGCGCCGGAAGTGGGGGGGCAGGGGGGGCGGCCGCCCCCCCCCCCCCCCCAATCCAAAAAGTGGGGGGGCAAAACGCATTTTTGCCCCCCCAAAAAGCCCCCCCCCCAAAAAAAAAAAAAAAACAATAATAATAAAAATAAATGAATAAACAAAGAAAATAAAATAAATATATATATATATATATATATGAATAAAAGGGAGAAAATATGGCTACAAACGGCAGCTTTTCGACTGTAAAATGTCAAAATTTTCAAGCTCGCTCGCTTCGCTCGCTCGCATCCAGCAGTTGAGCCCGGTGCGCCTCCCCCTTAATTTCTAAAGCGAAAAACATAGCTACGACGGCAGTTGTTGGACTCTAGAATGTCAAATTTTCAAGCTCGCTCGCTTCGCTCGCATTGAATCGTTATGCCATTCTCCTAATGTTGCTGACAGTAATTGCCAGCAGTTGCGCCCGATGCCCCACCCCTTAATTTCCAAAGCGAAAGATAACGAGACATGAAAACTCGTCACATTGAGGACGAGTTAGGTGATACGCTTGTGGTCATCAGATGACGGTCATCTGTGATCGACAAGAAAAGAATGTGATATAGGCACCTTGAAGTTATATTGAGCGTGCATGCGAAACCGTTTCTGTAACCACTCGGCCACGGCGCATCCACGGAAATGGTAAGACAAAAAAAAACAACAACAATGTATAGATATAACAGGGGGAAAGTCAATGCCCACTCAACTAACGTGGCCGTGTGAACATCTATTGCATTGCTAGACGGAAAAGCGGCCTTGTAACGACTGAGGTCGCTATGCCATTTCTGGCAACTTGGGAAAAATACGTCCCGCAGACATAAAACCTATAATCGGCTGGTTTTGATACCTTGCCTTTAATCACAATTTTCAGTGTAATGACGTCATCAAATTACAAAACAATGACATGGTCTTGAAAGACAATTGTTCAAAGTACAACACCTCAGTCGTCGTCATTACATACTATGATCGGTTTGACAAAGTCAACCTGCAAAATTTTGCTGCAGTCGAAGCAATGTGGTCTCCAACACACAAAAAAGAGGGATATGGCGTGTGTGTGTGTCTGTGTGTGTGTATATAGGTGCGTTTATATACGAACGTGATTTCTAAATGGACGAATATGTAATACAAAATTGAAGAGAAAAAAAGTAAAATAGCTAAGTATTTTGTTTCGTGATCTTGTGGGGTTCGAACCCGCAACCTCACGTCTCTGAGACGTCGACTTTATCCACTCGGCCATACGTCTCGATGAGAAAATATGGGGAACGTAAACTTATGTATGTGAAAGATACATGAGGAATCGTTTTGTCCACATTCCATTTTCATTTTCAGTTTTAAACTGCAAAATTGTCAATCTGATGAGAAGATTTCAAAGAATAAAATGCATGATTACTGCAGCGTATTGTTTCAGCTACAACATACTTAAGTTTCAGAGGAAATGAAGCAAAATCAGCTGAGATAAAGGTGCTCAAACGTTGTTAAGTCAATGCATGGTTTTAAAAAAGATCCCCTCCCATAGACATAACACGTAAACTTGTCCGATTTTGCGTCTTTACCTTTAATCACAATTTAAAGTATGATGACGTCATTAAATTTCAAAACCATGACATGGACCTGAAAGGCAAATGTTCAAAGTACAACATATCTGAATTTGGGATAATATTGAGCTTAAACAACAGAGATACGAGCAAATGAATGTCAGAAACAGTACCTCAAAAAAATTAATTCCACTTTTTTGATTTCAGATGATGATATGATGACGTCATAATGTAATTATGGAAATATTAATACTTGAAACGTTATTTCCAATTCATATGTTTTTGTAATATGCAATAAAAACATAGGGTAACCAGACGTTTTAAAGAGCTATGGCGAAATAAACAAAGACATGTTTTTCGCTATATTTGCACAAAGACGCGCACACGAAATTTCAACTTTGACGCCAACGCATTCCTTTGTTATAGGTCAAAATTGATCGGAAATCAATGGATATTGTTACTTAATGTATCAGGAATCCAAATCTGTCAAAAAATGTGCATTTTCAGTTTGCTTACGCGCACTACGCGCGAAAATGTGCGGACGGACGCGAACGCGCGAAACGCTTAAAATTGTCTGAAACTTCGAGATTTCCCATTGGTAAGTTGTTTTGAGCCTTTTAAAAGTTTGACGCGCGCGTACGCGCGCGTAATAATGTCTTAGGTAATTAGCATTAAAATGTATGATAGAGCGTGACCTGAACTTAATGTCCGCCGAAAATGATACAGACATGACCTTTAGATATGAAGTTATGATCGATCATGTAACATGGTCCGAAAATCACAAAATGGCGCCTAGATGACGTCATAGATATGTTACTGTCATGAAAACCTTATTGTGGCTAGATTTTGTCATGAGACATGTTCCCTGAAAATGTCATGTTATTCCGTAATGTCATTCTTGAGATATTGATGACACAAAATTGTCCAGAAAGAAAGAAGAATAACGAGATATGAAACTCGTCACGCTGACGAGTTAGGTGATACGCTTGGGGTCATCAGGTGTCGGTCATCTGTGATCGACAAAGAAAAGAATGTGATATAGGCACCTTGAAGTTATATTGAGCGTGCATGCAAAACCGTTTCTCTAACCACTCGGCCACGGGACATCCCCGGAAATGGTAAGGCAAAAAAGAAATGTATAGATATTACAGGGGGAAAAAGTCAATGCCCACTCAACAATCGTGGCCGCGTGAACATGTATTGCATTGCTAGACGGAAAAGCGGCCTTGTAACGACTGAGGTCGCTATGCCATTTCTGGCAACTTGGGAAAAATACGTCCCGCAGACATAAAACCTATAATCGGCTGGTTTTGATACCTTGCCTTTAATCACAATTTTCAGTGTAATGACGTCATCAAATTACAAAACAATGACATCGTCTTGAAAGACAATTGTTCAAAGTACAACACCTCAGTCGTCGTCATTACATACTATGATCGGTTTGACAAAGTCAACCTGCAAAATTTGCTGCAGTCGAAGCAATGTGGTCTCCAACACACAAAAAAAGAGGGATATGGCGTGTGTGTGTGTCTGTGTGTGTGTATAGGTGCGTTTATATACGAACGTGATTTCTACATGGACGAATATGTAATACAAAATTGAAGAAAAAAAAACAGTAAAGTAGCTAAGTATTTTGTTTCGTGATCTTGTGGGGTTCGAACCCGCA
This sequence comes from Diadema antillarum, assembly GCF_040938485.1. Taxonomy (NCBI): domain Eukaryota; kingdom Metazoa; phylum Echinodermata; class Echinoidea; order Diadematoida; family Diadematidae; genus Diadema; species Diadema antillarum. The sequence goes on along the minus strand of NW_027271043.1, from coordinate 379,330 downwards.
ACCTCACGTCTCTGAGACGTCGCCTTTAACTACTCGGCCACACGTCTCGACGGGAAAATATGAGGAACGTTATGGACTTGAAAGACAGTTGTTCAATGTATAACACATTCATCGTACGTTGTCAGTTTGCTATTGACATGACAATCTATCACACGAATATGAGGCAGGCATTAGTACCTGTATGAAATTATTATAGGCATGGTTATCAAATTGCCCTAAAATATCCTTATAATTGCCTTATTTTTACACACAGTTACGCTATCCCTTTAAACTCGTCACAGTTTAATCAGAATCATTAACATCATACATTAGTACCATATTCAGTTCCATAGCTGATCACGTTTGCTAATCAATTAAGAGTAATTGTCTAGCATGTGTCATATGGCCAACCTGTATACACACGTATATACACACACACAATGCTAAATGTATGTATCAAACATCTGTAACACAGCTTTGAACTAACTATAGGAATTATCGCTGCACTTATCATCCATACTTTTTATCACTATCTGAAACTCCACAAAAACCACTAATTGACAAATAATCATCAATACAGAAGACTGAATACCTTTTTTACAATGTATAGCTTGTTACATGTATAAATCAGCACAAAGTAACCACGACTACATTGTGTTACTGAATTAATATGAACAAATTTCATGTTGTGACAGTATACTATATCAGTTTGAAAAGCCCAACCTGCAAAACTATAATTTTGCAGCAGTCGAAGTAATGCAGTCTCCAACGCAAAACAAAGGTATACTGTGTGAGTGTGTGCGTATAGGTGTGTTTACATGCAAACGTGATTTCTACATGGACGAAGGTGTAGTACTCTATTGAAGAAAAAAAGTAAAAAAAATATATTATTTTCTTTCGTGCTCTTGTGAGGATCGAACCCGTACGTGTGCAACCTCACGTTTCTAAGACGACGCCTCTAACCACTCGACCATACGTCTCGACGAGAAAATTAGAGGAACGTAAGCTTATGTACGTGAAAGATGAATCAGGAATCGTTTGGTCCGCATTCCATTCTCATTTTCAGTTTTAAATTGCAAAATTGTCAACCTCATGAGGAGATTTCAAAGAATAAAATGCATGATTACTGCAGCTTATTGTCACAGCTACAACATAAATAAGTTTCAGAGGAAATGAAGCAAAATCAGCTGAGATAAAGGTGCTTAAACGTTGTCAAGTCAATGCATGGTTTCTAAAAAAATCACCTCCCATAGACATAACACGTAAACTTGTCCGATTTTGCGTCTTTACCTTTAAACACAATTTAAAGCATGATGACGTCATCAAATTTCAAAACCATGACATGGACTTGAAAGGCAAATGTTCAAAGTACAACATATCTGAATTTGGGATAATATTGAGCTTAAACAACAGAGATACGAGCAAATGAATGTCAGAAACAGTACCTCAAAAAAATTAATTCCACTTTTTTGATTTCAGATGACGATATGATGACGTCATAATGTAATTATGGAAATAATGATACTTGAAACGTCATGTCCAATTTATATGCTTTTGTAATATGCAATAAAAACATAGGGTCACCTGACGTTTTAAAGAGCTATGGCGAAATAAACAAAGACATGTTTTTTCACTATATTTGCACATAGACGCGCACGCGAAATTTGAACTTTGACGCAAGTGCATTGCTTTGTTATTTGTAGGAATCGATTAGAAATCAATGGATATTGTTGCTCAAAGTATCAGGAATCCAAATCTGTCAAAAAAAGTGTATTTTCATGTTGCTGACGCGCTGTGCGCGCGAAAATGCGCGGACGGACGCGCACGCGCAAAATTGTTTGAAACGCATAAAATTGTCTGAAACTTCGAGATTTCCCATTGGAAAGTTGTTTTGAGCCTTTTAAAATTTTGACGCGCGCTTACGCGCACTTAATGATGTCCTAGGTAATTAGCATCAAAAGAAGTAAGATAGAACGTGACCTGAACTTTATGTCCACAAAAAATGATACAGAAATGACCTTTAGTTATGAAGTTATGATCGATCATGTAACATGGTCCAAAAATCACAAAATGGCGCCTAGACGACGTCATAGATATGTTACTGTCATGAAAACCTTATTGTGGCTAGATATTGTCATGAGACATGTTCCCTGAAAATGTCATGTTATTCCGTAATGTCATTCTTGAGATATTGATGACACAAAATTGTCCAGAAAGAAAGAAGAATAAAAAGAAACGAGATATGAAACTCGTCACGCTGACGAGTTAGGTGATACGCTTGGGGTCATCAGGTGTCGGTCATCTGTGATCGACAAAGAAAAGAATGTGATATAGGCACCTTGAAGTTATATTGAGCGTGCATGCAAAACCGTTTCTCTAACCACTCGGCCACGGGACATCCCCGGAAATGGTAAGGGAAAAAAGAAATGTATAGATATTACAGGGGGAAGAAGTCAATGCCCACTCAACAATCGTGGCCGCGTGAACATGTATTCCATTGCTAGACAGAAATGCGGCCTTGTAACGACTGATGTCGCTATGCCATTTCTGGTATTTGGGAAAAATACGCGCCGCAGACATAAAGCCTATAATCGGCTGGTTTTGATACCTTGCCTTTAATCACAATTTTCAATGTGATGACGTCATCAAAGTACAAAACAATGACATGGTCTTGAAAGACAATTGTTCAAAGTACAACACCTCCGTCGTCGTCATTACATACTATGATCGGTTTGACAAAGTCAGCCTGCAAAATTTTGCAGCAGTCGAAGCAATGTGGTCTCCAACACAAAAAAGAGGGATATGGTGTGTGTCTGTGTGTCTGTGTGTGTATAGGTGCGTTTATATACGAACGTGATTTCTACATGGACGAATATGTAATACAAAATTGAAAAAAAAAGTAAAATAGCTAAGTATTTTGTTTCGTGATCTTGTGGGGTTCGAACCCGCAACTTCACGTCTCTGAGACGTCGCCTTTAACCACTCGGCCATACGTCTCGGCGAGAAAATATGAGGAACGTAAACTTATGTATGTGAAAGCTGAATCGGGAATCGTTTTGTCCACATTCCATTCTCATTTTCAGTTTTAAACTGCAAAATTGTAAACCTGATGATGAGATTTCAAATAATAAAATGCATGATTACTGAAGCTTATTGTCTCAGCTACAACATACTTAAGTTTCAGAGGAAATGAAGCAAAATCAGCTGAGATAAATGTGCTTAAACGTTGTCAAGTCAATGCATGGTTTAAAAAAAATCACCTCCCATAGACATTACACGTAAACTTGTCCGATTTTGCATCTTTACCTTTAATCACAATTTAAGGTATGATGACGTCATCAAATTTCAAAACCATGACTTGGACTTGAAAGGCAATTGTTCAAAGTACAACATATCTGAATTTGGGATAATATTGAGCTTAAACAACAGAGATACGAGCAAATGAATGTCAGAAACAGTACCTCAAAAAAATTAATTCCACTTTTTTGATTTCAGATGATGATATGATGACGTCATAATGTATTTAGGGAAATATTGATACTTGAAACGTTATTTTCAATTCATATGCTTTTGTAATATGCAATAAAAACATAGGGTCACCTGACGTTTTAAAGAGCTATGGCGAAATAAACAAAGACATGTTTTTCGCTATATTTCCACATAGACGCGCACAAGAAATTTCAACTTTGACGCCAGCGCATTCCTTTGTTATAAGTCGAAATTGATCGGAAATCAATGGATATTGTTACTTAATGTATCAGGAATCCAAATCTGTCAAGAAATGTGCATTTTCATGTTGCTTACGCGCACTGCGCGCGGAAATGCGCGGACGGACGCGAACGCGCGGAACGCTTAAAATTGTCTGAAACTTCGAGATTTCCCATTGGGAAGTCGTTTTAAGCATTTAAAAACTTTGACGCGCGCTAACGCGCGCGTAATGATGTCCTAGGTAATTAGCATTAAAATGTAAGATAGAGCGTGACCTGAACTTTATGTCCACCGAATATGATACAGAAATGTCCTTTAGTTATGAAGTTATGATCGATCATGTAACATGTCCGAAAATCACAAAATGGCGCCTAGATGACGTCATAGATACGTTACTGTCATGAAAACCTTATTGTGGCTAGATATTGACATGAGACATCTTGACTGAAAATGTCATGTTATTCCGTCATGTCAATGTTGAGATATTCACGACACAAAATGTGCCAGAAAGAAAGAAGAATAAAAAGAAAGAAAGGAAGATTTTGACAAACACAATAGGTGATACGCTAAAAGCGTATCACCTAATAAAGAGAGATTTTGACAATCACAATAGGTGATACGCTGATAGCGTATCACCTAATAAAAAGAAATAAAGAGAGATTTTGACAATCACAATAGGTGATACGCTGATAGCGTATCACCTAAATATAGCTACAAACGGGAGTTTTGGGACTGTAAAATGTCAAAATTTTCAAGCTCGCTCGCTTCGCTCGCTCGCATTGAATCGTTATGCCATTCTCCTAATGTTGCTGCCAATAATTGCCAGCAGTTGAGCCCGATGCCCCCCCCCCTTAATTTCCAAAGCGAAAGGTACATGTATAGTTACAAACGGGAGTTTTGGGACTGTAACATGTCAAAATTTTCAAGCTCGCTCGCTTCGCTCGGTCGCATTGAATCGTTATGCCATTCTCCTAACGTTGCTGCCAGTACTTGCCAACAGTTGCGCCCGATACCCCCCCCCCTTAATTTCCAAAGCGAAAGATATAGCTAAAAACGGGAGTTTTTGAACTGTAAAATGTCAAAATTCTCAATCTCGCTCGCTTTGCTCGCTCGCATTGAATCGTTATGCCATTCTCCTCTAATGTTGCTGCCAATAATTGCCAGCAGTTGCGCCCGATGCGCCCCCATTTATTTCCAAAGCGAAATATATAGTTACAATTAAAACTCCAGTTTTGGAACTGTAGAATATCAAAATTTTCAAGCTCGCTCGCTTCGCTCGCTCGCATTTTATTGTTATGCCATTCACCTTATGTTGCTGACAGTATATAATTTGTCGATCGTTTCACACCGTCATATTCCATAATCCATGTAAGGAAAACTTACAATGTTCCTCAATGACTGCGTTGTTGAATGTGTCACATTTCGTAATGTATTGTAGTCCCATTATTGCTCACGCACACACGCACAAGCATACAGACCGTCTAAAATTACTGTATGGTTCCCCCCATGTTTCGACCCACCGTACGCCACTTCACATATATATATATATATATATATGTGTGTGTGTGTGTGTGTGTGTGTGTGTGTGTGTGTGTGTATGTGTATATTGTGTAACATATGCATGGTCTAATCTTTAGCCCCCTCCAATGTTTGCCCCCCCCCCCCCCCCCCAATCCAAAACTGCTTCCGGCGCGCCTGGGTCCAAGTGCAGGAGCTTTCTCATCCAGCACAAGTGTCTTGTCACAAAAGGATATTATATAGATCCTACATCAATTACTACAACTAGTGGCGTTTCCCTGGGAGAGCAACAGCCTCCATTCACCTTTAGTTGCTACCTCTCCTTGCTTAGTTTTCCTTTTAATTTCATCAACCACGCTCTAGGATCAAATTGTGCTCTCATTTCATGGTAATGTTGCCACTATATATACCTTTGCCCATGCTGGTCCAATCTACGGAAAACACTGCAATTACTCGGAATGAGCATTATTGAGCAGAACTGAGCCTCACTCCAGAAGGAATTCGATGCACGTGGACCGTAAATCACCAAAGCTACCCTTAATGTTAATCTAATAGAACTAACCGAAAAGCGTGCGTTTTATAGTTTCTTCTCCAAACCGATTCCAGATTAAAGTCGTGCAGCCAAAACATTAACGTTAATATACTTCATCTATGCTCTTAGGGGCCTCCGTTCTATGACGATTTACTTTTTCATCTCATTGAATATCTCATGCTGTCTTTCAAATATCCCTCAACTTTATTCCCTTTGACCAAAGACCTAACATTGCCATGACAGTAACTTGGTCTCAATTGTATTTCTTGGCAATCTTTGCAGAAGAGTTTCCATGGGAGAACGCTCGCTCTGCCAAGCGATGTATGATACACCACTACACCACCACGTCACCAGCAACCACTCCCAAGGAATTCTTGACATTCGACGTTGATGTACATTGACTTGTGTGTAACCTTTCATCTTCAGAATAATGGCTAACACAACTGACACAGACGCAACTTTGGTCACACATGTACCTAATAGACCCCCAGTCAGGGTGAGTGTCTGACACGTTGTTTTGTGTGGAGGCGTTGTTCTATCTTTCTCATCGTTACATCATTTGGACTAGTCTTTGCTGGCGTTTTCTTCATTGTACTGTTGGCTAATGATACATTTACTTATGTATTTTGATTGCATAGTAATAATTATATTCCTGTTTGTACAGTTTTCTGTACAGACAATAAATTCTCATGGAGATTATTATCATATTGGTTTTATTTGCAAGAACTGTTCGTGTGAAATAGGCATATTCAATAGACTATCATAATATACCTACATCACCACATTATATACATATACCTAAAACATAATTGCTTACGTTGTACTCGCCGTCGGATTGCATTATTTTGATAATGGAATGTTTAGTGTTTTTGTGGAGCAACTCTCTCAAGACTGTACTGAATAAAGTTTTATTGTTGCAAGAGAAAGCTTTCCGTGTCATTTTTAATCAATCCCAAACTTTTACAGACAAATGTGGGTGCCTTTTTTAAACTTTTTTTTTATTTTTGGGTTCTGCTGTTAATATGAATGATTTGTCTTTAATCATTTTAGGAAAATTTGTGTCGAAGTATTACAATAATAAAAGTCTTTTTTTTTCCATAGATATATGATTTTATCTCAGTCGGAGTCCTAATTTGTTTTGGAGTTTTAGGAATTCCTTTAATAACATTATTGGTATTGCTCCGTTGATACATCAATTTAAAAAAAAGAAACTGAAGTCATTTCTTTTACAATTCTACTTTACCATGGAATCAAATCAGCCTCTGGATCAGTTATCTATCATCTTCATAATCTATAATCATGATAACTGTCCATTATTTTATTGCGCTTTAATATTCTTATTACAACTTTGTCTATATCTAAGTCGTTACCGTAATCCCCCTATCTTCCTTTCCGTCTTCACGCTGCAACAAACTCGGCAGTTCGCTGTGTCCGTTGTATTTATCTGTCTCTTCTGTTGTTGCCTCATGTCATTGTCTCATATCGTCCTGTTTTCGTGTCAGTCTTGTCTCTCTAGCATTCCGAATCTTTAAGGAGTACGGATTTTCTTCTACAGAGGAGCCCACATTTTATTGCAGAATCATTATGGAGGTTTAGATATACGACGCGGACGTTTGGACGACGATTGCGTCTCTCTCCCTGGGTCGTGTTGCAGAGGAGCTTTCGATTACGCGACGACGTAGACGTGGACGCGAATGGCGCCCCCATATGACAATTGCATCAAATAGCTCTCTGTGTCGTGATTTTCAGCGGACCCAAAATTGTCCCAGAACTGACCGTGAAAAACTCAGACGACGCGAGATCGATTCCGATAAGCAATTTTGCGCATGCGCAGAGCAGGTTCTCTCCGCCCTCCGCCCAACGTCCGCGTCTCGAAAATCTAAAGGTCCCTATACTGTCTTTTCAATAAGTCCCTCCATTTTTCGTACATCACATGACTCTTTTTAATGACTCATTACAATGTCTCGTCATAGTAAATGATGTATTATGCTTCGTTGTCGCTGTTAATTCTGTTATTTTTACAATGAGCCGTTTCCATTTTTCTTTTGACACAAAAAGAGTGAAATTTATGTTATGTTATACCCCCCCCCCCAAAAAAAAAAAGAAAAGAAAAGAAATTTAGATTAAATCGAATTTAACTCAATGGTGGATTAAAAGGACTTTTACTCAAATGGATTGAATGAATACATCGGTAAAGTCTGAAGAAAAAGGACAAGCCGTTCAAAAGTTAAGAAATTGTTGTTTTGTGCAGTCTTCTAAAATTCTACGACAAATTCATTTCTTTGTAGATAAACAATACACAGTCAGTTACAGTCATTTTCTTTTCTTGTTTATAACATTTATTTCATCTAAGCGTAAAATTTTCTTTCGTGCTTTCTGAAAAAAAATGTAAGTCGAGTGCTCTTTCATTTCGCTTACATAATGAACATTTTCGGAATTAATGATAATGACAACAATGGTGGTGATATTGATAGTTGTCCTGCTCTGCAGGATGCCCTGTCAATATCACTACCCTACACAGAGGCGGATCCAGAAATTCCATAAAGGGGATGCGCCTTTACAAAATTAAAGACGGTGCACCCCCCCCCCCGCATTTTTTCATTTTTACTTCTTTCATTTTGACAAAAAATAATGAGGGGGCGCGCGCCCTGTGCTCCCCCTCTGGATCCGCCACTACTACTGTATAGCGTCGCCTCGCCAGGTGCTCATTGGTGCAACACTGTCGAGAAGGACATGGTGGATAAAACATCTTGACTAAGTTCATGAAGGACGTAGACAGTTGACGGGATTCGAATTCAGAGCAGGACCACAAACTAAAAATCAAAGAGTGCTATCCACTATGCCACAGTGACCCTGTTGAATTCTTTCCATGTGTGCAATTGTTTCTTTTAATAACTCTCTCAGAGCACTTGGACAATAAACTAACAGATGCAAATAATATTTCAACTTTATTCAAATATAGGTTTAGTAGTGATACAATAGGACTGATTGTAAGGCATAGTCTATGTTCAGTAGGCCATCGCAACAATGACCCCCCCCCCCCAAAAAAAAAAGAACATCTCACGTTTTGTGATTGATTGATAGCAGTTACTGCTGCCACTATCATCATTGCCATAAGCTTTATTTGTATATAATTTTCTTCGCCATTGTCATAATTTTTATCAGCATGCATTGCCTAACGCCTAGTAGTTTTCCTGATAGAGGCTTGACAGTATAAACACAGTGAATGGCCAAAGAGATGACAAAATGGATGTCACTGTACGGCAATGCAGAGAAGCGCTTTGTGACATTGATTTTCACTTTCACGTCGAAAATATTTAAAAGTTCTTGCTGACATCAGGTAGGTGACCACCTCCCTGCTAACATGCATCTCAAGAGAGATAAGATTGCCAATCTGCGACTTAATTACGTTTCTTTTTATTACTACTTGTATGAATCAAAACCTACATCGATACATTGCTGGGGAATATTTTCTGGTCTCCTATCCTACATTCTGTCAAGTTCTAAAGCAGACACTACAAGTGCTAATAATTCAGTTTTTGCTCTAGTATTAGCCAAATAATTCCACATCGAATCTGAAAATATTGTTGGGCTGGGCCCATGTTGTCCATGTTGTCATCGATTGCGTAATTCACAATTCTGAAGAAAACTGACCAAACTAGACCAACCCACAAAAAGACGCTCTCTCTGACTTTGATTACATTTGTAATTTTAAAAAAATACACAAGAATTTCCATTCCGTTACAGGTGTCTCATGAGATTATCATGTTACCTGTAGGGATCCTATCGCTTCACGTATCTTCCCCCGGAATTTTGTATCACGTCATATGCATTTTGCAGAAGCTGTTGACGAATAGCCTCGCTCGTTCGTGAGGGCTTGCCTTCATGTTGTCTTTGAGACTTTGCACCTATCATCGACTGACTTCCAAGAACGAATTTAAGCCTGTCCTTCCGGCGTGCGCTCCCACCACGGGACTGCTGTTGTGGGTGGGCAGTAGGTAAAGGTGAGGCGGTACTACTCACAGAGGAAAAAGGGTTCGCTGCGTCTCTAGGACGAAGTGGTGACGACGTTGACGTCGAGGGCGATGCTGACGAAACTGTGGGCGCGGCTAAGAAGGCAGAACTCATCTCATTGGTCGAAAAGCCAACGCCTGGTGTAACGTGAGAAGGGGGTGGGGAAGACCCACAGGTAGTTCTTTCCTGACTCACTCGCCTGCTGCTTGGAGAAGTGTTCCCAAAGCATATATCTGATGCCGAACCACCTTGTCGAGAGAACTGGGGAGCATAAAAAGCTAGAGCGTGTTCGACTTCATCTTCGTACGTCGATTTCGGGTTCGTCCTCGACATCCGAGGGACTGTCCTGAGGGATGACGTGTCCGTGAAGATGGGATCGCCTTCAATGATTAGACCAGTAGGTTTGTGTGAATTGAAGGAAGGAGGCTGACAAACAGATTTTTCATTCAGCTGTGAAATGACACAACAAAACAACACAAAATACGAATCATTAACAACATCATCATGGTATATTTATGATTATACATTTTTCAGGGGAAGAATACATCGCAATGTATATACACTTTGGCAGAGTGACTCGCAGTGCAATAAATATTTCTCCCCCCCCCCCCGCCGACTATCGTCATGTTCACTAGCATATACCCCCCCCCCCCAAAAAAAAAAAAGAAAAGAAAAAGGACACACAAGAAAAAAAGGAAAATACTGCTTTTTTCGTTGTTTGGCCACATCTGGTTAATGTACACAATAATGTAAAATCGTCACACTGACGAAGAATTAACTTTCGTCACACTGACAAAGAATTAACTTTCACACAGCAGACCTGTCAGTCCGGTGTGAACATCAAATGATGTGGGCCATGATGACAATTGTGGTAATCCATTATAGATAGACTCTTCTTCCGCTTTCTCATCATTCACGAGAACTGAATTTACCTGGTATTCTTGGAGAAGGTCTCTTGTGATACGGAGAGCAAAATACAATCTCTGAATTTCCCGGCGTAAATCAAAGTTCTCTTCGCGCAGACGATACAGTTCCGAAAATGTGCAGGCACTTTGCCGAAAATCAGATTCGATGGGAGTACACCCTCTACGTTGACAGGCGTTATCGTGGGCTCCTGCCATGTTTGCCTTTGCTGTCCTCTTTAGAGATAGCCTTCTACAGCTTTGATAAAATGATAATAATGATAATGATAATGATGATGATGATGATAATAATAATAATAATAATAATAATAATAATAATAATAATAATAATAATAAGCATCATCATTATTGTAATAATAATTATAATGATAATGATAATAATGATAATAAGTATAATGAATAAATACATGAATGAATGAATGAGTTAATGAATGAATTACAAATTTTCTGAAGTGAGATGAATGCAATGAAAATCGTGAATGAATTTCTACACTAAATTTAAAACAATGGTGGAGACGTGATACGACGCTGCATTTTCACTATTTTTGAGCTTTTTTTATAAGTTTGAACGGACTGTAAATGGACTGCACGGCTGTTGTGTAACGACACACTGCTCCCTTAAAGCATGTTTTTTTTTTTAGTGGATTACTGAACAGGTATAGCTGAACCTCAGATTACTTCCCTTCATCATTACATAGACATAGTCCCTACTAAGTAAAGGCAAGCGATCGTTAAAAAATGCATTATTCACCCTACAGGTAAGGATCAACCATCAGCTTTTTCAAATGTTTTCAATGTCTTGTCACGGTGTTACTTTCAGTTTCAAAAAGGATTTGAGGTTTGATTTACTCTAATTTGACGAAGGCTATAGACGGCTAAATCTGCGCGTGTAAATGCAACATTACTCGATCATGACGGGCAATTACTCAAAATATTTGATTGACACAAAGCATTGAACAGATGATATGGGGGGGGGGTTAAAGACAGATCCTAGAACTCACTTCGTGTGCGTTTTTCGAAGATCAACACGTGTGCACAAACAAAAGTATAATTTCGATTTTTTTCACTTATTTCTGTCTGTTTGTTAAATCAAGTAATTATGTGAAGCGCAAAACCTATAGTCTATAATACAGAAAGTCTTGAGTCCTGACGAAACTGAATATCACACTACGCCGCAACACATAAACTCAAAGACGGTATAAAAACAAAAAGAGTAGAATAGACCTACTAGGCCTGCAATGGGTTCCTTTCATTTCATGCAGTGTCACAGGCATGTGTCATAGGCACGTTTTCAAAAGTGTGTGGGGGGGGGGGCACTGTAATTAACTCAATGTCATCATTCAGATAATACAAAATAGATATAGCGTCTAGATGCTATATGGATCAGTGGAAACCTTAGGCGAAATAAAGTCTGCTGAATTTAGTACTCTATTACAGAATGCCGCCAGCCAATCACTTAGTTATCCCCTCTATTACATAATGCTATGCGCTCTTGTCCAATGATTCTAGCAGCAGACCTTCTAGATTCAGAAATCATGCTGTCAATAATGGGGTAGTGAATGTCCCATATGCAAGATACGTATACAGGATGGTATTTTTACCCCAGAATTACCGCTCCTACGAACGTTTTATCAATCAATTAAGAATATAATTTAGTTGACAGATACCTTACCACTCTCTCTCGTCAGGCTTCTCAGGCATCCAATGGGAGAAGAAAAGTAAAAGGTATCGTAAAATATTCTCGCACATACAGTAACGACAATGCCAGCCTTGTTGCTAATCAATGACCCCTTGCCCAAGCTAAAAGAGCATATCTGCAACTGGCAACGCCCTAGATCTTTTTTCATCTGCGCGTAAAAATGCGCATACATGCGCGTTAGTAGAGAAAAGGGATGCACATTGCCACCGTTCATCAGCTCTCCCGTATCCCCGCTCCCGCTCTGTTTCAATCTCATGCAAGGACAATGTCGATGAGATTGACTTTCAATGCAAAAGTGTCATCAAAATCAGCCGTGGTCTTAGCTACAGAATGTTAGTTTTACAAGTGTTTTCACCGAATAGTGATACAGGGGGTGTTTCACAAAAGAATTGACGTCGATCTTAAATATCAAGATTGAATTAAATCATATAGTAAGCTGTGTGTGACTTCAATCTTATTCTAACTTTCATAATAAGAATGAAAGTTTTTTTTTTATTTTTCATACAGGAATTAATTATCAAAATAGAGTAAGGGACAAAATTTCTGTAAATTTTGATAACAATTTGAAGTGAATAAAACTGAGAAGAGAAACCAACGGCGTACCATAAGGAATAACAATATCAAGTCGATTTTACCTTTTAAGTTCAATTCAAGTTCTTCGTGAAACAGCCACACCGCAGTGGTGGATCGGGGGGGGGGGGGGTTGGCAAAACCCCTTCCTCTGCTCCTTATTGTTTTTTTTTCTATTTTCTTTTCTTTTCAGCCGATGTTTAGAGAGAGAGAGGCGGAACCAAAAATTTTGAGACTTTTTTGTGCTTGTCATGACCCAAACTACCCCCTCCCTACAAAAAAGCTATATGAGATCCTCCCCTGAGCCTACGCAACTGAACTACTCAAATGTACAAGGTAACTTTAATTTCATCGACTCCCAACTCCCCCACCTATGAAGAAGGAATATTCCTATATACAAATAAAGCTTATGCTGTTTGTCGATAAGCTGTACTTACCGAACATAACTTTTTCCACCAGCAAAGTCGTCATTGATAGCTTCTTACCTAGATGATGGGAACAACGGGAGTTTTGGCTATTCTCATTTCAAACGATGAAATAAAATTAAGAAAAATTAATGAACATAACACGATGGCATCATCACCTTTGTTGTATAATATGGTTGCTATACTGTTGCTACTAGTGTGTGAAAACGTGGAAACTTCTGTGACTATATTGATTTTAGCTCCGTAACAATTTTAATGAAACTTTCCGCATTCTGTTTGAACACTATTTATTCGAGCTAACTTACACACGGTACAAATTTGCTGATAAACAAACATAAGATTCGGAGATGAACGGACAAGAAGGATACGTTATCTCTGCTTCACTCTTCTCATCCTTCCCTGACGAAAAGGGGGGGGGGGGGTTGATAAAGTCGTGATTGTTCCGCATTCGCCCAAAGGTTCCCGATCAATAATAATAGTAATGATGAAAATAATAATAATAATAATAATAATAATAATAATAACAATAATAATAATACTTCTAACAATAATAACAATGATAATAACAGTGGCTATTTGTGTAGCGCACGGGTCCACCTTTCAGCGGTCATGGCGCTTCAAGGAATGAAAAGATAGATATGTATAGATGTTCAAACTAGACAACAGAGAAGAAAATGGCAAACAATAAACAAACACTTCCCAGATAAAGAATACAGTTTTTCCGAACATTATAGACTGCCATTATAGTCCTCAGTGTGAGAGCAACAGATACGTTTTGAGTTTAGATATGAATGTTTTTGTAGATGACAGTTGAATAGGTAACTGATTCCACAGTTTTCGTCCCATAAAACAGCACGATCACCCTATCCATGTTTTACTTTATATAGGTGTTCGGAGTAACAATGCATCTGATGATGAACGTAGACTTGGTGCCAAATTACAATGAAAAGCACATAATACCTGCAATGTCCTCAGAGAGGGTTTGATAAGAAGCTGAATGTAGCTTGATTCGAATGATATTAAACTTTTGGGGTGGTGTGGGGATACATTGCTCTGACCATAAAATTTGTGAATAGTGGCAGTACTGAGTATAAAAAGTAAACTATTCTGCCTTGTGAATAGTTTCGCAAATATTATAGTTTTGTTGATTATGGCCATGATACATGGTATTATAGCCATGACTGCACAAAGGGATGGTAAAGTTCTAGAGAAATACTTTGGGAGTAAAGAAGTGTTCCACCTGCCGAAAGAAAATAAACATTGCACTTTTTACTAAGTTACTTTTCCAAATACAAGTATATGCAGATGCAGTTTTAGGGTCACGTCGTGCGGAAGAGGCAAACGGAACGTCTAGTCCTGACTGGATTTGTAAACGGAAAGAGATCACGTGGACGACAACGACTCACTTTCCTTTCCACAATGGCTGGGATAGTTGGCGAGAGAGCATCTACCTTGCTACATTCATGCGACGATAGAGGGAGCTGGAGGAGACTTACTGCATCGGTGATCGCCGACGGGCAGTGACGTCCATGGCAGAACAGAGAGAGACTTTTCCAACGCCACACGTAATATTGTCATGAAATCAACGTCTCTGATCCCTCTCTCCCCTTCCTCTCCATTGCTCTCCTTCTCCCTCCCCTTTCTCTCTCGCTCTCTTGCTCTATCTCTAAAATGAAATCATGTTGAACGTTGAAGAATGGGCTAAGAAAGATTATGACAACTTTAGAAAGGGTTAAAATATCACAAGTTAAACGGTAAAATTTTGATCGAAATCGGATGGAAAATAAGGAAGTTATGACATCTTGAAGTTCAGCTAATTTTTGAGGAAACAGTTCTTAACTGTCAATATGAATATGCAAATGACAAAGTGAGTATGTCATCCCCTCACAACTTACCATATAGTTTGTACATAAAATTGTGAAATTTCCAGTTTATCATTCAAACGCAATTATGCCCGAGGCTCAAATCCTGATACATCTAACTGATCACTATTCTGAAGTTATTCAACCAGGAATAACATCATGTTTCAGACTTCAATGACAGAGACATTGAATTTTCGTCATTTTTTGTACACGATCAATGGAAAATTCTGAGGGTATGACATGGTCAGCTCACTCATTTGCATATCCATATCCACTGTACAAGAACTGCTTTGCAGAAATTAGCAAAGCTTCAAGATTTCATAACTTCCTTATTTTTCATCCGATTTCAGTCAAATTTTTTAACCATTGAATTCGTTAGATTTTACTCTTTTTATCAGGTTAACCCATTTTTGGACTGGATTTCCCCTTTGACAGCTGTGAATCAAGACTAGTGGATACTAGAACTCCCATGTATACCATTTCTCTCTGCTTACTAGAGGAAGAAAATTCTGTCGTGATTTCCCATGTTTAGCTACAATGGCTCCTACAGTCCGGGCGCTTCGCTGATCACGAAGAAAAGGTAGGAAGGACGTGGAATGCGTCCGTGCCGGAGAGCGCTCTTACAAAGGCTTTTTGTTCATATCTGTTTGGGCAACACCCAGTTCCATACAGAGCGAATCATCTAGCCCTCCGCCCCCCCCCCCCCCCCCCGTCTGTACAAATCTGAGCTTTGAACGTGTTCACTTGGCAGAACTCGAGGTGTACGTAATACGTTTACTGTAATATCGTACTGTCGTACACGGAAGTTTGTTGGAGACACTTACCCCTCCGTGGTTCTTCTCGACTTTTAAACTTGATCACTCACGATCTGTTCAGATATTCGTGACAAGTTATTTTCAAAATGAAGCAGGTGATTGCTGTCATTCTCGTACTAAGTCTGGTCGGGTCTTCCCTGGCCGACAACCCACGTCTACGCAAGAAATCGGCAAGACCAGAAGGGCTGGATCTGGAGGTACGTGAACTAACAACACTCGCCACGAGCGTGTACACTGTACCTTTGATACTTAATGTGCAATTGATATGTCGTAATTACAGTTCATGTCAAAGTCTGCGTTCAGTGTTCATTATGTGCGATAACACTATAGCGTCTGGGCCAATTCCTTTTACCACATTCAAGGAAATATATCCGGAAAATGTCTTACTGGAGAGGTTTGTTTGGCATTTTCAAAATCGATTAGAAATGATGCGAGGTTGGAAAGGCTACTCTCTGATATAGAAAATAAAAAAATTATCAACCAAATAAACTTGCCACCTGACCAAGAAAGTGGTTGAATATCAATGCTATCATAAACTTACCTTGATGTTATGATGGACTGTCACAATAGTAATTGTTCGCGTGCTGACTCGTGTATGTTGTGGGAAGTGTCTTCATAATCAAGTTGTGTGTGTGCGTGTGTGTTTGTTTGTCATCTATTTTTTTTTTTCTAAAATCATGTCATGCATTCTTTTCTAACCACAATTGCATACTGGCAAACTGTTAATTGTTTTAAGAGGAACACATTTTATGGCATTCTGCATGCAACGTTTTATTTCTCACGTTGGTATCCGCTTTGACCCATAACCCATCCCCCAGCAAGCTACAGTAGTTGGCGTCTGAGGGCGTCTGAATGGTGAGGGCTGAAGTTAAAAACACGATCAGCTACAACCAACACGTTACTATGTTCCCACTCAAACCCTCAAGAAACTTTATCCGATAAAGAATTCTACCAAACAACAACCACATCAATAACGACAAAACCGCGTGAAACTAACGTTATGTGAGTTGAGTGAAAGTATGGACCACGCCCTCTTTGGTCACAATACACTTGTGTAGTCTCTTCGACGTGATTTAAATTGCCTGTATTATGGACGCGTTAGCGTTCTTTCATGAAGCCTCGCAGTTTTATGACATCAGTTGAATAATATAGGTCCTCTATTTTTTTAAAGGATTTTTAAGATAATTACTTGCAGTTTTATGATATGTGTGTATTAAGTCTCATGTTGGAAAAGTCTCACTTTTATTCTTTTATTCTTCTTCTATTCTTCTTTTTCATTCATCACACGTGTGTATATATATATATATATATATATGCATATTTTTCTTCTTTTTAATGCGTAAGTAATTTTATGGAATTACTTTAGTATATGGAAGTGGTTTTTTAAGTAGTCGTTGATTTTACAGTGTATGATATTGTGTTTGTTTCTATTTCTTATTTCATGTATACTACATGTAAGTATAGAATGTTGTATAATGTTTGATTTGATTTGATTTATTCACAAAATGCATATATACATACATTATTCACAAATATGCACATAGTTTGTACATGAAACATATTACACATTTTGTCTGGATCGTCATAAGCTATGAAAAGCTTGACTGGGACGTCCAGTAAGGATAACGTACACATATTATGTACAGAAACATCATTCCAAAAAAAAAAAATGTATTATGCGCGTTCAATTTGTTCATAGATAGAAAGATGAGAGAAGGAGAGAAAAAGAAAGAAAAGTGAGAGGAAGAGATAAGGAGAGGAATACTCTACATCATGGTAGTTAAAGGTATACAAGATTGACAATTTTGGTAACAACTAACATAGAAAGACTAGCTGCTATTATGTACGTAGTGTACGTATGACAAAATAAACCTGTGAACCTGGGGCAAGACAGCAGGCAATGTTACTTTGATTTGTTTTTACCTCTTCACGGACTCACTGAAAAACAGCCTTTGACTGAAGTGAGTGACCGTGTCGAAATAAAATAAACTGAAACTGAACTGAACTGTTTAGAAAGTAGGTGTCATTCCTAAACCCAGGATCAGACAAAGTTTAGCAAGAACGTGATTAGTTAGTATTTGTGTTAAAATTCCGAACCGCTTTGTTTGTCACATTGATCGAAATAATCGTCAGAAACTCTTCAGGAATGTTGACATCGACATATTTCAAATATTACTATAATATCGCTATATACTTTCTGTATTCATCGCTATTTACAAAATGCGAAAATGGGCGTACAAAAATATGTAGATCGAATCCGCTGTGTAAAATTCCTCCGGACTAAGAATTTTAGTGCTCTTATCTCTTCCGCTTTGTTTGTTTGTTAGTTGTTGTTTTTTTTTTGCACAATTACATGTATACTTACAATAATGCTGTTTACCTGCATGTTTCCTCCATTTGCATTTTCTCTGTCTTGTCTTCTCATATTTCAGTTATTGCATACCTTTATTTATCCTCAATAATAATATTGTTGATTTCCTCCTCCCACATATGTTGACAGAGAGGGTTTGGTGAGGCTCCTGAGGATCTCCGTGCCAAATATGAGAGGGCTAAATCTCTGGTCGGTACCGCTGGCAGCCACTACATGGCACTGAGAAACAAGTTCGCCGAGGAAGCCAGGGCCGCCGCTGCTATGGCGCCGGACCAACTCGGCCAGAACCTTCACGCCAGGATGGAAACGGCCGCCAGGCAGATCAAGAAGATCGGAAATCACGAGCTGCTGAAGTCTCGCTTCCAGAAGGTCGCCAGGAAGCCGCAAGAGTAAACTGTCTCAACTCCGGTACTTCAGCAGCGATGTCTCGCTGATCTAACTCAACAGCGTCTTTCGAGCGATGTACACCCTCACGGGGACAGAGCTGCCGAGAATGCGGCTTGTCGATGTAGTCATGTAATAAATGCTTGTATATGTACATTGTACTCCTTGTACACAGATTATTCATACAACTCCAGCCTTTTTTTGAAAGGATTACCCGACATGTGAAATAAAACTTGTATTTTTGACGAATCTGGTCCATGGAACTGATCTTAGAAACTAGTACAATGAATAGCTCTACCTGATGAATATGCATTCAGACCGAAGCAATATCCACGACTTTTAAATGTTTGTGTGCAATTTTCATATTCATAGTAATAAAGAGCCCTTACAATTAGCTAACAGCAAACCCAATGTAACACATTTTCATTCTACGTATCCACTTTTTGTTAGATAAAAATAGACATATATTCAACGATAATCTATCAAACTGATATGCCAGAATACAAATCAAAGATCAGGTTCAACTCTATTCTATAGCAAAATCAAAAGAGATACTTTAAATCAGTTGCTATGAATAATGTAGTGATATTTCATTAAGTTTTTCTTGTAGTGACGATTACACCAGTAATTTCGCATTTGTCTGCTTGATAACAAAGTGTTATCCTTCATCGTCATGCCATAAAAGTGATATCATGTTAATAATCTCATTCGGAGAGTTGTCAATTGTTGGAAAAGAAATAACAAAGCCAAACTAAAAAAAAGAAAAGCCTTTGATAGTGTAATATTCGATTTGTATTATGCTTTTTCTTAATAAGTTGGTTTCTTTTTTTCACAATGCTTACTTTGCTTAACTACTGCTTGCTTAATTCTTGACTCTTTAGCCTGTACACGCTTAGAACGTTTTCCCCCATCACAATACAGTAACATCACATTGAGAGTGTGTTTCCAACTCCTTATTCAAGGCAACGTGAAGTCTGTGCGGGACGGTTGTATAAGAAATAGAAGATAACTATTTTGAATTACAATCACAAAATACCAACTTGATCATACATTACGAATAGAGGTTCTAAGTACAAGAAAAACACCCAACTGGTACAATTTGTTGTTAAAACATTTAATTAAAATACCCACTCATTTGCTTCATGCCCAAGCATACAAACAGTTTTCATGTGACATGTGATTTCTAAAGCTCTAGGTTAATGTTTTATTTCAGTGTGTGCTCTCACACAATGTATCGAGTTTTTCTTGTTTGGAAGACTGTAAGTATGTTGTTACATTATTGTTTTTATCACGCATTTACATCTTTCGGATTTTAGTTTCATGTATTTTAAACCCCTTTCAGATTAATAAGAATAACTAAACTCACCTCATCTAAAGCACCGTTTGTTTGTTTTTTACATTCTAACTGTTGTCATTCTTGAAAGTATTGTATTCAAGTGTGATTAATAGGTGTAAGTGTGTAAATCTGAAATGTAGGCTTTTCGTGCAAGTTTTACTATGTGCTAGATTCATTTCAGTGTTGCCATATCTGCTGCGTTGTTGTTTTTAATACAGAAAAATAAAAATATACATTTGCCCATAGTTTAAGTAAACCTTCATGACCCTTTTTCTATATCCTGTCATTCAGAATCGGCTATGTGCTTTTGGTGATGATAATCACTATCACTACGCATTGGGATGATGACGTCGCAAACAGCGAAGCTGCGTGTGTTATAGACTGTGTAAAGTGAAGCTGTATTGTATGTGCGAGTATATCTGTAAGGTACTTCCATCAGTAACAGTTCGATTACATTGTGTATACAATGCCTTGTGTGGATGGAACGGCTTGAAACCTTGACATTCTGTTCAGAATAAAACCGGTGACGACTTGGATGACTTATGGGATGTTACCAGTGTGCATGTGTGTATGCATATATTTGTGTGTATATATTATGTGTATGTGTGTGTGTGTGTGTCCTTGTGTGTGTATGTGTGTGTGTGTGTGTGTGTGTGTATGTGTGTGTACAAATGAGTTTGCGTGAAGATGTCTGAAATATAATACAGAGAGCAGTGTCGACATTTTTAGGAGATATGTTTTTTGTTTGTTTTTCAAAACTGATGACTGACTAATCGAGTATGAGTGGGGTAAGAGAAAATGAACAGTACGCCTTTTGTGCTTAATTCGGTTCATTGGCCACGGCAAGGACATTTTTAGTCAAATCAAAAGGTAAACATTGAAAGTTGCAAGCGATAACGAGTTCAATCGGTCAACCAGCTAGAAGTGCCACTATTGAAAAAATTGATAAGACAGGAAACATACAAGAAAATTAAGATAAAAAAGAAAATGTACAAAGGAACTGATTAAATTAACTTTGTGAAAATAAAAGGAAGAACTAAAGCTACGAGAGACGAATATTCAGAAATAGGAATTCACTAGAGAGCTCTAGGGAGAGATGGAGAAAGACGAAGGGAAGCGATGTATTATGGCATCATTAGAGGTAGTAGAAATAGAGATGATTCTGAGAAATATAAAGATGACGAAGATAGTTAATTGATGTGAACAAAAAAAGGGAAGGAATGGTGATTTGTGAAGACATATATGATACACATAGTTTGGTAGCCGGGAAGAAAGGGAGAGAGAGAGAGAGGGGGGGGGGGGGGGGAGGAGGCCCCGGGAGAGAGGGAGAGAGAGAGAGAGAGAGAGAGAGAATTCTATAACATGTACGTTATATACTGTAGACCGAGAGGTGGTAGACAGCGTCATATATGAAAAATTCATATAACATTGGGAAATGTTATCTGTTAAACACACACACATACACACACAAGAAGGAACAACAGCATGTGAAGACGTTCTATTATGGTACACAGATATTAATAGAGGTGGTGTAAGAGAGGAAGAGTGAAAGAGATACGTAATGATATCTAGGAGTAAAAATGAAAATGAGTTTAAAACAAAGGGGCAAGATAAAATAAATTGTCCTCTTTAACAGAAGAACACTATCTGACTATTTGATTTCATTCAATCAATGAAAATATGTACAGATTTATGACGTGGTTGGTGCTTGCTGGATATCGTCGACGTTCTGCTATGCAAAGTGAACTACACGCAATAAAATTTCGAGATGACCTTCATGACTATCACGATACGTCAATTTTTCGTTTTCTGAGCCATGAAATGCAACAGCGCCATCTTCAGTTCGAATGAATGTTGTCTCGAGAAAAGTAAAAGAAGTGAATTAGCTTCAGGGTAACAGCTCATCATCTTTTTGGGTTTTTTTAAAAAGATTTTGTGCTTTATAATGTCCTGTTGCAGTTCATTGGAAATATCGCATTAGCATAGCCACTTATGAGTTTGAATTCCTTCAGTTCCTTATTGGCATTGATATTACCAACTTAAGATAACTTCGTGTGCTCTTTTATTTATTTTTCTGAAGTGTACTCTCTGATTAATTTACCTATCAATTTCTATTTGCAAATCTATTTAACAAATCTATATTTGTGGATATGAATAAATATAAAAAGTCGATGATAATATGGGGTTATAATGATAAAATCTTGAAATTAGTGGAGTTGGTATTAGCATATTTCAATGGGTATAAACAAAGAGAACTGCTGTGTTAATCATGAAGTCAATTAACGACAAAGACGTTTGCTTTTAGCTACTGTTTACTGCGTGTTCACGTTCCACAGTACAACGTGAGCAGAGAGTTTTTCCTTGCACGAAATACTATACCTTACTCTATTCGAGTATTGGTCAATTGACGTTTGTTGTTGTTGTTGGGGTTTAACATAAGATTGCGTACTCAATGTGTATTATGAGTGAAAAGAAGGAACTATAGCGTGGAATATCAACCCACGTCACAAACTTCTTACAGGGCAGCGACCTGACCTCAGAGCTGAAGCCAGTTCATGGCAGCGACGCGATAATGTTGAAAAAACAAAAAGATATTTCCTTCAGTCTTTAGTAACGGTCGAGTCTGATACAGCTTCTGACCGTTGTACAATCGATATTTGCAAGGCTTTTGACTTTGTGCTATATTACGTACCGGAGAACTCTTTGTCTGAGTGTGTCCTTGCCTCATCAGCATTATCTATAGTGAGGGGCGTGATAATATGGGTGGTGAACAGCACATCTTGCAGACGATTTGGTATCAACTGTTGTTGTTGGTTTTTTTTTTTCAAATACAAAATGTAGAGAACAAGGCCTCATCCTTTACTGTTTGAGTATAAGACAGCGAAATGAAAAAAAGTAACACAATTCAGTTTGATAATGTCTAGTCAAGATTGAAACACAATTCACTTATCTTGTGTTAATCAAACAGCAACTGTACAACAGTGTTTATTACCATCCTCGTTATAGGAAGAGTTCGATATATACATACATCAATTTTGAGTGGAAATGGCATGATATTATGCACAAAAGAAAAAAAAACGATGTCTATAGGTAAAGCACAACATAACCCCTAAAGATGCCATTCGTGATCAGTGAAATTGTTAATATCTCTTGTTTGCTCATTCAATATGATTTTATATTCAACTTATTTGATTGGTCAATACTAATTTTCTCACAGATTTTTCAAGAATTTATTTTTATCTTGCAATCGGATGGAAACTATGGACAAAATCGAATAAAAACCATTTTAAATCCCCTTTTTATGTTCTTCATACACATTCTTGACATTTTAATAATATTCCTTCCCCCCTTTTTCCCGCTTTTTTTTAATCTTCCCTCGGTACCCCTTTTTGTATTATGGAGTCATCCTTGATTTACGTATATACTGTCTTGACTGTCGTGAGATGGCAGTGTTTAAGCTTAATGCCGCAACCAGCACTCGCCTTATTGATCACAGCTACACGCTACTCGGTAAGTCTGCCCTTGCCACCATTCTTATCTCGAATCATTTTTTAAATCCCTTGTCCCGTCTGTCCTGATACATTTTTATATTTAACATGGTTTGTTACATTGCGTCCAACTGAAGAAAAAAATGTCAATACCTCTTCATAGTCCTATAGAAATAGCATCCCGCACCTTCAATGAGGTTATGAATTCACTGAAAAATATCGTAATCTGACAATCTTGCCAGAAGGATGTTGACTTCATTTCTTGTCAAGCAGATTGACATGGATAAAATGCCTTCTTGTATAGCGGAAAATAAAGATCTCCAAAGTTTATTATTGTGTTCCTTTGTTCGTGTATTGCGAGGATTCTTTTGTAGTTGATGGTGTCCTCAGAAAGTTTTTTCCCCCTCATTTTCCCCATCAAATACCAAGCTAAATAAGAAGTGATAAGGCTATGAGAGAACGATGTGGATACAGCTTTACTGGTATTCATTCAAGATATCGATTTCGGGAAAGTGGTTCCTATAAAGGGAAACGTGAAAGGGAATGGAGTGTTCAGAACTTATCCGCCACTAATGTAATAAAACCCTTAGAGGTAACTAAACAAAGAAACTAGATTGCTTAGCAATCTCTCCCCCCCCCCCCCCCCCCCCCAACGTAACGCGATATACCTTAATATACACTTTGTATAGTCAGAAAAGTAGCTTGCGTTTCCCATTGTGAACTCGGGTAAGCACTCGATTCAATGCAAAAGTTTCGTCCTCGCCAGATTTAAAGAATCGGTCTTGACATTTTGTAACACTGAAATGTAAGATGAAATGAATGTTTGATTGAAGAGAAGCATAAAGCCAGGAAGAGGAAGGAGAGAAAAAAAAATGGCATTCGTGCAAAAGCATGACAAGTGGCGTATCACCAATTGAACACAAAACCATGAGAACTTTAATGAATGTAACCACGATGTTTGTGATTCAAATGCCAATCAGATAAATGGAAACTGGAGGTTACTGTTGCAAGCAAATGTTAAAGGCGTTTTTGTTGGAGTATTACTATTTTTTTTCAGCACATGATGGTGATTCATCAAAGCTCTCATGCAACATTTTTTTTTTTATTACACTGTGAAATAAAACATGAATAATGGGACAAGAAACATGAAAGATCTCTTTACTGGTGCATATCTTATTGCATGTTAGGATACATTACACAATACATTGTAACAGATATGATGAAGTACGAAATAAATACACATAATTCTAGACGTTCGCATGCATGCGATGTTACCTGCATAATACTTTACAAAATATTACACACAGCGATTAGTTCTGGGGCACATTTCATAAAACTTGTTATTAGTGACAACTGCCACATTTCTACGCCAAATTTGCTTTCAGCCAATCAAATGCAAGGATTTCAGTAGCTTGTCACAACTGTAACAACTTGTCACTGATAACAACTTTTATGAAACGGGGCCCCGATCATGGAATTATACTAGAATATTCAACAGATATACATACCCGTTTATTGTTGATCCCTGATCACAGAGGTATGTTATACTAGAATGTTCAACAGATATTTATCCCTTAATCATTGGGATTTGATTTAAAAAAAAGAACAGAGGTTATTGTCTCAAACAGAACATGAAGTCCAGCACATATTTCGGGTCGTCATGTTTTTAGGTATCAGAATCTTCTTCTAAATTGTTCTTGCACTGGTTTTGACTAAATCAAACGAACACACTTTTATCGACGGATGTCGAACACCTTTGAGCATACTTATGCGAAGTGGGAATGTATGCACATGTACACAAGCATATAGCTTAAGAAATGAATGAAGACGTTGCTTTCATCGATCTGTACTGTCTCGACCTATCCAGGAATTGTACAATTAATGTAATAAATTACATTACTACTACTCTGTTCTGTTTCCGCCCATATGTCATGGCCCGCCCCCAAAAGGATTGTGCTATGTGGAGTATATTTTGGTTGTAACAACAGTGGTTAAAACCCAAATGCACAAAAAGTAATAATTTATCATCAAATTAATTAACTCTCTATTTCTTTGAGAATGTGTTTCCAAGTAATATTAATATTTTGCCGAAAAGGTTGTATCTTGAGGAGATGTGAAGTTATTCGTATTTAAACTTTTGAAAATTCTGAATAAATCAAATAATCATAAATGAACTGTATACAAAGGCTTCTACCCCTTAGAATTATCATATTGAATAGAAAAATTTGTTATGACCAAAAAACAAAAACAAAAATAACAGAGCCACAGACGACGGAAATGTGGTTTCTGGCACCGGATTGATTCCAGGGATAACATCCCCGTAACATTGTTTTAGGTGTGTGGATTTTTTAAAATATTTATAATTGTTATTTGATTTATTTAATATCCTTAATCGCTATGGATCTGAGCCTCAGTTCCGTCATTTACTTAACAATAGCCTTGTGTGAGGAGCTATTAATACTAATTTGTTTTAAAGAAAATAATTTCAGGAGAAAAATAACAATTCATTGGATGAGAGATTGCAATGCATGGATTTTTTCACGCCTATATGCTTTATGTCATTCGAGATATATGAGTAAATATCATAACTGTACCTCATTTCTTGAAAAAAAAAATGGCATGAATTTGCATTACACAGAACATTATTGGCAAAGAAGTGGTAAAAGTTATGACGACAAGGTTTCCATATTTACAGTTACAGTAGGCATGTTTGTACTTTCTTGGTTTTCTGGAGGGGAACAACCAAACACCTGCTTAAGTCCTCGTTGAAACTTGCGATACTGCAAGGCATACACGAACGGGTTGATCCAAATGTTGATGAAGGCGATGCAGACCGTGACATAGTAAAACACACCCTCGAGATCCACGGGCACGCCGAGGCAATAGACAAAGTACAAGATGCAGTTTGGTGAGAAGCAAATACAGAAGGAGACGGAGAGACACATCATCGTTCTGATCACATTCCTTCGGGCGCGGTCTCGGTAGTTGGTTTTCTGGTGAATCGAACTGAGACCATCTGCGTAAAATTTTGTCTGCTCCCGAAGAACTCGTAATATGGCAACGTACATGAGAGTCATGAGTGTTAACGGAGAAACGAATAAAGTTATGAAGGTGGTGATCCCAAGGGCCCGTTGCATGGTGTCACTCTTCCAGAGAAATCGATAGCACATACCGTCTTCAACTTTTGTAATCGAGGGTAAATAGGACATGTACATGAATCCCGCCATCCATGGCAGCAGCACACAAAGTCTTGCTGGACGAGAGGAAGCATTCCTTCTGTACTGGATTGCATGGACAATGGCTAGATACCGCTCTGTTGTCAGCATGGTCAGGTTCAGCACCGAGCCAGCATAGGTGGACCAAAAACTGTACTGGGTATACCAGAATCCACAGATGAATCTGGCTAACACAATGTTGTCACAAAGAGGCGGCAACGGCACAACAAAATTAGCTATGAGTAGGACCGAGGAGGTGAAGTCGATCAGGGATTGGTTTGCGATGAGGATGTTTGTGATGTCACGAAGTTCTTTCACCTTGGCAATGACAAGAAGCACGAGTCCGTTACCTCCAATTCCCAATAGACCAAATATGGAGAAGACTATTATTGATACAACCGAAAGATTCATCTCGAATCCACTCTCGTCAAACGATGTCGTCGAGTTCATTTCCATTTTTTAATATTTTAGGTCTGAAAGGAAAATGAGATATATGTAATTGCTTTAGAGAAGAAAAGCACTCTAACAGTGAATGCAAGTACTGCGACGATAAATTCGAGATGGGCGCCAAAAGGTAACAAATAATATGAATAGCATAATATCGTCGGCAGCGAAACTTCCTGACGCAATAGATTCGGTGGTAAGGGTCAAGTAGGCCCTATCTATGGTTCTGTAAGTCAATGAACCCACTGGCAAAGTCTATTGGGACTTCACAATCCTATACGTAAGGAATTAATCAGAAGGAAAGTTAAACTGGTGATATTCATTATCTGTGAAGACTGAAGAAGAAATTATACAAGAAAAACCAACTCGAAATTGGATCTCATGATTGATTGTTTAGCAATTGATGATTAGCAATTATGGTGAACTCCTTAGACCTCACCACTCGGCACTATTTCTCCACTCTTCATTTCGTTAAAGAGCCACAAAGATATTTATGTGCTGTTTTAACGGCCCGTTAACGATCGCCCCGACACTGTACAGGCATGCTAACCTGGAAACATTGAACTGCACATTACTTGAATATGAGACCATTCTGAAGCAAATAATTTTCACACAACAATAGATATATAATATACTCTTAAATTAATCCCACAAGGATTGGAACAATCATCCTCCAGCATTCCCACTGATTCCCACTGATCCTCTTTAAAGACATGACCCGTCATCCTACTTTTACTCACCGACTATTTACATTCGTTTGCACTTGTCCTCATTCCTGGTCCTTTTATTTACCTTCTCGAGTCTGGGCTAGAATTGTCGAGGGCACAAACGCTCCTTGGTTAGACGTGGTAGGAACGTCTGGTACAGGATTATTGCTTCCGTTGTTCCGGGTGTAAAACACTAACCAGCTGCTAACGATGCACTTTACATGTAAACGTTTACTGCATATAAGGCTATCATTCATAACTCAGAAATTCAAGTTCATCTGGCCACTGACTGCATTACGTGAATATCACACAAATGTGTTATCTGCGCGCTTCTTTTCTTCTTCAATATGCAACCGAAGTTCCATATGATCAACAACTGCTGGAAGTGATGCACCTGTAGAGCAAGACAGTTGGCTGGATGGTTTCCATACTCCGCTGGTCCATATACGAAATAATGTGGAAAGGAAGACTTGTCTTTACCTGGTTGGGACTTTTATACCTTTAGCCCTAAGATGCGAACGGACACTATCACGCCTCCATGTCATCACGTTACCACTGTATTTTTGTATTCTGCACAATGATTTTTTAAACCATGTGATAGATATTCTTTCTGTCATTATTTTTATGTCTTCAAAGCTGCTTCTTATCAGCTGACACTGCGATCAGCTAATTTTGTTTCGTCACTGTTTTTGACAGAACAATGGGTCTGCCCTTCGATTACAGTGTTGTCCTTCCAACCCTCTCTTCCTATAAAAGTCCAGTTTTGAATACGTCTCGCATTTTAGCAGCCCCCTACCCCCACCACCACAAACACACACACATCACCATCAGTTCTATAAACCTGTCACTCACTTGCAATCATGTGAGGTGCAATTCAAGTTCTGGTGTTAAACGTAACGGCGTGGATGTGCGTGAAGTTTGTTGGCGCACAGATATCGATAATCATCTGTTTTGCTACATGCCCATTAATGCATCAAATGCCCTTAATTGTTGTGAAGTGTAGATATGCCATTATACTATACAGTGAATATTATGTTTACTTTTCTCGTGTATACGTGACACTGGCTACGGCGTTGTTCCTGTATATTGGATAAGTTGACCTCCCAAGCATCTCTTATGGAGTTTTAACAGGAGGTTACGTATAGACACGGTTGAGGGAGAGTGGAATTTTAGTACAGGGATGAGAAGGGTGGGGGGGGGGGTTCTAAAGGAGAGCATGTTTAAACTTAGGGGTCATTTTGAGAAAGAGGTGATGGAGCCAAGTTGTCCCATGCTTTAACAGTGCGTGAGAAGATTAAAACTTGAATGAAACATGGGATGAAGTTGAATCTATCATAAACTTCTTGGTTTGTCTCCTTCTTTCTCTTGTAAACTTGTTTCTAAGCATGTTATTGTGTCGTATATATAAAAAAAAACTGTGAAGGATCCTGCACATGCATGTAAGTTAATAGGGTGTCATTCGTAAATGCATTTGCATTTTCGTATATTGTGTCCAGCCAGTTTCTGTAATGATGTATACTAGTAATCTAACTTACAAATGTGCAAGCAATTGCGTAAATAAATTAAACTGAGTTGGCCCTACGTCCACATATCGATGCAAATAAGAACATGACACTCTAATTGAGTTTAGAGTGAGATTTGCATAGTTCATGATATAAGAGTCCACCTGATAATCATTTAATTGTAAAAGCGAATTTAATTGACATTGATAGAAGCAAAAAAGAAGCAATTTTGGCTTTCAGGATTCGAGTATAAGAATCTTAAACTGACTAATTGGCAACCATGGTCACTTTAAAGTTATGTAGTGTGGGTTGTTGTATTTTTTCTATTTTATACGAGATGTCTTCAAAATATTCTCAGGATTTTTTCCTGAGAAAGCTTGTAATATCAACTTACAGTCTTGTTGACATGCCCTGCACAAATTATATGTTTGTTTCTTTTTTAAATTGTGAGTACGTGATTCCTCAAGAAGTTGTTACTTCATTTGTTCCAAAAGGACTTTTGCTAAAATTGATTAACTACAGCTAACCGCACACGTACACGCACACACACACACACACACACACACCTGTAATAATCGACGAAACTGAAGGAAAAAGGGTAGAAAGGAGTCATTTGCATGCCATGTTTATACACTGTGATAATTAAATGTATATCATACCTTTATTTAAGCAAGGCATTAGAGAGTTAATGTCATGATCTAAAATTAATAAATATGTTCTAGGTGCGTCTATCTATTACGCGACTTTAAACTGCAGTCATTTAATGTACATTCATTACTATATATTCAAACATAATGTATTGCCCAACATAAGAAAGCCTTCTTCAAGGTCACAGGCTTTAGACTGACTGGAACTGAATTAAAAAAGAAAAATATTCAAATAGATTTTTCTTCTTTAAAACAGTCAAGAAAGCTAACAAATACAAATTTTAACATAGAGGTGAAGAATCTAACTTTTTAAAACATATTAAACTACATACGGTTACCTGGTAGCACATTCTTGTTGAAGAACTAGAGAGGGAAAAAGCTTCATTTTTTAATAAGGATATTGTGAAAATCTAAGCTTCGTGGTCCTCCGTGAGAACATTATTCTGGCGTTATTTTTTAGACACTGAACTCTTGCTTTATAAGGAGGTCATTATATTGCTATTATTATTATTGTTATTATTGTTATTATCATCATCATCATCATTTCTATTATTTACTCAGCCAAATGAAAATGGCAATAACATTAACATAACATACATTTACATGGAAATGGCATAAAGTATGAACAGGGAAGCAATACATGGGCGAGGGCTCACAACTATACAAATATCTTTAAAAGACAATAGCCTTGATTAAACATTCTGAAATTGCCAGTGTGTACCCCTGTCACTGTTAAGAGTTGTTGTTGCTTCATGAAGGTGAATAATTGATCTTTCGAACGTAAGCTCAATTTTTTAATGGCATTTAATTCGATGATTTGAACACCATTGAAACAAAATTTGAAAACGTTTGAAAATTGTGGTATCGCAATTGGAAAATCTTTGAATGAATTTAACCATGATATTGGTTGTTCGCTAAACAGTATGACCACCTTCCATATTACCATCCGGTGGAAAAAAAACAACTGAGAACGGTAAGTCCAGTTTATTTCTTTCCACATTTATGAACCACTTACCGGTCAATTTCAGCCATTTTTTGATGTTTGTTTATTTATTTTCCATTTCACATTGAAAATAAATACACAGAAATCATATACATCATCATATACATCATATCATACATTAAATCATATACATGAATAATGAGGGATTACAAAATGGATGGATTTCCCAATTAAGATTCATTAGTCATGATTCTGTTCTTCCATATCTGTATAGCTTCATTTTTTATACACAATATCAGAAACACCTAAGAGCATTTGAGGCATTACATACTAACATACATTTCTGGGGGGGGGGGGAGGGGGGGAGGGGGAGGGGAGGTGTTGTTATGCAAACCCCATAGGCAGCAACCCTATGGGTTTTACAACATGAGAGCCATAGTCTATAGTTCTCTTGAATAGCTCAAAATTGTTTGTCAAGCAATTTATATATCTCTCTGTACAATAAAACAGGGTTAGTACAACACATCTGTTCGTCAGTATTTGGTGATATCAACTTTCTTTTCTATGGCAGATTTGTTTGTTTGTTTGTTTGTTTGTTTGGTCTTAGCGGGAAAACGCTGATAATAATGATAACGATTATAATAAAGTGGATTTATATCTACCCAAGCCCAGAGAACTTGGTTACTGAAGGGTTAGAGGATGAGAACGCTGGATATGATTCGAATCTAGACTCTCCTGTTTGAAAGGATAACCTTATCCACTGTACCACTGTGACTGTACATTCTGAGCCGACTGAGTAGGTCGGATAAAGATGCGTCCGTGCAATGTAACGTTTGCTGTAAAATGCACTCAATTTTATATAACATGTCCCACAAGCTGAATGTTTTCTCATCACTCAAGAGTCAAATACTACAGTCAAGTTTTTGCCCACATCGATTGCTTGAGTTTCCGGACCTTTACGACCATGTATGCTGGAGCAACCGAAGACCTCTACAAATCCACGCTGAAACTTGCGATACTGCAAGGCATACACGAACGGGTTGATCCAAATATTAATGAAGGCAATGCAGACCGTGATGTAGTAAAACACACCCTCGAAATCTACTGGCACACCGAGGCAATAAACAAAGTACAGGATGCAGTTTGGTGAGAAGCAAATACAGAAGGAGATGCTAACACACATCATCGTTCTGATCACATTCCTTCTGGCGCGGTCGCGATAGTTGATTTTCTGGTGAATCGAACTGAGTCCATCTACACTGAATTTTGTTTCTTTACGAAGAACCCATAAAATGGGGACATACATCAGGGCCATCAGTACTAATGGACAGAGGAATAGAATTACGAAAGTAGCAATCCCAACAGCCCGTTGCATGGTGTCACTCTTCCAGAGAAATCGGTAGCACACTTCGTCTTCCACTTTGGAAATTTTGAAATGATAGGACATGTACACGAACCCAGATAACCACGGAAACAGTATGCAGACTCTTGCTGGGCGAGAAAGAGCTCTCCTTCTATAATGAATTGGATGAACTATGGCCAAGTACCTTTCCAATGTAAGGATGGTAAGGTTTATGACTGAAGCAGCATAAGTAGCCCAATATGGGTACTGGGTGTACCAGAACGCGCAAATGAATCTGGCTAAGGCAACGTCATTTGGCAGAGGCGGTAACGGCACAATATACGACGCTATGAGTAGGACCGAGGAGGTGAAGTCGATCAGGGATTGGTTTGCGATGAGGATATTTGTGATATCACGAAGTTCTCTCACCTTCGCGATGACAAGGAGCACGAGTCCGTTTCCTCCGATTCCCAATAGGCCAAAGGTGATGTAGATAATGGTAGTCGCTAACGACAAATCAATTTCCAGCCCATCGCCGCTTGGTAGCGTCGAGTTCATTATGATAAAGTAGAAGTGATTTATGTCTGAGAGTGAGAGAAAAGGAGCTTGTTATACATAGCATTCATTTAATACGAATGTCTTCCGGAAGCACATGTTTTGTGTACTTATTGCTACGGTTACATCGCCATCTGTTGCTTATAGTGTTGTATAGTGTCGTTGCATCTGACTTGCTTTCGACGAAGACCACAGCATTTCTACACTGGACAGCAAATGAAAGTACCCACTTCTGTGAAAGGCCACACACAAAAATTCCCCCCCCCCCTAGAAATAAACATTTTTTTTTTTTTTTTTTACACAGGTGTGCTACAATGCTCCTTACTAATCACATGCACATAAGCATGTCAAGTGAAGGTCTTCATAACAAAGAAGAACTTGACATGCATAGCATCTTGGTTACTGAATCAAAAGTCCCACACAAAAGCATTTTCCACCACTCAAAAATGGCCTCTGAATGGACATTTTTAAACAACCAACATTGATCCAAGCTCTGCAGGAGGAATTTACAGTACTTCCCCAGGACTACGCCAGATAGCTTGTTCAGAGCATGCGTCAGAGATGCCTAGAATGTGTCCAGGCATGATGAGGACATACACATTATTGAAAACTGATGTTTGTGACTGGTTTTCTTTTTGTCCTGCATGTGACACTGATTTTTGCATAAAATTTGTAAGGCTCATTCTGTTACATTTTGTGACTTTTGATTCAGTGACCAAGATGCTGTGCATGTCATTTTTTTTTTGTAATAAAGATAATCACTTTCTATTGGGTATGTGATAGATTACTAATGGATATTACAGCATACCTGTGTACAAAAACTGTTTATTTCTAGGGAGTGAATTTTTGTGTGCGGCTCTTGACAGAAGAGGGTACTTTCTTTTGCTGTCTAGTGTATTAACCTACTAGATAACTTCTATTCATCAACACATTTTCCTTTTTTGGGGGGAGGAGGGGGGACGGGGGGGGGGGGGGTTACGAACAGGTGTAAAAACAAAATTTCAAGCAGTCAAGCAGTATTTGCATAATATATTGGCAAATCATCCCCACATTTAAAAGTAAATATCATGGTGCTGAAATGAGATGAAGTGAGGCATTCACTAACTGGTTGTAATTATCTCCTGACCGCGACCTGGGAAGAAACTGTTGATGAAGACTGCAAAGATTTGAGCACATGATCTGAGTTACGCCAAATTTTTCACAGTACGCACATGAAACAATCTCCACTCTTTTTGAGTTGAATTTATACCTGTATCAGTTAATCTTTTTCAAATTCACATTCTTTGACACATTAATATTGAGTACTCAGTTTCACCACCAAAAATGAATAGTTCGTGTTCGAGTAGTTTTGTTCACAAACGTTTGAATAATTTGAAAAACAGAAGCAACAGTCTCGTACCAATGCAGCATAATCATAGCCTTCGTTTTAAGCCATTTTATGTGATCATTCAATTAACTAAATGCCATGTAAGCCACAGTGTGCAAGTAAAAAAATAAATCATCATGAATTCCTGATTATACACACATGCATTGTTTTGTCGCTTCGTTTAGAGCATACCTTGACCAATTGTCAAAGCACGTACACTTTGCAGTCCTTTCCACTGACATAAATGTGTTGTATAGAGTAATTTAAGTGATTGACTAAACAAATCACAATCAGTTTTAAACAGCAACTTACGACTTTGAAGAAGTCCTGTAGGAGTTGCGATCCGTCGACGTCTTTTTGCTGGTTCAAAGAGCTGGGAGAGATGTTTGTTTCATGTACTATTCAGGATGCTGTGCCCGGACGCAGTGAATGTCATAATCAGCATTAAAAACTGTTAGTCAATTATGGACAGTTTTAGGTTTTTTTTCTAACACAAAAGTCGTATTTTAAATCCTTATCTGCCTACTCAATATTAAAATATTCAATGTAAGTCATGTAACTTACACTGCAATCGAAAAATATCATGCAGTATCTAATCTTGATTTCTATTCAAAAGAAAAAGAATACTCCGAGATTTGTCGTAGATGCGCCGATAATGTTGAAGTTGAAACAATATGAGAGGAAACTGGCTCGTTAGAAGCCGTTTGCTCTTGCTTTTAGTCCAGAAAAAAGAATATGATGTAACCCCAACGCGAGGAACAAGAAAACTGAACGTGGCATGACTACCCATACAGAATTAGTCGGTTTATATATCATGTGCAGATGACAGATGTCACGTGATCAGCTCTTGCTCGTGTAGTCCCCATAAAGATTGAGCGATACAATTGTAATAGGGAATCTGCATTACGCTGTCAATCTTCAAAATGACAGCCGCATGATTTATAAAGATTATTTTGACCTAGCAATCTACTCAAGCTTTTCGTACCGGCAGATTGCATGAAAATACACAAATGGGATATCCTTAAGGAAACAAAAAGTATTCATATTTGTCCTTTTACCTACAAAATATTGTTTGTACGAATGAAAGTATGTATGATTATGGAGGATTTGACAGCACAGTTTATGTATATACACAAATCATAATCAACTGCGTGTGCGTATACGTTTGCGTACAGCGTGTTATACAAAAAAAAAAGTTTGATCTCAAATACAAGTCTTGATGAAAGGCTTTAACGCTTGAAAAATGTATTCTTTGTGAGAATTTTTGATGGGCTGACAGCAACATCGTCTATAGGAGTTTCCTTCAATGTAATGTATAATGTAATGTAATATAATGTAGTATATATCATCAACGACTCTTGCTGACATGATTTTCCATACACTTCATAATATGTTATTACCATTTTTTTATCGCCATCATGATCATGGGTGCAATGAGCCAAGACAAAGTCCAACCCATTATTGACGAGGCATTGCAGTCTTTTGTTTAAAGCTCTTCTTTCCTTCAAGCACGGACCTGCCAACCTCCTTGTAGTCCATGGGCCAGGCCAGATATTGGTACCATCTGAGGTGGCAAAACCTTTTTGGTGTCATTTTGTTTGTCGGGCATAGATATGCTTATCAAGCTATGATAGCATTTCCAAATGAGTAGCTTAGTCATAGTAAATGAATTTTTAATCAATTTGGTCTCGTTGTTATATCCCTATACTTCTGAATCGAAACTAACCGCTTTACAAAGAAGAGCACTGTCTTCTGTATGTTCCATAGAGCTGTAAAATGCAGCTCTATGGTATGTTCACAGGTGTTCTGTTGTAAACGCGGTGCGCTTCGTCTTTATTCAAGGCAGCGAAGGGAATATCCAAAGATTATGATGTCCACAGCGCTTAGTCCTTATTCTAGACGGCGAAGGGAATATCCAAAGCGTATGATACAGTGTATATCCTTTTATCTAAAAGCAACAACAACAACAAAAGCAATTTCTCGTGAATTTTACCGTATCTTTCAATTATTTATCATTTTCCGGCGAAAACGCTACGGTGAAAACGCTGATACCACGCCAATGTCGCTTTATTTCCCTCCAACAATATAAGATAATGCCAAAACAATGTACCGGTACACTACGATACATTATAATGAATGATATTGTAAATGAACAGAGTGATTTTTGTTTAAAACTGATGTATTTGTTGCTAGGGTGGTATAAAAACAGTATAGATAATCCCTTTTATGAGGAACTTTAGATATGACAACGGTACAGTGGTCTAGATAAAGACTAAGCGCACCGCGTGACAGCTGTGGACGTCATAACCCTTTGGATATTCCCTTCGCTGCCTTGAATAAAGACTAAGCGCACCGCGTTTACAACAGAACACCTGTGGACATACAGAAGGCAGTGCTCTTCTTTGTATAGCGCTTTAGTTTCGATTCAGAAGTATAGGGATATAAAAACGAGACCAAATTGGTTAAAAATTCATTTATTATGACTAAGCTACTCATTTGGAAATGCTATCATAGCTTGATAAGCATATCTATGCCCGACAAACAAACTGACACCAAAAAGGTTGTGCCACCTCAGATGGTACCAACAACCCATTTTTCGGGTCTTGGCCCATGGACTATTGGACCTACTACACATACGGACTATGAACGGAGGTCTTTCTTTGATCGAATGTTCACCATCGCCACCTGATTATGTGCATCTTAATGAGCACATTCAGACGTTTGGACAATGACGATTGTGAAATCGTGCATCGTCACTGACAAAAGAACCGTTTCCCTCATTTCGGTCATATTTGGCTGAGGTGCCTTTTCAGACTCAACTGCCTTTGAATAAACACCAATGACATATATGGGGAGCAGCAAACCTCAAACAAGGACACAAAATTGGTAATAACTGAAGCGGCCACTTGCGGCCGCATGACGTGTAGGGCTCACACCCGTAAATACAATGGAATGTCCCAGACCCCTTCACAAAATCGTACCAAAGATACCAAAATAAATGAAGAGAAAAATTAATTAAAAATCAATGATGTAGTTTGGCAAAAAGCTGAATAGCTGTAAATATTGAGTATGAATTCCTCTACAAATTGCATTTTGGTTGGAAGATGAAAGCTTTTCTGGTGAAATTTGAGGGGACTATAATCATTGGGTATACGTGTACGAAAAATGAGTGATTTTTTGAGTGACAAGAACTCGTAGTCTGGCTTTGCGGACCCCTGGACAGAATTTGGACGGAAGAATCCACCCTGAAAATTTGATGGATGAAAGGGTATATCTCACATATCCAGGTTAGTGAAGCTGAAACACCTAATTTCTCCCAGCTATTTTACAGAATTTTTTGAAATTTGATTTTTAACACATCCCTAAGGGGAAATATTTAGGGGTGTGAGCCCTGTAACGTCCCTGAATGGCGAGACAAGCATGTCGTCTACAGTGTATGTCTAGGGTGCGTTTATCAACTCCTTTTCTCGGCAGAAACAGGTTATCCAAACAGCTTTCAAGGAATTTTTACGAGTTGATAAACGCAAAGCTGTTTTGATAGCCCTTTAGGAAAGCCTTTTACGAAAGGGTGCGTTTATCAACTCCTTTTCTCGGCAGAAACAGGTTATCCAAACAGCTTTCAAGGAATTTTCACGAGTTGATAAACGCAAAGCTGTTTTGAAAGCCCTTTAGGAAAGCCTTTTCGAAAGCCCGAAATTTGTGGCTGCGTTTATCAACTCCTTTTCTCGGCAGAAACAGGTTATCCAAACAGCTTTCAAGGAATTTTTACGAGTTGATAAACGCAAAGCTGTTTTGAAAGCCCTTTAGGAAAGCCTTTTACGAAAGAGTGCGTTTATCAACTCTCCTTTCTCGGCAGAAACAGGTTATCCAAACAGCTTTCAAGGAATTTTCACGAGTTGATAAACGCAAAGCTGTTTTGAAAGCCCTTTAGGAAAGCCTTTTTGAAAGCCCCAAATTTGTGACGATCAAAACAGGTTTCCTAAACAGGTTATCAGAAACCTGTTTGTAAAAGCCTTTCGAAGTTGATAAACGCAAAGCTGTTTTGAAAGCCCTTTAGGTCGCCCTACTGCGGTTACGCAACCATGCGTTTCCGGTTTCTGAAAAGACGCGCGCCACGTAAAGTGCACACGAGTACGTGTACACAGGTGTATACATATACAGCTGTGTGTAATGCACGCATATGCTTGGAACAAGGAGGTGTTTCTTTCACCAACAAGGTTTGAGAAATAGAGTAACAACAGTCTCATTCCCTTTGATCCCATGTCTCATGCCGCCACTCAGAAACATTTGAAGTATAACATTGCTAAACTGGAGCTGCCTCACAGATAGGAAGACAATTGATTCATGTGCCATTGTAACATGACTCGTCACTCTCAAAGGAAGATATGTCTTTATGATGGAAATTGCTTTTCGCCGTCCCTTCTTAGAAAACAAGTGGTACATTGATAAGTACAGGCAGTCAGGGCTTTGGAAAGGGCTCTCGAAAGGGCTATGGAAAGGGCTATGGAAAGGGCTATCGAAAGCCGTTTAAACAGGGGAAAGTTGATAAACGCAGCCGACGAAAACAAGCGGCACATTAATAGTACTGGGAGTGGACAGGGCTTTCGAAAGGGCTATGGAAAGGGCTTTCGAAAGGGCTATAGAAAGGGCTATCGAAAGGGCTATCGAAAGGGCTTTCGAAAGTCGTTTAAACAGGGGAAAGTTGATAAACGCAGCCTGTGACGATCCAAACAGGTTTCCTAAACAGGTTATCAGAAACCTGTTTGTAAAAGCCTTTCGAAGTTGATAAACGCAAAGCTGTTTTGAAAGCCCTTTAGGTCGCCCTATACTGCGGTTGCGCAACCATGCGTTTCCAGTTTCTGAAAAGACGCGCGCCACGTTAAGTGCACACGAGTACGTGTACACAGGTGTATACATATACAGCTGTGTGTAATGCACGCATATGCTTGGAACAAGGAGGTGTTTCTCTCACCAACAAGGTTTGAGAAATAAAGTAACAACAGTCTCATTCCCTTTGATCCCATGTCTCATGCCGCTACTCAGAAATATTTGACGTTTGTGCTAAACTGGAGCTGCCTCACAGACAGGAAGACAATTGATTCATGTGGCATTGTATCGTGACTCCTCACTCTCAAAGGAAGATATGTCTTTATGATGGTAATTGCTTTTCGCCGTCCCTTCTTAGAAAAAAAGCGGCACATTAATAGTACAGGCAGTCAGGGCTTTGGAAAGGGCTCTCGAAAGGGCTATGGAAAGGGCTATGGAAAGGGCTATGGAAAGTTGATAAACGCAGCCGACGAAAACAAGCGGCACATTAATAGTACAGGGAGTGGACAGGGCTTTCGAAAAGGCTATGGAAAGGGCTTTCGAAAGGGCTATGGAAAGGGCTATGGAAAGGGCTATCGAAAGGGCTTTCGAAAGTCGTTTAAACTGGGGAAAGTTGATAAACGCAGCCTATGTTTACTCTGAAACAATGTGCGACAAATGGGGAAAAATAGATTACAAATCACAGTCAACCTGCCTAATTATTTGTGACCGTGCACCTCAAAACGAACATAAAGTCGCACACAGTGATTTTGCGTGAGGACTGAAAATATTCACTAAGTGAAACGGGTCAACCTAGCCGAACTTGACTTTTTCATATTTTCTGAAAGAGCGGGTCTTCTTTTACATTATGCTAAAATTTGGTATCATAAAACGAGCAGGAAAGTGGTTTTTTTAGCAGTTTATCTCGAACATTTTTGGTAGAATAGTGTGATTAAGTGTGTCTTTAGTATTCCTTTTTCATTTCTGAAAAACCTTGTCCACACTCTTCACTTTCAACTCTAATAACTTTTGAAAGGATACTACTACTGCTTTGAAAGTTGGCATTAATTATGGACAGAATGTTTTAATAAGGCATGCTCAATTTCAGTTTAATCTGATAATCCCTTCATTGTTGTTACTCTGGTGGTTTACTTCCTGTTTTTTGTCCCATTCATCGCACAGCCAGCACGGTTTGGTAAAGATGAAGCGCTTGAATAGACACTGTACTTCAGAGCCTCTTTTCTCAGTTCACACTTTTCCTGAGTTTGTGCTTTCTTTCCAATATTTAGATAGGTTAGGAGAGTCCATTTGATTTGAGTTATACATCATTTTAAAGCTTAAAGTCTGCTCTTTCAGAATATGGTCTTAACTAAAAATTTATGTCTAGCGACTTTGTGTTTGTTTTGAGGTGCAGGGTCACATTTGTTATTTATTATTTATTATCTCCGGCCATCACTTTTCCGGATATATATATTCCGTTGGGGTATGTAATATCCAGGTATGGCTGACGCGCAGTTGTCTGAACGTATTTATGACAAAATCTTACTAGAACCAAACACATGACAACTCTTAGGGGGAAAATAGACAACATGAACGACGGGATATTAAATTCACATCTTGATCACTTTTCCATATGATGATAGTCTGACATCGCGATTGAAGAAAAAAAAGGAAAAAAATCTTAACGATATTTCTCTCCAAGATAATCATCTCATCTTGTCAGCATATTCCAATAAACGGGACGCACACGAACATCTCAACGAAACATGCAACTATCATGTAGATAGAATAGCAGTTATGGCATGATTGACAATGACTTGTATATAGCTCCAGCACTTGGATAGCTACTATCATGTCGTGCTTGAACACAACTCGCTCATGCGGCTCATTTTATCTGAATGGCTGCCGGGAACAGCACTATACAGGATCACTGAGGACTGAATTGTGTCTACGTAATGTACAATCCTGTACTGCGACGTTTTAGAATAAAACATCATTTCCTTATTTTCATGATTCCAGTACAGAAATAAAGAGCAAATGCAATTGATTTCAAATACACTACTGTACCAGATTGTCACACATATTTTACACGTATATAATCTTACAATATTACATTTTTGAATATGGTTACTCCCTAACGTACAAACTTAGCTATGCATTTATTACTATGCGTAAAATTCTATGTTCTTAAATTTATACGCAACATAAGGCATTTTTGAAATGGGGCCATTTACAATAGTTTTTGACCATATTGACGCTTCAAATAGGCCTCGATATTCACAGGGTTGAACATGCAAAAAGCATAATTATAACGTCATGTACAACAAAAATTGTATCTCCGTTTTCAATTTCATAAATCCTAAATATGAAAAAGTAATGCATGAAGATAAGAAGGTAACTTCAAATATATGAACTATGTGAATTGAGGAAAAGAAAGCATTTTCAACGAAACATGTAACCGTAAACGTTTTAGCATATTTATTTATTTCTTCTATTCTTTTGCGGTCTCAGCTTTTTCGTCGACAATTTCTCCAGATCTGTGATACTGAAAAACGTGGTTTTCTTATGCTATACCGTTTACCAAGGACTAGCACAATTATCTCCGACCAGGTGAACAAAAAACAAACAAAAAAAAAATAACCGAAGAACAGTGAGTTTTGTAAATTTTGCAATACAAAGTTCTCGTGTATCAATCACAAAATCCGCATAGTTTAGCGTGGGTAGAAGAGGATAATATAGGGTCAGAAGATGTATGCATTTGGGTTGGGTTGGGACCATGAATCGAATGTCTGACAAAATAGAGCATTATCCACCATATAATGTCAACAGAGAAAAAACATACAAGACGTATACACAGTGCCGATGCATCCATGAAATGTGATGAGTACTTTGCGCTTGAATGTATATATAGTCATGTATGTGCACCTTGCATGAGCTGAATGCATTATTATCATCATTCAAGAGTCATTCACTGCACTCAAGTCTTTTCCTACATCAGTAGACTGAGTTTCGGAACCTTTACGACCACGATTATTGCAGCAACCGAAGACCTCTACCAACCCACGCTGAAACTTGCGATACTGCAAGGCATACACGAACGGATTGATCCAAATATTGATGAAGGCGATGCAAACCGTGACATAGTAAAATACACCCTCCAGATCCACGGGCACACCGAGGCAATAAAGAAAGTACAGGACGCAGTTTGGAGAGAAGCAAATACAGAAGGAGATGCTTACAGATACCATTGTTCTGATCACATTCCTTCTAGCGCGATCGCGATAATTGATCTTCTGGTGAATGGAACTGAGCTTATCTTTATTGAATTTTGTTTCCTTCCGAAGAACCCGTAGTATGGGGACATACATCAGGACCATCAAAGCCAATGGACATATGAATATTATCACGACAGTTACAATCCCAACAGCCCGTTGCATGGTGTCACTCTTCCAGAGAAGTCGGTAGCACATTCTGTTTTCAACATTTGAAATTGTGAAAAGGTAAGACATAAACACGAACCCCGAGACCCA
Source organism: Diadema antillarum (assembly GCF_040938485.1). Lineage (NCBI taxonomy): Eukaryota > Metazoa > Echinodermata > Echinoidea > Diadematoida > Diadematidae > Diadema > Diadema antillarum. The sequence continues at coordinate 336,649 of NW_027271043.1, read as the reverse complement.
TGGGAACAGTATGCAGACTCTTGCTGGTCGAGATAGAGCTCTCCTTCTGTAATAAATGGGATGAACTATGGCTAAGTACCTTTCCAATGTAAGGATGGTGAGGTTCATCACTGAAGCAATGTAAGTAGCCCAATACGGATAGGTGGAGTACCAGAACGCGCAAATGAATCTAGCTAAGGAAACATTACTTGAAAGTGGAGGTAGTGGCACAACATAGAGCGCTATGAGTAGGACCGAGGAGGTGAGGTCGATCAGGGATTGGTTTGCAATGAGGATGTTAGTCATGTCACGAAGTTCTCTCACCTTAGCGATAACAAGAAGCACGAGTCCGTTGCCACAAGTTCCAAGCAGGCCAAATACGATGTAAATTACGGTCGAGACATCAGACAAATTTATGTCAAATCCACTCTCGTCTGACGACGCTGAAGTATTCATTGCCATCGTGAAATGAGCACCTTTGTACCTAGAGGTAGTAGTGTAGGAAAGTGATTCAGTTTATATCATAGACATGGACACTTGTCAGGCAAAAACGTTTTGCAATCTGTGAATAGGTATAATGATTAAAAGTTGGTATTAAAAGTGAAATCCACGATTTAAAAAATAAAAAATTCAATGACTTACATTGCACCCACTTATTTGATTGAAGTCTTCAAGCTTCTTAGATAGTTCTTTCATCTATATGTTTCTATGTATTTAAAATGAATGTCTTTCGTCTCTATCCCCTCGGGTTCTAGATTTCCCTTTGTTTTATTTTTGTCTGTTTTGTATACTTTTCCTGGAATTGTTCATGATCTTTGAGGAAATAGTTTGTATTTTCGCTTATCATTATTAAGCAGTTTCATGACATTTAAACACACTTATTTTAGAAAGCCCACATTTATTATCTAGTGTGATACAATCAAGCACCTATAGTCCCTATTCAAGAAATTGATGTTAGCACTACCAACGCACGAAACTCTTCATAAAATTCGGAGGATGCTCGTTATTTGGAAGGTTCTTCATTACAAGCAAACACACACACACATACAAAAAAAAAATGTTCGTTAATCTGAAAATGAAATCAGGTCGCAGAACCCGAATATCTGTGGCATTTATATTCCGAAGATTTTGACATTCTAAAGACTGAATAATATTCCGAAAATGAAATAAGCTCCGCTATTCCGAAGGTTTGTTAAACTGAAAGTGAAATAATTTTCGTGTTCCAAAGGTTTCTTTATCAATAAAATAAAGGACAATTCGTATGATTTCGAAGGTTCTTTAATCCAAGAACGTAGCGTTCGATATTTCGAAGATTCTTCAGTGCGAAAACGAAATGAAGTTCGCTAATCTGAAAATGAAAAAGTGTGTACTCGGAATTGCGAACCTTACTTCGTTTTCGGATTATCGAGCCTTCGAAATAACGAAACTTCGAAATCACAAAAAAGTGTAACTGAAAATTCTTTATCGCTTGGATTCTATCAAGAACAAGTGTTATCCAGGAACTTCACATCTCACAAAGATAAGTATATTGAATGTTATACAAATTTGTAATAAAGACCCATTTTCATTGCCAATGTGAATACACAGTGGATACTAAAATGCACGTGTATGAACACAAACATCAAGCGAAGATAATTTATTTACAATATATGACACAACTTGATATTGACAGGAGGAAAGTATTATGGGCCAAGAACTTTATCTGTTTTATTTTTCCGAGGTCTTTGACTCAATCATTACCATGTCATTTTTTTTTATTGAATTACTCCATCAACACCGGAATGTATATATTTACCATGAGAATAATCCTGTCAATAACAAGTCTTGAATAACTTTATTAGATCCATTGCAACATATTTTCTCAATGACGGGACTCTCCGGATACGACCAGTATCAAATAAGGTGTAGGCCAGCGTAAAATCCTCTTTTTTGTTGTTACATTATTGCCCAACGGATGCATGACTCTGTCGTGAAAGCATCATAAATTGGGAACAATGCAACGCGACACTAAAGCTTACGTTTATTGTGCAAAAACCATATAAATAGCCTTTAATGATTTTAAATGGGACTTTGTCCATACATTATTATAAGTTATATTCAACAGTGATGAATGGTAAAGTTTTGATTTTAACTGCTCAACTATTTCACTTGATCTTGTCTTGAAGATCCCTTGTCAAAAACATAAAATGCAAATTCAAGGCATTTCAATCAGATTTCAATGGAGGACGTTTCTGTAACATTGCATTTTACCAAATTACGTTTGTTCAACAGTGATGAATGGTACAGTTTTGATTATAACCGCTCAACTATTTCATTTGATCTTGTCTTCAAATTCCCTTGTCAAAACATAAAATGCAAATTCAAAGCGTTTCAATCAGATTTCGATGAAGTACGTTTCTTTAGCATTGCATTTTGCCAAATTACGTTTTACCGAAATATGTGATAGGCACAACCTAAAGTAAATTTAGGTTAGCACTCACCTATTTGGACTTCTTGAGTAAGAGTGTGTTCACTTGGCACCTTTTCGTTGTATCACAGACCCTGGACTGACGTTTGTTAAATGTTGTGGAGGTCTATCCAGGATGAATGCTGCTATATTGACGCGCCGACAGTCATGATACGTATATAAAAATCACCAAGTCGTTTATGGTTTGAAAAGTAGGTCGAAATATTTAGTATCGTGAGATACGACTCCCTCTAACATCGAATATACGATAGTTTAGATTTTCAATTGAAAAAAGTCCAGTTTTGTGAATTCTTGGAAAAGGAAGTAGTGTGTATATCAACTGTTCAGAAGCTCTATGAAGATTGCGTTTGCTCCAGGAAGTTGCTGATGGCCCAACACGCAAGATGAGATAGCTTTGAACGTGCGACCGAGCCATATCTGGTCAGTTTATATACTAGTATCATGTGCATGTGATAGATGTCACGTGATCAGCTTGACATTGTTAGCCTTATACAGTTTAAGCGATGCAATTGGCGGGGTATCCAAGACGAAATCGCTCGTCGAAAATTGACGGCTGCTAGTGGCTCACAGAAATTCCGACTATATTTTGATATTACAATAATAATTATGCTCTAGCTCTTCGCATTGCACATCCTTAAGGGAATATTGTCATTGATTGTACGATGTTTTCCGGTAATGTAGTAAATAAGAAGCATCAGTGCAATTGACTTACACGATACCATACATCTGCCAAAGAGAGCAATAAATGCCCCTAAAGAACGTTTGCTATCTAAGTTTGAGGAGTGATATTATATCCTCTTTTATAATACTTAATGATAATCATAACAATAGATAATTTTCATATGGTGCATTTCAGACCTGGTGCAGAATTTCAAGGCACTTCAATGCGTAAAAGAGCGTTTCTTTCAGATGAAACCTTTAGAAATAATTCTTAATTCCTAGTGTAAACTATAAATGATTGATCTAGTGGTATGGGATGCAGACACAGTTCAACTCCAATAAATTTTACACTTCTAATTGTCGGAAGAAAACAAAATTAACATCGCACACTTTCTTTGATGATCAGACACAACTTTATTGTTCACTTTGATATTTGCATTATTTATTTATTCATCAATATATTTATTTATGCATGTACATATTTTATCAGATGATATCCATGTATTTGTATTCGATCATAATACACAAACAAGATGGGGCATGAGGGTATGGAGGAGAATGATCCTAATCTGTACACAAACAATCCAGGTCAACCTCAAACGTGACATTTCCAGCTCTCGCAGAACATGGCTTCTATCACTTTTTTAAGAACAGTCCTTTTAAAAAGATTATCATATTTTTGTGATGACGTTCACACCATTACTACAACTATATTATTAGAGATGAAAGAGAGAGACAGAGAGATCAAACGACACCTCCAAAAGTGAACTATTTTACTTGTAAATAAACCAGAAGTTAAACGCACAAAAACAGGGTTTTTTGTTTTTGTTTTACATATGTAAATTATGAAACATGCAAATGCCTTGAAGTCAGTCGTAGCTACACTTAGTTGTCGATGGCTTATGTAGCCCCAACACAACTCTTTATAATAAACTGCTTGAGAGACTCAATCTGTGTATCACTTGTCCGGGTGACTACTGGTCCCAACATGATTGGAAAACTGGTTACAGTCCTTTATCCCGAAGGTTCGTGATTTTAAAAGTTGGTTAATCCGAAGATTTAAGAAGGGTAGTATTCCAAATTAGGTTTGTTAACCTGAAAAATGAATATCTTATGCGGAAGGCTCGTTATCTGAAAAAATCCGTTTTTAAATTTAGAAGGTTCGTTTAGTACAAACTTTTGTTTTTCTTTCTGATTAATGAGCCTTATTCCATTTTTCACTATTAAAGGAATCTTGGAAATAATGAACTTTTGATAAGTGACAAAATGTTGGATTTGCTTTTTTCCATTGTCGGACAAACGAACATCTGGGTAAACGGGATTTCCTTGTTTTGGAACAATGAGCCTTCGGAATAAAGAACCTTATTTCATTTCTGATCAATGAACCCATGGAATAACGAGCATCACCCGGCTTACAGATATCTGGACTAATACACACTTCTTTATTCTGTTCTGCTAAAGCTTGGGGAAAGTGTTACCTTATTTCATTAATTCAGCACAGCAATAAAAAGCAAATATCATTGCTTTCAACCACACTATCATACAGCATGTCAAACAATTATTATACGTATGATTTTAAGATAAAGGTATATGCTTAATAGTTACTAATCGAATGTCTATATTAGTATCACTTATCAGGATGGCTGCTGGTTTCAACATTACAGAATAACCGCAGACAGGCAATGGATAGGACTGTAATATACACACCGGAGTAATCTTGCACTGTATTTCATCATTTTCAGCACGCAATAAAGAGAAAGATGTCATCGATTTCAACTACGCCATCATAGTATCAAACAATTGCACGTTAGTCTTAGGATATTCAATGATGTTATAATGTCTATGTGTACTGTAAGCTGTACATTATTACTATCTGTTACTTTTCTCAGTTTCCGCAATTATTTTTCTCTCTTTTGCAGTACATCTGATTACATCGTACATCTGATTCACAGAAGTCGCAAACAAACTAGTTGATCCAAATATTGATTATGTATTGACGAAGACGATGCAGACAATGGCATGGTATTGCATACAAGCACTGAAGTAGGCATGCAGTCCTGTACATTGAATTCAAAGGGTTGAAAATCAATAAGAATCAATAACTATAACTTTTAACGTACGAATGGGGTATGACTGAATTTATAACGCAGATTTCATGGACTTTCCGGGGTTTTTTCAAAATCAATGTCTATTAACAATTTATGCATAAAGATGGGAAGAAAGATACATGCCATTTTTTTTGGCAAAGCCTTTAAAATTGTCTCACTTTTGGGAGGTTTCAGTGATCTCATTTATACAGGCTTGCACAAAAATCTCAGAGGTATAGCATTCCCATGCAAGTTTATAAGACCAATAAGGAACAATGCGATAAAATTTTGTGAGATAGTTCCCCCCCCCCCCCCCCCCCATTACAAGTTTGTTTCACAGTGGCAATCACATATTCTGCAGAATAATAAACGTGAAAGATTCAAAAGATTAGTACACTGGATCAATTCGACTCTTGCTTCAAAATACGGAGCCTTTTTCATTATGCCGCATTTTTTGGATTGACTTAGAAAACAAAGGGGCATAAAGGTTCAGCCAGTATGATAATATGTGCTTTGTACTATGCATTCCATGTTCTGAATTTTCCTCATCATTCAAGAGACAGTCACAGCAGTCGAGTCTTTTCCTACATCGGTAGCTTGAGTATTGGAACCTCGACGACCTTTTGCATTTGAACAACCGAATACCTCTACAAGCCCATGTTGAAACTTGCGATACTGCAAGGCATACACGAACGGGTTGATCCAAATATTAATGAAGGCAATGCAGACCGTGACATAGTAGAACACACCCTCGAGATCCACTGGCACACCGAGGCAATAGACAAAGTACAGGATGCAGTTTGGTGAGAAGCAAATACAGAAGGAAACGCTTACAGACATCATTGTCCTGATCACATTCCTTCGGGCGCGATCACGATAGTTGATTTTCTGGTGAATGGAACTAAGTTTGTCCTTATTGAATGTTGTTTCTTTACGAAGAGCCCATAATATGGGGACATACATCAGGGCCATGAATACTAATGGACAGAGGAATAGAATGACGAAAGTGGCAATCCCAACAGCTTGTTGCATGGTGTCACTCTTCCAAAGAAATCGGTAGCATACTCCGTCTTCCACTTTGGAAAGTTTGATAAGGTAGGACATATACACGAACCCCGATAACCACGGGAAGAGTATACAAGCTCTTGCTGGACGAGATAAAGCTCTCCTTCTATAATGAATTGGATGGACTATGGCTAAGTACCTTTCCAATGTAAGGATGGTAAGGTTTATGACTGAAGCAGCATAAGTAGCCCAATAAGGGTACTGGGTGTACCAGAACGCGCAAATGAATCTGGCTAAGGTGTTATTACTTGAAAGGGGAGGCAGTGGCACAACGTAGGACGCTATGAGTAGGACCGAGGAGGTGAAGTCGATCAGGGATTGGTTTGCGATGAGGATATTTGTGATATCACGAAGTTCTCTCACCTTGGCGATGACAAGAAGCACAAGTCCGTTGCCAAAAGTTCCAAGCAAGCCAAATAGGATGTATATTACGGTTGAGACAACCGACAAATCTATTTCAAATCCGTTGTCTTCTGAAGATGTTGAGTTCTTCGTCATTGTGAAAGGTGCAGCCGTCTATCTGGAGGGAAACGTGTTGGAAAATCGGATCACTTGATCATACGGATTGACACCTTGATACAACGAACACATATGTTATCTGGATAATATGATTGTAAAGTTATCGCAAAAATGAGTTTCCTACGAGATATGATGCACCCACTAATTCAGCTTTAGTCTTCGTGTTTTCAATCACCTTCATCATTTAAGTTTCTTTCAATTTCCAATGTAAGTCCTTCCTCTCTCTCCCTCTCTCTCTCTCTTCAAATCTGATAGAAAGCTCATTGCTTCCCTTTCGCTTATTTTTCATGTTTTTTATTCTATATTGATAATGAATCCACCTTAGAATTACAAATGATACAAAATATAATTTTGCTCAATAATCTAGAAGTTTAATGATAATACGAACAAGTACACATAATATATAACAGAACCAAGTCTGATAACCGCCAACTTGATATTACACGGAAAAACATATACAATTCAAAATATGGACAATGATGGATATGTGGACACTACCAATACTGAAAGCACATCCGCAAAAATAGTTTTGCTGAGATTTCTCTGAAATTCTTTTAATAGAGAAAGGATCATGGATCAAACAAATGATGCTCATTAAAAGTTTATAAAAATGATTGTAATAATTATGCTATGATATATTTCCATTTACTATCACTGCTGATTGATTCTTCTTGTTGTCTTGTATATAGATTCCTTGTTAAACATCCAATCACTTAAATGTCTTTTGAATGAAGGGTCTCTCAAACCGCATACTTGTTTCCGACATTCGTCGCACCGAAATAAGACGTGTCGGCACAATGATTCAAATCTCATTTTCTATTAAGTAGAACTCACCAATTTAAACACGTCGAGCAGGATTTTCGTCACTGGTACTTTTTCGTTGTATCACACACCCGGGCAGCCGTTTGTTAAATGTTGCGGCGGTCTAATCACGATGATTATTCTGTTTACAGCCACACAGACAGAAATGCTTAGGATAAAACTCACTATGAATTGTTGTATAATATCTATAAAGGTAATAGATCGAACGATTTAAGATGTAACTTCATCCCACTAGAATCGTACAAAGTGAATTTTTATTTCTTTCCACAGAGAAGTTCAAGTTTCTTGCGTATTCTAATATTGTGTATACAAAAGAGGCTGATTAGACGCTCTATGCAGATTGCGTTTGCTCCAGGAAGTTGCTGATAGCCCGACACGCTATAGATGAGAAAGCTTTTAACGTGTGACCGTGCCATATCTGGTCAGTTTATATATCATGTGCAGACGGCAGATATCACGTGATCAGCTTGGAATGAGTAACCTTTACAAATTAGGCGATGAGAAATAGGAAAGCGCTCTCTAAAAAAAGAAAAAAGGCACCGGCATGAAGAGCTAGATAGAGCTGATCAAAATGGTCTGCTCAAACTCTTAGTATAATAGTAGATCGCAGTCAATACACAAACTGCATATCCTTACGCGAACTCAAGTTCATTAGTCATTTTGATGGTACTATTAGGTAAATATATGAACATGTGTAAATGCGCACCAGCGACACTACAATTAGGGCCCAAGGCGTGCACTATAAGTCCTCAAAAAAATCCGCAATTTAAGTTTCAGGGACGATATATTTCCTTGCTTTCCTTTCAGATACACGAAAAAAGAAACTATTCATTTGAAACAAGCTCGTTTATTTACCTTAGCAATACATTGTGATTATATGATATTTGCCAGGACATATATGTGACAGAATGTGCTGTGCTCCTGCGTAAAGATAAAGTAAAAAATAAAATGATACAATGACTTTTGAATGGTGCTAGGGTGAGAGTGCATGAAATGCATATAGCTGCTGTAATGTTCTTTGCATAAAAAATAAGGATAAAATGAAAAATGTCAGGCAGAAAGTGACAGATTTAACGACATCAGCAGACCTGCGTTAAGGTCCTGTCACACCTTTCCGGGCAAGCCTTGCGTGCGTCTTGCAAAGAACAATTTTTACTACCCGTATAGGTCCCCGCAGATGACCCGCACATGACAGTTCATAGCACCTATGTTTGCAGACAAGGATTTGGGCGAGTTTCGCGAGCGTCCTACCTGCTGGAATGGCGAGTGAGGCCTGACAACTCGGTGAAGGAATCCCTCTGAAGGAATTTGATATGGAAGAAGTCCCACAGAATGTTGTTATCTTAGCCGCAGCCGACTCTTATACCCAGCAGAAAAGTAGTTTAAACTGACCATTAGCATGCACGCAATTTGCTCGTATAACTCTCTCCACGCCCGCAGAGTTGACAAGCTACATGGATATTGGCAGTTTCGACACCGTTCCTTGCGAGTAAAACACCCGTATTATGATAGTAGAATGCCCGCTGATGACACGCGCTTCCGGCGCATAGGCATATATCCACGGGCAACTTACCGTACATCAAGCGGGTCAACTGCCTGTGACAATTGCGGCAGCTACGGGCCTCCTACTGGTGTTCTGTGTGGACCTCTGCGGGCAATCCCCGCGACTCACCCGGAAAAGATTTGGTCATGCTCAAAACCTGGCTGTGGGTAAATCGGACTTGCGTGCGCATCTCCAGGCAGCTGCCGGCGAGATACGCGCTATATGATATGTAGGGCCTACTGTCAAGTGCCGGCTAACTACTGGGAAATACTTTCCCAGACACGGTGTGACAAAGCCTTGAGCATGCTAAAAACTCGTTCCGGGCGAGTCGCGGGGGTGTGCCCGCAGAGGTACACGTAAAACGCCAGTAGGAGGCCCTTTAATAGCGGCAGCACCTCACAGGCAACTCATACGAGGATATTTCGCAGCTGTAACGCAGATACTTCGCAGCCCTCGTATGACTTTCGTAACTGAAAATGGATCGGTTTCGAAGCTCTCACGCAGGTCACACGGAATACACGCAAGTAGCAGGTAAGTAGCACGCGTCCAGCAGGTAAGACGCAAATACAGAACTCGCCAACATCCATGTCCGCCCGCAGAATATTTTCCTGCGTGCTGGAAAATCCCTACTCGCAACAAACCCGCGTGGCTCACCCGGAAAGGTGTGACGGGGCCTTAAGAGGGGGCTCCGGGTAGCAAAAATGTTTCCCCGCAAGTCAACCGCAGACCTGGTTTGGCAAACCCTCGGCATGCTCAAAACTTGTTCCGGGTATATCGCGGGGGTTTACACCAGTAGGAGGCCCTTATCGACAGCACCTCGCGGGCAACTCCCACGCAAATACTTCGCAGTCCCCGTATATCGCTCGTAACTGAAAACGGATCGGTTTTGAAGCTCTCACGCAGGTCACACAGAATACACGCAAGTAGCATTTAAGTAGCACGCGTCTAGCAGGTAAGACAAATGCATGTGCGTTGTCATTGTTCTGTCATTATATTTACGTTTGGATTGTTGTCCTTTTTGTTTTGATAGTGCTAGAGAGGAAGTGTGTTTCTCGTCCTGGGGAAAAAAGTTGACAGGAAAACTTCTCAAGAAAAAAAAAATAAAGGCAAAAATATCACTGGTAAAAATGTCACGGATTAGATGTCAGGGGTAATGTCCTACGTAAAATTCAACGGAGAAAAATAGCAGCAGTAAAAATGTCTGAGGTAAAGATGTGAGGGGACAAAAATGTGAGGGTCAAAAATGTAAGGAGAAAATATGTCAGGAATGCATTGCGTTTTTACGCATCACCACGTCAAGATTACTCCCATTTAGTTCACCAATTAAACCAAGGGAAAGTTATTGTTCAAAAGAAGGAAGTTGGCAACATTAGAATATTTGCCCCTGCTACGCATTCCACGATTGCATGAGCATAAGATCATACTTTTAGTCCATGGGCCAAGACCCGAAAAATGGGTTGTTGGTACCATCTGAGGTGGCACAACCTTTTTGGTGTCAGTTTGTTTGTCGGGCATAGATATGCTTATCAAGCTATGATAGCATTTCCAAATGAGTAGCTTAGTCATAATAAATGAATTTTTAACCAATTTGGTCTCGTTTTTATATCCCTATACTTCTGAATCGAAACTAAAGCGCTATACAAAGAAGAGCACTGCCTTCTGTATGTCCACAGGTGTTCTGTTGTAAACGCGGTGCGCTTAGTCTTTATTCAAGGCAGCGAAGGGAATATCCAAAGGGTTATGACGTCCACAGCTGTCACGCGGTGCGCTTAGTCTTTATCTAGACCAATGTACCGTTGTCATATCTAAAGTTCCTCATAAAAGGGATTATCTATACTGTTTTTATACCACCCTAGCAACAAATACATCAGTTTTAAACAAAAATCACTCTGTTCATTTACAATATCATTCATTATAATGTATCGTAGTGTACCGGTACATTGTTTTGGCATTATCTTATATTGTTGGAGGGAAATAAAGCGACATTGGCGTGGTATCAGCGTTTTCACCGTAGCGTTTTCGCCGGAAAATGATAAATAATTGAAAGATACGGTAAAATTCACGAGAAATTGCTTTTGTTGTTGTTGTTGCTTTTAGATAAAAGGATATACACTGTATCATACGCTTTGGATATTCCCTTCGCCGTCTAGAATAAGGACTAAGCGCTGTGGACATCATAACCTTTGGATATTCCCTTCGCTGCCTTGAATAAAGACTAAGCGCACCGCGTTTACAACAGAACACCTGTGAACATACCATAGATCTGCATTTTACAGCTCTATGGAACATACAGAAGACAGTGCTCTTCTTTGTAAAGCGGTTAGTTTCGATTCAGAAGTATAGGGATATAACAACGAGACCAAATTGATTAAAAATTCATTTACTATGACTAAGCTACTCATTTGGAAATGCTATCATAGCTTGATAAGCATATCTATGCCCGACAAACAAAATGACACCAAAAAGGTTTTGCCACCTCAGATGGTACCAATATCTGGCCTGGCCCATGGACTATTTATTGTCGAAGTTTTTGAGGGGCATAAGTACAAACTTGACCCCTTTTCTCCCTTCCTCTTTCTCTCTCTCTCTCTCTCTCTCTGTATACACACATGCGTGTGTGCGTGTGCGTCAGTGTGTGTATGATAGAGAGAATACAGTACAGCACTTGTCAATAGACTTTGTTTTTATCTTACATGTCGTTCCACATCTACCATTACAGTGCAAAGGCGCCAAAAGGAATATATCTTTACATGTAACATAAAATTACTTAAAACTTTTTTCTGTTATTTCATTTGTAGACTTGGTAATAGATTTATTCTGCTTTCATTCAAGAAATTTTAAGATACGCTTTCCTTTTAATAGCAGGAAAACCTGTAACTTAGGTCAACGAGTTCACATAATCTTGCTAAATATACTTTATTCTGCTTTCGAAGTGACATCGGTTATTTTAAAAGGAATGGGCGAGGTTCGACGGAGGGTTTTCATTATAATCCTCCTGATCTGTACACAAGTATGGTACGTTGCTATAAAGCATGACATTTGCAAAACTGAAATAAGTTGGCTTTCAATATCACGTTTTTGCACGCCTATTGAAGATCGCACAATGACTGTAGTACAAGTTATCAAGAACGAAACGAACAACATCAAGAATCGATATGTATCACAAATGGAGCCATTTTGAAGACAATGCTTACCAGTCATATCAACAATCTCACTTCAGGTAATTAATATGAGGTAGTAGACAAGTACATCATCACAGGCAATGATTTGGTTAGGGTCGGCATATCTAGCAAATCTTGATTGTACTTGTGACGGAAACAATTTGCTGCACCGGTATCTTAGACAGGTGACGAGGGTGTTGGTATCATTGAAGTTGTGGTTGTAAAATGTATTTAAGGTGACTGGTTGGATAATGGAGTAATTTGCCTTTTTGACGACATTGAGCTTTGAAATTCTTCCTTATCACATGTTCTGAAAAATAACTTTCTCCAGCAGCGAATAGCTTCTGTTACAAGCTTAAAGGGACTGTACAGTACTGGTTGAGGTGGGGATTCATGCTTTGCACATTCCTAAGTGAGATAATGGGAAACCTCTTATGAAATATGAAAGAGCATGTAATTTTAAGAAGGGTTCAACGTTTATTTGATGAAAATTGGTTTTCAAATGGCTGAGATATAAAAAAGTGTTAATAATAAAAGGCGACATGACATAACTTTATTAGGATCTCTTTGTTTCACCTTGTTTTTGGATATCTCAGCCATTTCAAAACCGATTTACATCAAATAACCTTTTGATACCCCGTGGAATTGCACGCTCTTTGACATCTCATAGAGTGGTTTCTGAATATCTTGCAAAACATTAAAAGCTAAATCCTCACCTCAACCAGATCTGTACACACCCTTTAAGCACAACGTTCGCAAAAATCTCATATCATCATGCTTTGTCATAACTACACTTCATGTTTTAATTTAATGCTCATAGAATTACCACATTATTATCATTATTTAATGCTCATAATACTTTCTGCTACATATAATGAATCAATGCGGATTATATCACTTTGAAAAAAAAAAGATCGATATCAATGAACACCATAGAGTAAAGAGCAATAGTGGGTTGACACTTAAATGATCTTTCTGCACTAGATTTTTTTTTTTGACAGAGGATGCTTGACAGAGGAGACGATCATAAGATCGCCAATTTGGATGTCAACGATGTCACATTTTCTCATAAAGTTAATTCAAGTTAATATAACACACGCCCGATGCAATTTTGATTTCACATATCAACGTCTAAACGAATGTGATCATCAGTTACATTTATGCCGAACTTCTAAAATGAAAGAAAGTGATACTGCTATTTAATAAATATATTTCTACAACAAAAAACATCAAGAATGATTTAAATGACTCTGTCTCAGCACATCGCAATATTTGGTGCTTTTTAGAGTTGTGATGTAACTGTGACAATCCAATAGTATATACAGTCAGCAGTTCGTCATTCCGAAAGTTCGTTAATCTGAAAATGGAATGAATTGCGTTATATTATCGAAGGTTCGTTTAACAGAAAAGGAATTTAAGTCTTAGAAGGTTCGTTAATCCAAAAATGCAAAGAAGTTCGTTATTCCGAAAGTTCAGTAATCCGAAAACGAAAAAAGGGTTGTAATTCCGAAGGTTCGTTAGTACGCACTGTCTTTACACTTTTTTTTTTCGGATCAGCGAACCTTACTGCATGTTCGATTTAACGAGCCTCATTTCATTTTCGGATTAAGAACGAACCATCGGAATTACCCGGTGCAAAGCGTGATGGCTATAATATACAACATACATGTATATCACCATAACTGTTGTCGTGATTGGGAGCCACGAGGTGAAAAAAGCAATTGACAGTAAAAGTTTAAAACGACTTTATTGTATAGCACTGTTAATAGATTGACCAGGTTACTGCACACTTTACACACTAGCTACAATGGCGAAAGGAGTTCGCCTGTGTGCTCGATTGCATAGTATCTATATATTCGTGTCCAAGTTCATGGATTAGAGCAACCGAACACCTGTTTTAGTCCTCGTTGAAATTTTCGGTACTGCAGGGCATACACGAAAGGGTTGATCCAAATATTTATGAAAGCGATACAGACGCTAACGTAGTACGCAAGACCGTTGAGATCGACGTTAACTCCGAGACAGTAAATCATGTAGAAAATAATATTTGGCGCGTAGCAGAGGAAGTAGCAAACGCTGAGGGTAATCATTGTACGAATGATATTCCTCCGAGCGCGATTCCGGTAGTCAGCTTTGTGGTGAACGGCGCTCATCTTGTCGTCTTGAGGGGCCAGTCCCTTCCGCAGAGTTTTTATGATGGCGCAGTACAAAACGGTCATCAGACTGAACGGAACAGCAAGGAGAATGAAAAAAGTGTAGATACCTATCGCTGGTTGCATCATCTTTGTCAGCCACAAAAATCTGTAGCAGGTTCCTTCATCCACTTCCGTTATGGGGATGAGGTAGCCCATTTGCAGGCAACCAAAGATCCAAGGTATTAGTACCAAGATATTGGTGATCCGACTTGAGCTTCGTCGCCTGTACTGAATCGGATGAACTACTGCCAGGTAGCGCTCGAAAGTCATAATCGTCAGGTTTGCCATTGAAGCCGCAAAGGTCACCCAGTATGGATATTGTGTGTACCAGAACCCACACAGAACCCTTGCCAATGTTATGTTTGTTGGAAGTGGCGGCAATGGCACCACAAAAATGACTACGAGTAGGATCGAGGAGGTGAAATCGATTAGTGACTGATTAGCAATGAGAATGTTTGTAATGTCACGGAGCTCCCGGACACTGGCTATGACAAAGAGGACTAGGCCATTCCCACATGTCCCCATTATTGCAAATGTGATATAGACAATCGTAGTTTCCAGTGACAGGTCTATTCCCGATCCTCCTTCCTCTTGGTTAGACGTGATGTTCATGACGTGCTCCGAGTCAAGACAAACCCTTCATTAAAATGGAAACGGAAATAAAGAGTAAAACAGATTCAGAGATTACATTCGAAAATCAAAAGCAAAAGCAAACATCAAGGTATGAAAATGCATAATAGAGAGGTATTTAGTACTGCCTAAACATCGCAGCGCCACTCATTGTTATGTCTTCAAAGGGTTGTTTCAGACCAACAATATTTCTCCGTCAACGTAACCTTCGTAATAAACACCATCAGAGTTGGTTCTCTGCAAAGATTACCTTCATAAGCTGCTCTCCTGTAAAACAGAAAAAAAAAGTTGTTTTCTATTTTCATATTGTCCTGTTTCAAGTTGTGAATTCGACTATAGATAATATGAACCCATAACGTTGACGAAGAGAGATATATTTATATATTTATTTATTTATTTATTTATGGAAAGGGGATGCCTCCAATATAGAGGATATTTGCCCACTTCATTGGAATAGAAAAAGAGTTTGGAATCTAGACTACACTATGTAGCATCATGAATGTACTATCTATGTCTGCCCTGTGCATAATTGACAACTTGAAGGACATTTCTTTTTGTGTGTTGGCTGTCGAAAAGGGGTTTTTGTGTTAGTATGTTTTTTGTTGTTGTTTTTGTACGGGGGGGGGGGGGGGGGGGTTCCGAAATGTCCTGTTACACAACCAAAATTTTAAATGCGGAACTCTTTTGGACCTTAATCACCTTTGCATGCAAGTCATTTCGATCATGAAAAAGACTTCAATAAAAAAAAAATGTGAGGATGTGATGTACCAAAATTCCTTTGAAAATCAGACATGTGTAAAGATTGCTTGCATGGATTCAAGATTCCTTTGAAGGTGTCCTTGCAGATAGTGGTGGGAATTTTATGGGTCCACACCCAAACAGAAATATTGGTCACAAGCACAAATGCAAATTAGATGAAGTCATTACTTCTGGGCCCCATTTCATAAAAAGTTGGTATGATAGCAACTCTTGCTGAAATGGCAATTGTCATGGTAACGATAACAATCCAGCTTCCTGATTGGCTGTTGCTATGGGAAGTTGCCACTCCAGCAAGAGTTGCTATCCTAACATCTTTTATGAAATGGGGCCCAGATCTTTGTCAGTGGTTTGTATAATTGTAAG
This sequence comes from Diadema antillarum, assembly GCF_040938485.1. Classification (NCBI taxonomy): domain Eukaryota; kingdom Metazoa; phylum Echinodermata; class Echinoidea; order Diadematoida; family Diadematidae; genus Diadema; species Diadema antillarum. Next base: position 320,399 of record NW_027271043.1, on the reverse strand, counting down.
AAAGTATCATAAAACCCATTTTAAGTCAGAAATTCAACTAAACTTTCTTCCACTAGAACTTCTCCCCAAATTGCTTAAATAAGATAACTTGAGAGCAATTTCGTACAGAGGATATGATTTCTTCCTTGTACTGTAGTTTCATTTCAGATGGGCATTTTGTAAAGATTTCTGTGCAGGGTCAGTGGCAGGATTGTGAGACAAAACACTCATTCTTTTTTCAGTTCAGTTATCATTCATTTCCATCCAACAAAAGAGTGAAACAGAATGTTCAAAATATGACAAAAGTCTGATAAGAAATAAGGAAGATAGGACATTTTGAAATTTCACATTTCTTCAGAAAACATTTCTTGACCAGTCCTTGAATATTCAAATGAGCAAGTTGGTGATGAAATGCCTTCACAATTGTTTGCAGATGTCATAGTATGAAATTCAGAAAATTTGTTGCTTTTAGGTACTGGTACAGGTAAGAGCATATTGATTGATAATGTTGTATGGTTTAGGAAAGTTTTGAGGGATGTATAGATTGAGCTGGAGGTACGGAAGGCTCTGGATTAGTGCAGCTGATGATGCTTATTTATTTTATGATTAATGTAATATGTTGAGAAGGGAGAGGATATTTGTTTGTGTATCTTATTTCATCCGGTGATTACAGATGAATAATTGGCAGTTGTATATTGCGCCCCAAAGATACGGTAATAAATCACCCATATTAGTTTATGTTGTATTCACAGTGAAAGATAAAGATATATTAATAGGTTGAATATTTGAAAATTGATGTTGATATAATGTTATATATGATTTTTTCTGTTTTAGAATGTTGGCAAAAAGGTGCCTCTCTTATGTTTTATATGTCATTTGAATGTTGTTCATGTAATTGTGTATTGTATATTTTTTTTTTTGTAAAATGCATGTGAACAAAACAAATATCCATGATATGGACAATAAAGACTGAAATTAATGAAATGAAATGAATGAAATATTCCCATACTAAAATATTTAAGTGTAAACATTTGCTTTAACTTTTATACTATTTCTTTTTTATTTACTTTGAAGTTAAAACATGTTTTATTTTAAGTGATTTTAAGGCAAATTTTATGTTTAAACAGCTGAAATAGATTTTTGTCATTTCTGTAAATGAAATAAGAAATTGTGAGAGCATGACATCGACTTGGTGATTTGAATATATATGCACGACAACTGGTGAAGGAGTGTTAACCGAAAAATTATGAAGTTAAAAATGTCATAACTTCTTATTTCCTATCCAATTTTGATCATTTTTGCACTCTTCTGCAGGGATTTTTTTCTCTCTTTTTTGATGAAATTGATAAGATTTTGGAGTGAATTTCTTCTTTAAAATACTGTAGAAGTGACATTTCCTTTACAAAAATAGAACATTTTGACACTAGCTGTTGTCACAAAATATGTAATTTAGAAGAAAAATACTTTCACCTAGATTTCATTAGATATGGTTCAGTGTGTATAAATCGGGGGGTGTTTCATCAACGTTTGTCAGCGCTGACAACTTGAATCACCATAGTAACAGTCAGTGACCAAAGCATCTCAGCCAATCAAAGCCAAGGATTTTGCTGAAATTGTCAGCGTTGACAGTTGTTGTCAGCGCTGACAAACGTTTGTGAAACACCCCCCTGATTCTTTTTTTGGCATCTACCAAATTGTTGCCATTTCCTAATTAAACTTATCATCTCATATTTCTTGTTGATTTTTACAATGGACACTCAAGTACATTGATGCCAAGGATTATGAAAGGAAAGAGTCCCTTTAAAGGTAAGGCTATTTTACGTTGTTGTAGATTGCTTTCTTGTCGATTTCAGACAATGTGATATCCACTGGCTGTAGATGGTTTAAAAGCATTCAGTTATTGGCATGTGCTGAGAAATGTGCTGAGGATTTTCTTCTGCTCTTTTTTTTTTTACTAAAGTCCAAGATTTCTTATATTACCAAATTAATAGGAGATCTATAAATGGATAGACTTGATTGTCCGTATCTTAGTATCTCTCAAATTTTTACTGATTGGTAGCTGTTTGCATGACATTTATATACAGCTTAAAGCTTTTTCTTTTGGATGTATTCAACTTGACATGATGATTGTGGGAATCATGAACAATGGAGAAGATAGAGCACAGGAGCTGAGACTTACACTTCTTGGCTGATTTCTTCTGAATTTCTATATTCAGCCCTCGAAGTTGAAAGTCACAACCCAAGCAATCTGATTGTAATTTCACAGGATAATCTTTGTTTGAGTGTGATGAATCATAAATGTCTACATGAAATGTTTTGAGAGATTAACTTAAAAGAGATTTGATTATCACTGTTATAGTTATTATCATTATTATCATTATATTCAAACTAGTTATGATAAAACTCAGCGGCACCCTTTCCTGTGTAAAGAGCATTACTTAAATGAAAACATGTATGTACAGAAGTCAAGAGAATAGCAAAATGAGCTTTTTACAAAGTGTTGTTTATTGTCATAACTATGGCAGGAATGAGTGAATAAATGAGTGCCACATTTGACCACTGTAAAAAAATTGATTCACTCACCAGAGTTATGATTTATATGAATATATAACCCTGTGAATTGACCCCTGGTCACATAAACATTCCACTCCTGAACACAACAGTGAACAATACTCTATCAAATTAATACTTTATTGGTGAATAAATATTTTATATATCTTTGACGTATCGGTTCTAGTTATGACATTTCACATGAGCAAACTAAATGAAATGAATAATTATAGTGACATAACTGTTATTACTTTGCATAATGAACAAAAGGACTGTACAAATGATATGAAATAAAGTAGATACCTAAATGCTGATACGCTCTTCATTTATTAAAAATATTTTCTCTTACATACAATTTATAGAGAGTGACGCTGACAGTCTGTGAATTTTTGAGTTGCATTGTTATGATCAGAAGTTTGTTCCAATAGATTATACCTTTATATATTATGCAACAGGAAAATCCCCTTTAAGGTGCTCTCTTTTGCACATTAAATCTTCATCCTTTGGCTATAGACATGATAGAAGTATGATGGTATGAGATACTCTAGCTTTCATTGATCCACCCATAACATTTTAAAGTGCTTAATAGTCAAAGCCCCTGTAATTGATACACATCAAGTAATATACCACTGCTTTATAATGAACCTTAGAAACTGTCAATAGAGAAGATAATGTGAAAGCACACTTATAATAGCAAACATTTCATCACAGTAAGTGTTCTTCCTTACTGCAATTCCATGCACAATATATGTTTTCAAAGTACGATTAAAAAGGTATTTCTTGGCAAAGAATGCCATAATCTATATTATCATCTATATAGGACGTTTTAGCGGCGCATTAAAAACGCGTATTGTAGTCCGCTCAATTTTTAACGTTCAATATCAGAGCATATTGAACGAATCGCATAGACCAACGTATTAATTCCCCATAGGCTACCGTTGTTACTTGCCGTTCAAGATCACACGATATTCAATTCTGTCTCGTTTATTTCGTGAGCGCTTGCTGAATGCGCAAACGCTTGCTACTAGTGCGCGTCATTTTGTTACATTTTTCACAAGCGCGCAAACATCTTGCTAGTTGTTTGTTTCATACGCAGTTTTAGGGGCTTCCCCTTTTCAGCGCTGGGATGGGACTGCCGAGTCAACTTCAAAGACGAGTAGAAGCCGGGTAATTTTGTGCAGTTCATGGTTGCTCTACTTGATTGTATAGATGATAATAATTATATTGGATGGCCTTGATTCATGGAATACCAGGGAATATTGCACTCGTCAGAGTCAATATTGCACTCATCTTCGATTCGTGCAATATGGCCCTAACTTGTGCAATATTCCTGGTATCCCATTCATAGCCATCCAATATGATATAAATACAATATGCCAACCAGTTTGAGACCACATTGTTCACCTATAGTCAATATGATATTACCACCTGACCTGTGTCTGCATCAACAAAAGAGACAGTATCAACTTTGTTAAAGGCATAATTTACTATTTGCAGATGAAACAAAAACCCAACATTTAAATGCTTTTAAATAGTTCTAAAATGTGAGCTAGGGATAGAAACAACTACTGTAAAAATTTGAATCCTTATTAACGATGAAGTATTGTTAAGTACACAAAATGTAAACAATAGTTATAATAAAATATGTTTCCAGACAAAACCATCTACAGTTATGGTTTATTAAGCAAAATACTGATATCTCCTTATATTTTAGGCTTTATTGCTAAAATTTTAAATGGTAGGATGTTTTGTGATACAACAGACCTACACATACTCTCTAAAAAAAATCGAGTGAAAATATTCACTCTTAAAAGAGTGAATACAAAAAAGAGTGAATTTAGAGTGAAATTGGAGTGAATTATGAGTGAAAATGTTCATTTTCACTCATTTTGGAGTGACCTCAAGGATCACTCGAAGATTTTGGGGTGACCCCTGAGGTCACTCCAAAACGAGTGAAAAAGAACATTTTCACTGAAAATTCACTCCATTTTCACTCTAAAATCACTCTTTTTTGTATTCACTCTTTTAAGAGTGAATATTTTCACTCGATTTTTTTTAGAGAGTAAGCATCAAATGTGATATCTTTACTTTTTTTTTAAATCACTGCTCCCAAAGGTAATCTGGACCTTTGATCATATAAGGAGTGATTGTCATATCCTATTGAATATTTGAAGAGCTAACTCCCTAGTTATGACATTTCACATGAGCAAACTAAATGAAATGAATAATTATAGTGACATAACTGTTATTACTTTGCATAATGAACAAAAGGACTGTACAAATGATATGAAATAAAGTAGATACCTAAATGCTGATACGCTCTTCATTTATTAAAAATATTTTCTCTTACATACAATTTATAGAGAGTGACGCTGACAGTCTGTGAATTTTTGAGTTGCATTGTTATGATCAGAAGTTTGTTCCAATAGATTATACCTAATATATTATGCAACAGGAAAATCCCCTTTAAGGTGCTCTCTTTTGCACATTAAATCTTCATCCTTTGGCTATAGACATGATAGAAGTATGATGGTATGAGATACTCTAGCTTTCATTGATCCACCCATAACATTTTAAAGTGCTTAATAGTCAAAGCCCCGTGTAATTGATACACATCAAGTAATATACCACTGCTTTATAATGAACCTTAGAAACTGTCAATAGAGAAGATAATGTGAAAGCACACTTATACTAGCAAACATTTCATCACAGTAAGTGTTCTTCCTTACTGCAATTCCATGCACAATATATGTTTTCAAAGTACGATTAAAAAGGTATTTCTTGGCAAAGAATGCCCATAATCTATATTATCATCTATATAGGACTCTTTTTTGTATTCACTCTTTTAAGAGTGAATATTTTCACTCGATTTTTTTAGAGAGTAAGCATCAAATGTGATATCTTTAATTTTTTTTTAAATCACTGCTCCAAAGGTAATCTGGACCTTTGATCATATAAGGAGTGATTGTCATATCCTATTGAATATTTGAAGAGCTAACTCCATTCTTATCAAGTTGAGATATTTGTGATTAAGGCTGCTAAAAGACAACGAAAATAATAAGAAAATACAGGATATTTTTAATCATAACTTCTAGAATATTCTGTGTTATGTCACAAGTGAGGTATTACTGGAAAGGTTTAATTTTCTATCTGATGATGGACTTACTTGAAATGTTTAGAAATGGCACTTAGCTCATTTTGCAATAAAACTCCTATTTTGATGATTGCATTGCTCCTGCCACCATTTATAGAATTCATTTTCAGCAAATTGATTGTCAATTCATAAATTGCATCGCTCCCAAATCACAACTTCAATGATGCGCACATCCACTGCTGCTGCAGCAATATATCAGACAATATCAGAGTATTGGAAAAAAAATGAATCATCCTGGGCTAAAAAAGAGACTTTGCCTATGCCAAGGCACTCCAGGTTTGTGTTTACCTCCTACTTCAAAGTGTGTATAATTGTGGCATGTTAAAGGCATTATTTACCAGTTGCAGATGAAGCAAAAACTTAGCTAGTGCTTGAAAATAGTTCTAGAATGTGAGTTAGGGATAAAAACAAGTAATGTTAAAAATGTTGATCAGTACATAATCAATTTTAAGTATTGCTAGATCTAAAAAAAGACAAACATTAGTTATATCAAAATTGTTTTTAGAATAATCCATCTACAGTTATAGTTTATTGAGAAAAACAGTGATATCTCTATATATCTTAGGCTTTATTGCAAATTTTTTTATGTGGTATGTTTTGTGATACAACTGACCTATACATATGCATAAAATGTGGTAACTCAAACATTTCTTAAATCACTGCTCCCACTGGTAAATAATGCCCTTAAAAGGATGGTATAGTTTTGGTTTAGATAGGGCTGCATGTTCTCATTATTATTTTTTTTTTGCAAGATACTAACAAACCTCTTAGAATGAATATGAAAGAGCATACAATTCTTAGAGGAATTCTAAATTTATTTGGTGAAAATTGGAGATATCCAAAAACAAAGTAAAAACAAAGTGGTCCTAATAAAAGTTGGGCCTCGCCTTTTATTAGGACTACTTTGTTTTTACTTTGTTTTTGGATATTTAAGCCATTTCAAAACTTATTTTCATCAAATAAACTTTGAATACCTCTTAGAATTGTTTGTATATTGCAAAAAGTTAAAATCTGAATCCCCATCTCAACCAAAACTATACCATCCCTTTAAGGTACAAGTGTTTATGAGAATGTTTAGTGTAAGTGTTATTTGCCTCACCTTACATTAGGACATTGAAAAGCACTCTCCCACGCTTCTACAAGCAAGTAATTTTTAAGATGTTCCATATGGAAAATCTAGTTTCATTTTCTTCTTTATTTCTTACACGTTAACTCTTCCAAGTACCTTTTCAAGTGCAGCACATGATGGAAATGTATTGTATCAGTATGATCAATCAAAGAACCCAATACACATTACTCAAGTAAAAGGTTTCAACTATTTTATTTGTAGCCATTAAACAGAAGGCACAACTCTGTAAGCACTGCAATTGCCATTCTAAAACTTGATCATCAAAACCTCTACCAGTGTACACAATCTTTTATCAATTGTCAATTCTTCCTAGCACTTGCAAAACTATTTTGAAACTTATTGCTTTTAGTCAGAACTGCTTGCTGAAAGCAATTTCTACACATACTATTTGCTAGTTTGAATTTGGTTCAAGCCAGAATACTTTACATGCTGTACAGGGCTTTGTAAAAGTTTATGTCCAGCTCAAAGGAAAACCTAAGCATACATAGATTTGGATTGAGTGAATGCAGCAATATTAGTAGAATATATCAATGAAATTTGAGGAAAATCAGACAATCTGTTTAAAGATTATGAATTTTCAAATTTCGGTTCCACCATTGATGTGTGAGAAGACTACTACAGTTTGTGATGTCATGTGCACAGCAATATAAAGAAGATATAAAGAGAATTTCACACAATTTTATTCTTATGCTCATTTCTTCCACTTGTTGCTGACATGTGTTAGGGGTTATATTATTCCCCCTGCCTACTGAATGAGTTAAAGGCCAGTGCTCTTTTTTGATGTGCTAGAAAAGTGAGAATACATTGATTTTTCTTTTTTCTGTATACTGATGGCACACAGCATTGTGCTCTTCTCATCTAGCAGTGGCTGTACCAAAGTTTTGAAAATTCATAACTTTTGAATATATTGCCAGATATTCCTCGGTCTTCACTGATGTGTTCTACTTATATTGCTGCATTTCCTCAATTCACACATATATTTGAGTTTTGTTCGCCTTTTAGAAAGAACTTAAATCCCAATGCCACCTTCCCTCACTTGCGAGTGCTCAGATACTTTAGTTTGAAAGTTCACCCTTCTCAACCTAAATCACTTGGATCAGATACTTGCAAAGTTTCAAATATATACAAAAATGAAATTCTCAACTTAATGCATGGATACAGTACTCAGAGTTTGTAAATAAGTCTGTGTTTGCTGTAGATTATCCATACAAAAATTTTTGTTTATCAGTGCTTCTATTTGTTAAAGGTAGAATACAGTTCTAATTCACCTGCACAAACTATTGATTTTTGCTCTACAGTTGACACATGCGCAGAAGAAATGTTGTGAATTAATGCTGTGATAACATAATTTCAGGTGGGTAAGGACAACAATGTGAAATATTAGCCATGATGATATGCAGACAATATTGCAATCTCAGAGCATATCTGATCATGGTTGCTGTGTGATAATAATTCATTACAAATCAGTCCATATTTAGTATCCACTGATCTTCTGTACAAGAGTAAATTGGAGGCAGCTTGTTGGGAAATACTACTGCAAGGTACAGCCGATCAACATGTGATGCTGTATCTACCCACTACTTAATAGGAAAAGGTGCTTTAATAATGAATATCTTGTCCAGCATTCAAAATTATTTTACACTTTTGATGTCAAAATACTTCAAAACAACTCATCATCCTGTTTCAGCCAGACAAGTTTCTTTGTAGACCCTTTGGATACACTGCAAGCAGATTTCAAGTGGGGAAAGATTAATTTTTTGCCCTTCAGAGAACTGTTTTTCCTGTAATGTTTCAATATTGACATTGACAACTAGTGCATACATGATTATTAAGTCATTACCTGAATTCAAGTCCTGGAATGTTATTGTGGGGAAGGGAAGAGTGGGGAGGGTAATAGGTGCAGAGAAGGAGTTTTGTGGACAGATGCTCAAACACACACACTCACACAAACAGAACTTCCAAGCTGAAGGAATGTTCCCTGACAATTTGGTTTGTTAGTGATTTATTTCAAATGTGACATGAAAAGCGAGGATGACTCACAAATTTGCATAAATTATTGTATCAAATTTAATGTCCATACTTTAAAGTCTTAAAGGGATGGTACAGTATTGGTGGAGATGAAAATTGGGCTTTTATAAGTTTTGCGAGATACCAAGAAAACACTTATGATATAGTACAGAGCATACCATTTTAAGAGGAATTCATAGTTTATTTGATGAAAATTGGGTTTGGAATGATTGAAACATCCAAAAACAAAGTAAAACAAAGCGATCGTGATAAAGTGTGGGTCCCACACTTTATTAGAATTGCTCTTTTTTGGATATCTCAGCCATTTCAAAACCAATTTTCATCAAATAAACGTTGAATTCCTCATAGAATTATATGCTCTTTCATATTTCATAAGAGGTTTCTCATTATCTCACCAAAAATGCTATAAATCTGAAATTAGGTCTCAACCAAAACTATACGATCCCTTTAAGCAAAGACCTACTACCCACTTACAGTATGTATTATCTTGGGATGGATGTTAGTCTCATACCAATTATACTTCATCACCCTGTTTTTGTTTTTGTTTTTGTTTTTGTTGTGGGGGTCTTTTTTAAATCAGAAGAGCTGAAAACATCTGCACTTATAGTACAGAACAAGTGCAGTATTTTTCCCGTTATTATACAATAGAGCATTAGCCAGCAATGTCCTTTTCCCTTTCAGTGGATCTGTGGCAGATGTATCCATTGAGTGGATTACGAAATTTGTATGTTTTCAGTATCACAGAGGGATATCCCCCACATTCTGACATATAGTCTTGCATCTACAGAGCCAAATATGAAAATTTTACTCAAAAGCTGCAAGTTGCTAACATATATGGAATTTGATAAGTTATGTACCTTTACATGGATTGGAAAGAAGGCACCTCATGTTCCCAATTGAAATTGGCTATGTTAGAAGAGCCAGAAGAATTCAGTCTCATTAGTGTGTCATCATTAACTGACTAGTTTTTGTCCATCTGGCATTCTTGTGTGTATATGTGTGTTTGTGTGTGTGTGTGTGTGTGTTAAAGATTCCACTCTATTTTGGTATCCTTGATATATACAAAAGCTCTATGAATAGGTCTAAAATCCTTCATTGCATCAGGCATACAAGTAAATACTAGTAGTGGTTTTGTCCAGATAGTCTCTGTCCCAGACTTAGGTGTGGATGTGCTGACTTATATCTCAGGGGAGAAAAGCCACATTGATAGAGTCAGAAGGCTAGACTACTCTGGTGCAAGCCATGTCAATTGTCCCTGCTCATGTTACAATGCGCTCGTACACATCATGGACAATGCTCCACTGCCTCGCAAGAGATTTGATAACCACCCATCCAAATCCAAAAACCATGAACCATTTATATATTTCAGCACTGATGTGGGTACTGTCATACAGTGTTTTGTGCTCTCACAACAATTACGGACAAGATATATGGGAGCAGTTTGTGGGGCAAGTACATTCTCACCTCCCTGGTACGTTGTATCCACTTGCTCGTTGGCATGGGGGGAGATTGCGTGCACTCCAGTGGATGCTCGCAGTTCATCCATAAGCTCAAGATCATTTCTTAGGAGGAACAATCCAAGAGGATAACTTTAAAGAGTTTGCTGCCTTTGTTCTGGAAGTTAACTTTTGCTCCCTGGAGAAGACATGTATTCACTACGATGCCATTATCCGCTCGGTAGCTGATGTGGAGACCACGCACTCTGGAGCACCATCACAAGGAGCGAGTCATTTACATAGTTTCATTGTGGATTATTAATGAAGGACCACGAATAAACATGGCTACAACTGCAGAGAAACGAGAATTAGGTCCTTGATGAAGTTATATACCTGCATTTGAGTGTTTGACTTTTTGAGGTAGATTAAACTGAACTTTGTATTAAAGAATCTCTGTGTCTAGAGCCAACATCATCAGTATATAACATCAATATGCTGGAGCTGCTTGAAGTTGATGACACAGATGGTAAGGCTACGTACTTGTCTCTACTTTTACCATTCTTTTAACCTTCTTTTCAATTCTATCTCCGTGGATATTGTTCTTCCCATTACCCCCTGCTTTGTTATCTTCCTTCTTCCTCTTGAACTTTTTCTTTGCTCAATCACATCTTTCCTTCAAGTCATACCCAAGCTGTATGGTTTACATTTACTTTTTGCATCCCCAGTTTCTCTTCAGGAAAATTATCCGTGTTGTTTAAAGTTCATAACGATTTTAATTAGCTGGTATGCCATTAAGTTGCCTATGACTGGGAGTGGGGGTTGTCACTGTCTCCACGGGTCATATCTACTGTCCACCATCAATAGTCTTCCCCTCATCTAAAGGAGGACTCACTAGGCACTTTGTACATATGGTGCTCGAAGCTTTAGTCGAGATTCCTAAAACCCTGTTTTTATGGATTCATTCCATTTTTATTCACCTGTTCCTTCCGAACAATCATCTAACACGAACACTAGATGATAAATCTTCATGGAAACACAGGGTAAGGTGGTTGGTATCAGATATAATATACACCTGCACATCTAGTGGTGGTGTGATTCAAAACCTACTAAACCCTTTACTTAATTCAGAAAAAGTATATCAACTTGGTGTACATCGACGAGGCCCAACCTGTGTGTGTAGGTTCTCCTGTGTTAATTCTAGGCATTCTACCATGATACCCATCCAGTGTTTATTAACTTTGTTTGAATTTTGTGATTTGTCTTCCTGTTCCTCATAATTGCAAAAGAGGACGGTAGAAGCAATGTATCCTCTATTATAAGGAGGTTCTCTTGTGTTTGTGTTTTGGTTTTGAGGAGTATGAATGGGCTATGGAAGGCAGGCTGAAAAAACATACCACTTTGCAACAAGGACAGAGTTCAAGTTCAAGTTCAAGTTTGTAAAGCATTTATTTTCCATCTTTTTCATGTTGTATATCACATGGACAGAGAGATCATACATAGTAACAATCAACTTATAGGCAAATGCTGATGTTTGTCTGTCATGCATTGATTATGGTTGCTCGTCAAAGCTGGTGTTGCACCTCAAGCAGATCCTTTAGATATCCAAGAATTACCTTGAATTCCAGCAATAGATCATTTTCCAAGACAGGGCAGCACTGTTCCATCATGGCTCTTCAGTTCTACATGCTACTATTATAGACATGAGACATTTCTTGAATTTTATCCAAGGGTTTTTGACTCTCCTTGTCCTAGACAGGGGCGGATCCAGGAATTCCATAAAGAGGGGGCGCGATTACAAAATTAAAGGGGAGGCGCACGCACCCCTCTTTTTATTTCTTTTGTTTCAGCAAAAAAAAATAAAGGGGGGGCGTGCGCCGGTTGCGGTCCTCCCTGGATCCGCCCCTGCTAGACAACATCTGCAAACTTGATATTCGATCTTTAGCAGAATCATTAAGGTAGTAGGTGTATATGCTCTCTAAACAATTGTAAAGTAGAAGTTTGGGTTTGGGAGGTTCTTTTCCGTGTTTTTTTATTATAATGTTATTATGTGTTGCAACTAAGTGTAGAATATTCGGACTAGGTGTCAAATAATGACCATTGTAATCAGCAGACTTCTTGTAGATGATTGATATAGATTGTGACAGAGAGGATGAGTCATTCCAGTGACAACATTGAATCATCTCTGCAAGTTTTTGAAGATAACAAGATGTGCATTTTATCACAAACCTTCCACTTTGTTTGCACATTTATGTGCTATTTGACCATCCCCCTGTTGTGCAGCCGTCAGTCGATTCGCATCAGCCCAGCCATCTCGTATGTTTCTTCTGTGTGAAAGAGCACCGTGCTCTGTGCCCGTAGAAGAATACATTGCAGAACATACAATGAGAGCAGAAGAATAGAAGCATTCAGTGCACTGTATATGCAATATATCACAGGGTTTCATGAGTTTGGTGCTATTCATGAATCTATAACAATCTCACGAAAAATGTTAACTCTGATCTTGAAATGAGTGCGATGTGCATGTGTGCATTTCTCAGTCCATTGTTGTACTCCACGATTGCAAATTTAACCACTCGCAAAGTTCTTGTGGAGTCTTGATTCGGGAAAAATTAAACCCCCTAAATCTGTGCCATTTGCACTACCTACAACAGATTGTCTATCACAGTTTCTGCATAATCTTGACGAAGCAGTCTCCTATACACATCTTATTCACTGCACAATTCTTTGCAGGAATTTGATTACTTCTCTGTAAGTGCAGTTTCACTCCATGTTGAAGTTGGCTAGAATTAAAAGAATCAAATCATATGTAGAGCATTGCACTTGTTTCATCAGAATTATAGACCTACAAACAAACGTTGTGGAAGATGAGAGATAGAACAAGTGGAATTGCTGTTGGGTGATGAAATAATGATGTCTTCCAATTTGCATGTATTTGATGAATACGTGAAACTTTTAATGATGTTATTTCTCAACCAATTTCAATTAAGGTTGTGTTTACTGTCTTTCTCCTTGATTTTATTGTATGTAATAGAGTCAACCTGAACATTTAAATTTTTACTTAAGTGTTCGGGGGGGGGGGGGGGGGATGAATTGAAATTGAGATAGGAAATTCTTTCTCTTGACATTGATTGAGAAAGTTAGTCTCGTGTTAAGCAGAAATACATACTGTATACACCATATTTGTAGTGAGTCTAATTTTTTGCGAATCTGGACTACCTGACAATTTCGCAAGTGGTTAAATTCGCGATCGTGGAGTGCAGTATTGAACAGAGAAATGTACACACGTGCGTCACATTCATATCGGGGATCAGAGTCATTATTTTCACATGTCTTTAGTTTCGCGAATAGCACCTGACTCGCGAAATTCGCGAAAATAAAAATCTCACGAAATATTCGGCGTATACAGTATTTTTCGCAAGCTTTTTGAAAACAAAAATAAAGTGCTTGCATTCTTTTCATACTTGCATGACAGCATGTAATTGCATGACAATAATATTGTCACCTTATTGACCTGCATCTTCTTGCCCAATGTCTGTTACCTTACAAGTATTGATCACATTTCCCATTTGAGGGCACCATTCCAGAAGAAAATATATGCACATATCATAATTAATACATCTCAAAATAGAGTTTGCAATTTTTTATCACAAAGAAGTTGAGTGTCCTTTCATATGAAATTTGTTTGATAATTATGTTAATTTCATTTCTTTACATCCATGCCCTCCCTGTTTTCTTATGGCATGCCAATCCAAGCACTTTGAGGAGAAGGCAAATCTTTAACATTTTTTTTAATTCCAACTTATGTCACTTTAAAGGTATTATTCACCATTTGCAGATGAAACAAAAACCCAGCTTTAGTGCTTCAAAATACTTTTAAACTGTGAGTTAGGGATAGAAACAACCAATGTAAAAATTTGAATCAGTATAATCAATGTTAAGTACTGTTGAATACACACAAAATGTGAACAATAGTTATGATAAAAAATGTTTCTGGACTAAACTGTCTACATTTATGGTTTATTGAATAAAATAGTGATATCTCCCTATAGTTTTGGCTTTATTGCAAAATTTTGATGTGGTACGATGTTTTGTGATACAACTGACCTACACATATGCATCAAATGTGATATCTCTAACATTTTTAAATCACTGCTCCATATGGTAAACAGTACCTTTAATCTCTGTAAGCCATCACAGACATGAAACATTGGGCAAGAAATTGAGAAAAAATACTTTTGGACAGGATTTTAGCAAACAGGTGAATTAAATCAATATTCATGCAAATATATTATGTCTAATAGGTAGCCCCACATGCACATTTTCATGTGAACATTTTTAAGGAAACTTTGGGTAAAGGTGATGAGACATAAAAACAGTACTCAGTGTATTTGATGGTGTATTACAAAGCCTGTGAATTGTTTTCTTTTTCTTCTTCTCCTTTCAGGTAGGCCTTTGAATATGTCAACAAAGCTCCTACTGAGTTTTGCATGTATCTCTCTTTTTGAAGAGTTTCCCATCTTCATTTTCAATATATGTCATTTGAAATCATTACTTGAGTACGGTACATGTTGTGGTTCTAACATCTTGTAAACCAATTTTGTTTGCATGTAAAGTTGGCTTTCTCCATTTTGCCACAAAATGGGGCAGTTGGGATGGTAGGCCTACTTGAAAATACTGCAAAACTTTTAGAAACAGCCAGCAGTAGCACAGATTCTGTGAAAAAAATTCATGAATGCAAAGCATTTGAAATAAACCAAATTTCAGTTTTAATCTGGTGCAAATCTCAACTTTGATACCCTTTTATTTAAAAAAAAAGAAAATACAAATAATATGCACAAAATTAGACATACAGACAAGGACACACACACACACACACACACACACACACACACATATGCATACACATACACATACACACCACCAAAAAGAAACTCATTTCACATTGGAATGTCAATGATACATGTATAAACATGTAACTTTGCATGTCCCTGCTGGCTTGATTTAGTAACCACTTATATTTGTTGGTTAGGTACATCCAATTTTAATGTCAAACAATAGCTGAGATAATCATATACTCTCAAAACATGACAATAACTCAAAATTTGAGAGGGCAAGTGATCATTGGCCTTGTAATGCCAAAATCTCTCACGGAAGAAGTTATAATTTTCTGTATAATCAGCCATTTAGGACAATTTGTGTACAGTTTCTTTTGATAATTAGTCCTACTTTCGTTTTTGATGCTGTACTGGTTCATTAAATCTCAATTCGATGTGAAAAATGAATACTTTGAATAAACACTTTATGGGCTAAGCATACAATTGCTTTCCGTAGAAGATTCAACTCCAAACAATGAGAAGTTGGTTTTGGCAAGAGGCCATAACATATATCTGTAGTGTGTCTATGAGAGAAAGTGGTATAAAAAACAAATTATCAACAATTCACGCACTAGTTTCTTGATAGCGGTGGAGCGATAACATAATGTGAAGTTACAACGTGTTTATACACGTTGATATTGTATTGTAAAATGAGTTTCTTTTTGGTGTGTATATATGTGTGTGTATGTCTATTTGTGTACATGTCAGATTTTGTGCATATTTTCGTGTTGGTTTGCACCAGCCAAACCTCCCAACGTCATGCACAGAAGTGAAACCAAAGAGTTACCTCCCTGTTACCTTACCTGTTCTTTCAATTCGTAGCAACAAAAGCAAGTGATCAGTGAGAACTTTTACAGTATAGGACAATTTTTGAACAATTGGAGCTGCCATCCCAGAATTGAATGTTCACCATATACAGTGTATTATAAAAAAAAAAAAGAATCTTTACATTTTCAGAAATGTTGTGATATTCTTCTGATTTCATAGTTTCAATAGTCAGTGGTAGGGGGTCAGTGAGACGGGACCTTTCATGTGATTAAAACATGATATATGATTATTTATATATATATATATATATATATATATATATATATATATATATATATATTTCACCATTGCAACATGATAATGGTGCAATGTAAGTGGAAGTATCTTGTCATTTGGTCATATTACAAGGGATGCATGCTGTGTGGTCATTGCAAATTAACCATTTTTTACCAACAAGTTCTGTCATTTGTAATTGCTGATAAACCAAGCGTGTTGAAAACTACAGGATTAAGAGATGATGCAGCCCTAAGCTGTTTTAATAAACATGAACATGGGAGCATCACCAAACCAATGGTGATGCCAATACCTGAAGTGTATCTGCATATTATCATGTACAGTCCAACCTCTCCTATCTGGCCTCCCTTTATCTGGATCTCTGTATTGTCTGGCCGCGAACTCACCATGATTTTTTTCCTCAATCTAATTATTACAGAGAAAAGGGGGATTCTAAACTCAGACAAAATTCTTGCACAAACTCGCATGAATCACATATTATTTCCAATTTAATAAACATACATTCACATCAAATTTTCATCTAAATAACAAGCATTCAGACATTCACTACCACATGTGTTAGAAGAAGCACTCTTTAAATCTGAAGTACAGGGCAAAGTTAATAATGATTACTTACAGAGGGGCTTCAGCTTGCTTTAAAGCTTCAGATGATTTATGACTTTGAAGCTGTTTGTAAGTTCAGTCAGGAATTTGCACACAAGATTGGTGAAAATTCTGATATTAAGTTAGAAGATTTAATGAGGAAAAGACTGATGTTTGGCTTCATCAAAGATTGGAAAGGACCCAACAAATTGTTGTTAAATCATTTGATATCAATGTCTGAAAGGTACATCTATATTAGCAAGTGCAAAAACACAACATCATGTTTATCTGGATTGATATCTTTTATTCAGAACACAAAATACATAAAACTTACTTTTTGCCAAACAAAAGAAAACTGAAGACATTCATTAGAATAAATGGTTCCTAGTAGAAAATGTATTTTTATCCTTCTCCTCAATCAAATACCATTACCCATAAGTATGTGTGTCTTATGCAGTTTGATGTAATTCTTTTCATTTGTGTTGTTTTTGCTTGTTTGTTTGTTTTTTTAATTCTTGCATTTTTATCCTACTGTATAGATTCATAGACATGATTACTGTTGTCTTGATGGACATGCCAATTATTTCGTCAATAAAAAGTTTCAAAGGAAAAACAAAAACTTCATCAAGAAACTGTTACATTGGACTTCTCAAAGCTGTTGTTTGGTTGATTCGGTCAGGGAAGTCTCTGCACACTTACCTTGCAAGTGATGACTGCTGTCTTTAATAATACAAACTATTTCTGCTCATTTTAATATTTACAAACCAAAGACACTAATTGGGAGCATACCAGGTATATGAGTCTTTTTTTAATGCAATACAGATGGAAAGTCAACATGCATGATTTTTTTTTTCAGATCTGAAATTTAATTACAGCACAAAATGCTGTGTCATTTCAGTAGATGGTCAATGCCTTGTTGTGGTTTGTTTGCTTACACTCTATGTCTCAATTACTACAAAAACTCAGAGCTTGCAAAGTATCGATCATTTGAAGCCCTGTCATAAAAAGTAAATAGCTTCTTCCTCTACCCCCCCCCCCCAAAAAAAAAATGAATTAAAAAAAAAAACTGTACAAAGGTCACTTTCAGGTTGCTGTCGGCTGGTGGGGTGTTCAGCAACTACGCCCATATAATATCTCAATTCTTTGGTGACTGATAATGTTCAGCAACTATGCCCATATCTCAATTCTTTGGTGACTGATAATTGATATGACTGTAATGTGTACATCCATGCACATATTAACCCAGTATTCATCATGGAAAATTCCACAAGGAGAGCAGGCATACAATATTAGATCATTTCCACATGAAGGATTCCACCATGAAAAGTGAACATCCACTAAACATTTGTCTTTTTCTCTTTAAATAGAAAGATCACAGTCTATGCTTACTATTTTTCACATTCTTTTTGCTTTCAAACAGATGCATGCAATAAGTCAATAAGTACATTTTTATTTTGTAATCCAAGCATTAAAATGTTCTTGAAACAGAGATATTTTTACATTCTGCACTAAAGATGGTAGCAAAAGAGGATTCCTGCTGGAGAATACCAGTCATGCTCTAGCTACACACTATTCAAACACAAATTCACTGACTGCAGAGTAAACATTAGAATTTTTAAAGTCAGGACTACTTTTAAATATCAGCTGATTTGTTTGCCCACTTGGCAGTAAAAGATTCAATGTCATTACAGGTGACATAGTTTGATATGTGCATGTTGTCCTTTGTGAGGAATTTTACTTGTCAATTTTCCATTTGTAATAAGTCTATTTTCATTTCATTTTTTTCATTTCATTTATTTCCACATCCTGATAAAAAACATACAAGTAATACTAGAACAAACACATACACAGTAGAACATTCTAACAATACAGAAAAATGTTCAACTTATAACAATTCCACACCATACAAACACAACATAAAAGCAATTCGTTCAGTTTGTGGGGGGATCAACATAGACTGTTTGGTCTTTCTATGGCTGATCCCAAGTATTACAAATAAGATAGTTACATTGATGGAATACGAACAAGAAAACTATACTACCGAAAAAACACATACATTTAAGAAGGCAAGAGTCTCCATAGTGGCATGCTTATACACTGAATAAAACTTGAGACTTATAGCATATCTTTATGAACAAGAAAAAATTTATAACGTCTTTTAAATATTGACAGTCTATTAGACAACTTTATTACATTTGGCAAATCATTCCATAAGACAGGTCCGGTATATCTAAAAGTATATCTTGAAACACAGTATTTAAAATTTGGGATATGCAATCTATTCATCTGTCTAGTATTGTAATAATTCTTATTTTGGATGAAGGAAGTATCAAGAAACTTTGGCAAAATGTTGTTCATATATGTGTACATGAAAACAGCGAGAAAGAATTTGTGCATATCAAAAATCGTCAATAAGTTATGCTGTTTAAATAAAGGACCTGTGTGGCTAAAGAATGATAGATTACTAATCATACGAATTACACGCTTTTGTAAAATAAAAATGCGCTCTAAGAGGTACTTTGCACAATTTCCCCATATTATGTTACAGTAAGATAAATGAGGCATAATCAAAGTATAATATAACTTTATAAGAATTTCAGAGGGTACGATTGCACGTATGCTATTGATTGCACCTATTGCTCTGGAGACTTCGCAGCATACTTCGTTGACATGATATCTCCATGTTAAATGATCATCAATGATGACTCCAAGAAATTTGGTAAAACAAACAACCGGAATTTTAAATTCAGCAATGTTAACATCAAAATTATCAATACTTACTACTTTATTTCTTGGTCTAAAAATCATACATGATGTTTTATCTGCATTTAATTTCAATTTATTGGCTATGAACCACTGATTAACTTTCTCTAATTCACAATTTAAGATTGCACTGATACTTTGTATATCTTCACATGAAATAAAAAAGCTAGTATCATCTGCATATGAGATCAACTCTAAATATTTGCTAGCATACTGTAAGTCATTTATATAAAGAATAAAAAGTAATGGGCCTAGAACTGACCCCTGAGGTACACCGATATTTACAGTCACACGGGGAGAAGAAAAACCATTATATGTTACATATTGCACACGATTTGAAAGATAACTCTTAATCCAATTCAAAGCTGTACCTCTTATTCCATAAAACTGCAGTTTACTCAACAGTATAGTATGGTCAATGCAGTCAAAGGCCTTCGACAAATCAAAAAATATTCCTACTAACAGGTTCTTATTTTCAATGGAAGTTGTGATTTTGTCTATAAAATCTAATAATGCCATATATGTGGAGTATTTTTGTCGAAATCCAAATTGTTTATTGAACAATATATCATTTTGGGAGAGGTAAGACATGAGACGAGTATGAACAAGTTTCTCAAATATTTTGGAAAACACAGATAAAATAGAAATTGGTCTATAATTTGATAAGACATTCTTCTCTCCTTTTTTGTATATTGGTATAACTTTGGCTACTTTTAAATTTTCTGGAAATATACCCTTTTCTATAGAAGAATTAAATATATGACACAATGGTGTTACAAAATAATATATTGACTTCTTTACAACTGAAGGATCGATGTCATCAAATCCAGAACTCTTATTTGTTTTCAATTCTCGCACAATCTTAATTATCTCGTCTACATGGATAGGTTGCAAGAAAAAAGAATGTTCATCTAATATTTTCATTCCCTCCTTTTCTTTTAACTTTGAGAGCTGCTTCCAGAGACAGGCTCATTCCTACTCACACTGTTTTAATCCTTGAAAACATTACTTCATTATGCAGTATTGTTTCATTGAACAATAGTTGTTTGCAGTGTACTTGTAGTCTGTTATATATTCGTGTATTTCTTGTATTGACAGGTTATCTCTCATGACCATTTGAGTACATTCTTTGCATAAAATATTTTGAAATGAATTGAACAGAGTTGAACAGATGTCTTAAACCATTTTATTCATCAAAAGACAATATATGAATTACATAGTCAATAGTTCATTTTATATTTAGTTGATATTCTCTACATCCAATATGATTAATGTTGTGTCATCAGGGTACAGGTACAAAAAAAAACAACAACAAACAAACAGTACTACTATTTACAAATGTGACCACTTAGCTCAAAACTCACAAAAGAAGGCCAAAATGAATTTCTGCCTCTCTGCATAGTTTAAAAAGAGGAAGCTCTGAGCTTTATAATGACGCATACCTTTCAAAAAGTGAACCATCTGTAGCCTTTCAAAAAGTGATTGAAATGAAATTAGAGAGAATTAGGAAATGCAGTTTCATAGAAAAGGGAGAAAAGAGGATTCAGAGATTTGGGTCATTCGGGCTTGCTTTGCTAAAGATAGCATTAATGAAAACATGTTCTGCTTTTCAGTGAAAGCAGCACCTGTCAGAAAAAAAAAAATGTCATCCGGAAACACTGCTAATATCTTCAGTTCGGTTTGGGGGTTTTTGTTTTGTTTTGTTTTTGAGCCGTCAAATCTTCATAGTGAGTAGTAAATGGATTAGTTTCCCAGGAAGATGAGCTTTTTAGCTCACCTGAACCAAAGGCTCAAGTGAGCTATTGCAATCGCCCTTCGTCCGGCGTCTGGCGTCCGTCGTCCGTCGTGCGTCGTCCGGCATCCGGCGTCCGGCGTGCGTAAACTTTTTACATTTTCATCTTCTTCTTAAAAACCCCAATACCGATTTTCATCAAACTTGGCAGGTAGCATCCCTAGGGGGTGAGGAACTCAATTTAATGAAATGGGCACTATGCCCCACCCAGGGGGCCCCCAGGGGGGGCCCAAACCCCCCAAAATTAAGGAATCTGTAGAAATCTTCTTCTCTAGAACCAGAAGTGATAGAGCTAAATTAATACTATGAGTTAGTACATTGATGACTGTAGTTTCAAGTTTGTTCATGGCACAATCAGGGGTGCCCCCCTTGGGACCCAGGGGAGGGGGGTGGGGAGGGGTTCTAATGGGGCTTAAATTGTACATTTTCATCTTCTTCTTGAGAACCCCATGACCCATTTTCACCAAACTTGGCAAGTAGCATCCCTAGGTTGTTAGGAACTCAATTTGTGAAAATGGGCACCATGCCCCACCCAGGGGGCCCCCAGGGGGGGCTCAAACCCCCCAAAATTAAGGAATCTGTAAAAATCTTCTTCTCTAGAACCAGAAGTGATAGAGCTAAGTTAATGCTATGAGTTAGTACATTGATGACTGCAGTTTCAAGTTTATTCATGGCAGAATCAGGGGTGCCCCCCTTGGGACCCAGGGGAAGGGGTGGGGAGGGTTCCTAACGGGGCCTAAATTGTACATTTTTATCTTCTTCTTGAGAACCCCATGACCCATTTTCACCAAACTTGGCAGGTAGCATCCCTAGGGGGTTAGGATCTCAATTTGTTGAAATGGGCACCATGCCCCACCCAGGGGGCCTCCAGGGGGGCCCAAACCCCCCAAAATGAAGGAATCCTTAAAAGTCTTCTCTAGAATCAGAAGTTATAGAGGTAAGATAATACTACAACCTATGAGTGAGTACATTAATGACTGTGGTTTCAAGTTTGTTCATAGCATATCCAGGGGTGCCCCTCTTGGGGGTGGGGGGGGGTAGTTTGCAGGCACAAACCCTTGTTAGTCGTATAGGAGTCTGCATGCGCCAAGACTAATACACGCACCACTACACTGTAGCCCCTCTTGGGAGAAGCTTCAACACAGGGCCTATGGCACAGTGCCAAAGTGGTGCATGTAGTAGTCTTGGCGCAGACTCCTTTACGACCAACAAGGGTTTGTGCCTGCAAACTAGGGGGAGGGGGGGGGGGGGGGGTTGGTTGGGAAGGTCCAAATGGGGGCCTGAATTGTACATTTTTATCTTCTTCCTGAAAACCTCATGATGGATTTTCGTCAAACTTGGCAGGCAGCATCCCTAGGGGGTCAGGATCTCAATTTATCAAAATGGGCACCATGCCCCACCCAGAGGGCCCCAGGGGGCCCCAATTCCCCCAATAACATATTTTGATCCATCAGGGAGAATCTTTATCTGTGACTTTTTGTGGGTTTTTGAGATGGGCAGTCAGAAACGTCTTAATGGTTTTGGAACACAAAAATGCTCACAGTGACTATATTGTGCACATGTCGTAAATAACCAATCCCACATGAGCTGTAATAAGGAACCCTTTTTCATCATTTTATAACTCTTTGCAATTTTTAGTGTTTCCATATTTTGAATGGTGTATATGTGTGTGTGTGTGTTTGTGTTTTTTTGCAGATATTGTATACATCTGTATACATGTAGGTACTATACATCAGAGCTTGACATTACTGGTGGCCTGGGGCCACTGAAAAATAATGCCAAGCCACCAAAACTTCCAAAAAGGCTATCTTTTTGATGGACTGATCAAGCAGCTAAAATTCAAAATGAAATTGTGCATGTCCTTGTAATTTGGGACCACTTTATTTCTTTTTCAGGCCACCAGAATTTCAGCTTCAAATCTTCTAGCAGCCCAGATGGACCACCAAAGAAAACAGTTAGCATTGAGCCCTGTATATATCTTACACACACCACACATGTACACATATATATGTTTAGAAATTTGTTATATTTCATAATTTGTGATTTATGATCTGGATGATTCAGTGTGCATCCAAGCTCATTCTACAAGGCTTCTAGGATATCAGAGGATGTACTTAGCATCTAATCTTAACAAAAGACATTCATAGAGTAGTTCCTTTCCTTACCCCTTATTGATGATGACAATACCCCCCCCCCAAAAAAAAAAAAGAAACACAAAACAAAACAAAACAAAACAAAACAAGAAAAACAGAACTGTGTCAGACCTCTGAGACTCCCGCAGACCAGACGCCACCTGAAAGTGTTGACGCTATCCCCGGAAGTACTCCGTAATCCAGGAAAGGCGGGCTCCACAAACTGAAGGGGCAGAAGTATTGGTCCCACTTCCTTTCCTTGTTAACTTGATCACTGCCGGAGACCTTCCGTGCCAACGACCAGCCGAGGAAGGCTTGAATTAAGCGTTGCCCAATCAAGCTCAGCGATGAATGCCTGCATTGTTACGACCTGCTAGTCATCAGCGACAAACATGTCATGTTCACTTGTTTTCAATACCTGTCGTGGACTCTGCCATTTTGCCTTTCTAATTACATGGCTGAATATCTGGACATATATACCTCGTTAGCTCATTCACTCTTGGATAGGTCAAGGAAATCACATCTGGTTGGGATTAATTCTCTGTGTGATGTTGTTAGCAAGGAGGTGTTTTCTTCATACACTTTGTCTCTAGGCCAATGGATAATGTGGAAGAGTCTGAAAACAAATCATCGTGTTCGCTTTTAGCTCTGTCATCACCGTTACCAACCTGTTTGTACCCGTTTTCAATGGCCTTTTGAAATGATGATTATGGAGGTTTAAAGGACTATACCTCACTTATACCACAATTGTCCAGGAAAAGAAAACGGATTGACAAGAAGACTAGACAACGTCCAACAGTATATTTGGTCTCAGAGAGAGAGAGAGAAGTTTATGCTGACATCACTGATTTTGATGTGTCATGTCAGAATGGTATCATCTCACAAATGGATCATCATCAAATGCATTAGATTCAAACCTGAAACAGTCAAAGTGGCTTTCTAAACTTTAAAAGGACAAACAAAGAGAGGAAACAGTTAGTGTGAGTGATATTTGTTATGTTCAGGTCATCAGTCATGCATTCACAGTGTGATTTCTTACACGACCCTTGGAGTTTGAAGGTCGGAAGTCGGCTCGGAAGACTTTCCAGTCGACTTGTTTCAAAAGGCAGGTATACCAAACTAGGACTATCTGGTTATTCGTATGCACGTTTAGTTAGTAAGTTTTTGCTTGACTTTATTTTTATCCCAAACAGTCATATTTTGCATGTGCTTTTGTCGTGGTGTGCTCATCGTTTTGTTCTTTTTGTGATGCTGCGGATCGAAATATCAACACTTGAACACTCCTGATTCAGGAGCCTCTGATTGTTAAAACTTCTCAGTGAATGCTTCTAAAGCACTGATGAAGTGGATACCTATGTACTGCAGCTCCATTCAGTATATTCCTACATTTGTAAAGAATGTAAAGACAGTGTGAAATAATGAAGCTTTGGAATTATGAACCTTATTTTATTTTCGAATTAATGAACCTTCAGAATAACTGAACTCTTTTCATTTTGGATTAACAAACTTTCGGAATAACAAACCTTATGTCATTTTCTTATTAACGAACCTTCAGAATAATGAGCCTCATTTCATTTTCATATTAATGAATCTTCGGAATAGCAAACCTTCAGACTTATAAAGCTTCTGAATAACGAACTGTAACCCCTTTAGGAGAGGAGACTGATAATAGACACTCCCTGAATCAGTCCACTGTGTAACATGGCACAGTATCCAGCACTCTGGCAAGATTTCCATAATTTATTTGGGATTGGCTTTCCATGAATACTGCATCTGACTTGCAGTCTTCATCCATGTAAAGCAAGGTGTGCCTCAGTCGTACAGTTATTAGCTGACTTCTCTGCAGTCGCCCGAGTGTGAACTGCACGTCGGTTTTTCATTCACTCCCTTCCCTCCACTAGGAAAAACGTGAAAACAAAGAACTATCTGATATTTGATTATTATTTAAAGCTTTGTGTATGTGGTACACCCTGACATTGGGAGCAAAAATGTATTTGAATTGTGAAAATAATTTTCACCCAAAACGTACTCCAGTTGCACACAATAAGTAAGTACTGTAAAACAAGGAATTTTCGCGTGCACTTTAATTTCACGAATTTCGCGAGCGCCAAGATTCGCGAAATTAAAATGCACGCGAATGTCCTTGTTTACACTATATGCATTGAACACCAGTGGCACTTCGCGAAAATTTCATGCCACAAAAAAGGCTGTCGGCTCCAATTCGCGAAAAATTCATGCCGCGAATATATCATGTTTTACAGTATGCTGACTGCGTGCATGCCGCACTGCACGTACGCAGATCTTTCTTCACTTTATACTTCGGTTTTGCTCTTTGCAAGAATGTGTCATTGTTCCCTTTGGAGGCATCTGCCATTCATGTCCTATCAGAGGGACTGAATGTTTTTTTTTTTGGGGGGGGGGGGTTGGGGGTTTTTTGGGGGGTTTTGGGGGTTTTTTTGTAGAGGGGACAGCATTGCTGTGCTGGTCATTCATGTCCTATCAGAGGGACTGAATGTTTTTTTTTTGGGGGGTTGGGGTTTTTGGGGGGGTTTTGGGTTTGTTTTTTTTTTTGTAGAGGGGACAGCATTGCTGTGCTGGTCTTACTAGGCTTCAAAACAGGAATTTGATCACGCTCAATACAATTATGATGATGTGATATGATGTGATGTGATGTGATGTGATGTGACGTGACGTGACGTGACGTGACGTGACATGACGTGATAATGATATGATTTATTATATGGTATGATAATATGATACCTTGGTATATGATATGAGGTAGGTATTTTTTTTCTGTTCAATCGTGAAAACAAAAATTTGTTTTTTACTGATACACAATGAAAATATGGTATACAAAATACATTTATACAAACTTTCATACAATGTGTGTACAGTTGTACATAGATTTAAATATGCATACGTATACAAGTAATTGCCACTGTCATCATTATCATAATAGAACTACAAAACATAATGTGTTACTCTATACATATGGTCCAATACCTTCCTTCGATATGTATAGGCTTATATGTTATGCTAAGTTTAATCATGATAATTACTTAGATTGTTACGCAGATGCCTTTTAAACCAGACCAGCTAATTGTTGCGTACTGTAGTTGGCAATTTTTATGAAAATATTGTCATCTACATACAGAAGAAAATATCTTGTTGATGGAGAGCATTCTCACCAGAGAAAGTGCCATGGGCATAAAAATTCAGTGTTGTTTGAGTGTAGCACAGTCATGGTGGGTTAATCCCTTTTGTGCAACTTCTAGTAATGATTGATTGATTGATTGATTGATTTTATTTTCCGTATAAAAACAACAACGGCTGGATGGCCCATATTCAGCGATGCCAACATGGCGTCGCTGGTCTTCCATGGGGTCCAGAACATGGAAGTTATACAAATACAATGTGACATTGTGAAATACATAACTCTTGTAAAAATGTACATATTTGAAATACAGTATACATAGATTGAGAGAAAGAAAACAACAACAACAACATCGAATGGCGAATAGCAAAAGAGAAGGATACAAATGAAAGGGAGTGGAAAAATGATAAATCATAACTTTCAATAACCTGTACTAATTCAAATAATTCTGTAATAACTCTTTTTCATCAGCAAAAAGAAAAAAAAAATTAAATCAACGGGGCAGTGACCTTAAACATACTTATTTTAGATTTAAATATATGAACACTGGGGGAAATTTTGATATCCATGGGAAGGTCATTATATTCCTTAGCATATTTATACTTAAATGATTTCTTTAAATATTCAGTTCTAGGTTTGGGAAGTCTTAATTTTTGCCCAAAACGGGAGGGGTAGGAATGAATTACAATTTCAAATTCATCTTTTAAATAAGAAGGAGTTAAATTGTTCATTATCTTATACATAAGAGTAAGGGAGTGATGATGCCTTCTTTGGTCAAGGAGTTGCCAATTCAAAGCGTTATGCATTTCAAGAACAGAAACATGAGAATCAGGTTGTAATCTTAATATAATTCGGCCGGCCCTATTCTGTAATTTTTGTAGCTTATCTAGGTGTTTCTTAAACGATGACCCATATATAATGTCTCCATAATCAAAGTGAGGAAGAATCAATGACTTATAAATTAATTTCAGAATCGATTCACTTACAGAGTGTCTTAGTCTACCGAGAAAACCTACCATCTTTCCAATACTCATCAACATCTTTTCAATATGATATTTCCAATTTAAATTTTCATCACACCACAGACCCAAGTATTTAAAAACACGTACTTGATTCAGAGGAGTGTTGTGTAGTGAGACTCGTAAAACATTTTGTTTGGACATCATGTGGTTGCTTCCAAATAACATGCATACAGTTTTCTGACAATTTACACTTAACTTATTTTGACACATCCAGTTATACACATTTTCTAAATCCAGATTAAGAGCAAGTTCAATGTTGTATACTGAAGAATGAGAAAAATATAAAACGGTGTCATCGGCATATAATTGCACTTTACATACTTTAATATATTGTACCAAATCATTGATATAGATTATAAAAAGCAGTGGTCCTAAAAGGGACCCTTGAGGGACCCCGCACGTTATATTAGATTCGGAGGAAAGTTTGGAGTTGACCAATGTTTGGCAGACTCTGTCCGTCATATAACTTCTCAGCCAAGCTCGGGGGGTACCATCAATGCCTATTTCCTTAAGCTTCTTCATTAGTATATCACAGTTCACTGTGTCGAAAGCTTTTCTGAGGTCGACAAAAACAGCTCCTGTATATTCATTTCTATCAATTGCATGAAGCCAGTCATCCGTGACTTTCATAAGGGTAGTAATAGTTGAGTGTTGTGGTCTAAAACCAGATTGCACAGACGTCAGAATATTGTTTTTGTGTAGGTAAGCTAGTATCTGTCTTTGAACAACTCGTTCGAGAATTTTTGAAACACATGACAATATTGAAATAGGTCGATAATTTGAGGGATAATCTTTATGCCCGTTTTTATGAATTGGAATGATTTTTGCCCTTTTCCATGGCTTGGGAAACTTACCACTTAACAGAGATAGATTAATCAAATCAGCAATGCTATGTGATATATCAAAAGCGCATAATTTCAGCATATAAACAGATATCTTATCAAAACCAATGGATTTAACCTCTTTCAAATTACGAATGATTTTACAAACTTCACTTTCCGTCACCAAAGTAAATTCAAGTATATCATTAACAGAGTTAGCTTTACTGTGAATAAAAGGTGCATCAGGAATTTGCTCTGCTAAAGTACTTCCCACTGTGGCAAAAAATTCATTAAAATGATCAGCAGTTTCAATAAAATTATCAGAATTCACATGGACTGAGCTATCACATTTCTTATTTGGTATGATAGATTTCAACAAACTCCAAGTAGATCTGGAATTTTTACTATTTTGGGAGAATTTATCAACATAATATTTTTTCTTTACTTTCCGAACTTCCGCTGTAACTTTATTTCGTAACTTTCGATACTCATTCATCATATTTTCATCTTTACATTTATATGCTTTTTTTTAAGCTTTATCTCGTTTCTTCATAAGTCTATAGATATCAGAAGTCATCCAAGGTGAAAAATTATCTTTTACTCTATTACACCGTTCAGGCATATGTTTTTCAATAACATTTAGAAACAAATTCTGCCATAATTCAACAGCTTCGTCGATAGACTCAGATTCTCTAATCTTTTCCCACGGTTGATTGTGAATATCAATTCTGAAGTCATCAATATTTAAATTTTTCCGACTTCTGAAATTTATAATTCTTGAAGAAAATGAAATGTCAGACTTCCAAGTCATAATACTAATCGAATGATCACTCATTCCATTGTGAATTACATCAAAACTCTTCACTTTAAAGGGATTGTTAGTTACAATGTGATCAACCAAAGTAGCAGAAAGATTAGTTATCCGGGTCGGTTCAGTGCAATTTATCTGTGTCAACGCGTACGTAGTATTAAGATCAATATACCTTTTGGTGACACCAGATAAAGGCTGGGACAGTAAATCACAGTTTATATCTCCTACCAGGACTGTATCACAACCTAAACTGTCTACATAACTAAGGAAATTTTCATATAAATCAAAGACACCGATATTACAAGAGGGGGGTCGGTACCAAGTAGTGAACACCATTGCCTTTGAACGCTTCAAATAAACCTTTACTGCAAGCACTTCTAACTCATTCAAACTTTCATGTATGAGGTTCTCAAAATGAATCGACTTATGAACATATATCGCTACTCCTCCACCTTGACGAGTTCTATCTTTTTGCACCAGTGAGTAATTTTCTATATTGAGTTCATGATCGAAAATAGATAAATCAATTTTAGTTTCATTTAGAGCGAGTAAATGTATGTCGTTTGACGTCACAAACGCTCTAACTTCATCTATATGTCTCAAGAGACTATTGACATTTAAATGTGCAATCCTTAGACCGTTACCTCGTACATCTTGATGCAGTTCCCCTGAAGTAGGCAAATTTCTTTGTGTCATATTGACCTCATGTAAATCAACATCTGCAGTAGTTTCACAATCAATATAAAAAGGCATCTGCTTAAATAAACAAATATTACACTGCCAGTCGTTAAAAGTTTCTGTCAAATCATCATAAACTCCTTCAGAAATACCAGAACAAGCAATATGAAGCCACTGCTGGCAGTTAGTACATCTCAATCCTTTTTGATTTTTTTCACAGGTTTCTTACAACAAACACATGGAAATTTATAAATACTAGACTTCATTTAGCAGGGAAAAAGACACGTCCGATCATGACGCTGGCTCTATGCTTCTAAGGTCTAAGGTACAATCCCTAAGCTGTCACATTACCTGAACATGGGCAGCCAGCCAGCCAGCCATTCACCCGTCTGTGCCCCGCCCTTTCTTTCTTTCTCTCATGCAGGCACTCGAGCGAGACCTCCTCAGGCCCAGGCACAGGCCCAGACAGGCCTCGTTAATAGCCTCCAGAGCATGCAGAGTGAAGAGGACTACGTCTACGTCCCCAACATGACTGGGGCCAAGCGGGACTCCAGGGATGTGCGGGACCTGCTGGAGGACAGCCGCCATGTCCTGGTGCAGCGACTCAACGTCGTCGAGCTCCTGCCCAAATTCCGCCAGGAGCGCTTCATGAACCACGAGGATGAGGAACTGATACGGAATGAATACCGCCACCCTACCAGCTCGGAGAAAGCAGGTACATCAATCAAAGCTCCCAATTTCTGCCCCTGCAGTTCACTGTTCTGTTTACATCCACCAAGAAGGTTATGTTGTTTGCCTGCATTAGTTTGTAAGTATTTGTTTGTAAGTTTGGAAAATAGCTCGAAAGGTGTGAATAGATTTTGATGAAATTTACAAGAAAACAGTTGATAATGACACAAGGTACAAATGATGTCCTTACATTTTGGTAGTGATCTGCATCACTGTCTGGATCCAGGAATTTTTATGCATTTTTGAAGGATTCTTTATCTCAGATAGCCGATAGGGCTGATAAACAAGAGAATTCAAGCTGCACATATTTGAGGTGGACTGAGCAAACGATCAAGGCTTAGCAGGAAGCTTTAATGGTAGAGACACTAGAAAGGATTCTTAATCACTGAAAAATTGGGCATTTTTAGTATGACGATATAGTGGGTGGAACTCTCCAAGTATTTTTCTTGTTTTTTTATTTTGTGGCTGACAAGACTCTGTTTCGACAATGTGTAATACAGGCCATTTCATTGATGAGTGCAGAATGACAGATATTTTTCCTCTGAAGACGTATGTAGCGGCATAGGAACTTTAATATTGACAACACTATCCCTCAACAGGTAGACATTAACACCCCCGAAATAGTAGAGCAACCCCAAACCCCAAAACAATGCATGCTCTGTCCAGTACCCTAATTTGCATAGTAGAACACCCAAGCTAATTTGCATAGAGCACATGCCTTCACCCCAAGGCAGTGCACACTCTTTGTTTATAGCAGAGTGAGTTTGGAAGCTTTGAGGACAAGCAGTGTCTTCTAAGAGCAGTGAGGAGAGTTATATTTGTGACCAGGATACGTAACAGTTGGTAAGTCCAATTCATAATTGATATCCTTCTTTGATTTGTGCATACACATATATTCCTCATTAATTGAGAACAGAGTAATTAATTTGTTAATAAGTATCTGAACGAGAGTAAATCTCTTTGTTTCATGCTCCATGTCGATGTGTAGACATATTCAACCCACACAGGGTAGAATGTATTGAAATTAACTTTCCATGAGTATGAGAAGAATACTTTGGTATATTACTCAATGTATAATATGTGTTGGAAAGGTGTTGTATTGCTAAGTGTTCTTAGACAGTTTGGAAGACTAACTTACAATAACATACAAAGTAGATGAAGTTGTTGGAGCATGGATATTCAAAGTGTAGTAACTTGCACTTGTGCACTGTATATAGTGTATATATGCCTGTGTGTGTTTTAGGGCCCAGAGCATGGCTGGGGGAGAGAGAGAGAGAGAGAGAGAGAGAGAGAGAGTGGTGGGTGCAGTGCAGCCCCAAGTAGAGATAGTTGCCATGGAGACCACTCCAGAACAGTGATGGTCTGTGTAGTTGTGCTGTGCGGTGCACAGGATAGTTTGGTAGAGGGATGTAATCCAGAACCCTGTACAGCTGTAGTTCAATAAGGA
Source organism: Diadema antillarum (assembly GCF_040938485.1). NCBI lineage: Eukaryota > Metazoa > Echinodermata > Echinoidea > Diadematoida > Diadematidae > Diadema > Diadema antillarum. The sequence goes on along the minus strand of NW_027271043.1, from coordinate 288,256 downwards.
AGTTAAGTACTGAAACAAACAAAAGAACTGCCCAGTGAAGCTTAGGGGCTTGTGCCCATCGTAGTTGTACTAGCACTGGCAGTGGTAATATAAACAGTGTATCTAATTTGTTCTTTATTCAGCCTGAATGGATATAGGCTTCTACACAATCGCCACAAATAAGTTATGAAGGTTTGACAGCAGTTTGGAATACTGAAAGATATATGTCATATTCAGACTACATTATATATTTAAAGTGCATGTTGCATTAAGTAATTAAAAGGTTTGTAATAATATTACCTAAACAGTAATAATAATGAACAATTGGTGTTGAGCGCAAGTTACATTTAAGTTTGAGCGCTGAGAATATGTTAAATTGGTGTATATCAATCATTGATTGAAGTTGATACAAGTGTAATTAATATTTAAATGTTGTCTCTGTATTTTGTCACAGTGAACCACTACACTACACTACACTTCACTACACTACACTTCACTTGACTACAAGTCACTTGACATCGCTATACACACATCACACAGATGACATTATGCTGTTGTGAGCTGCATGAGCCGGATAACTGAATAAAGTCACTTAATAGCCAGTGGAAAGCAAAGGACTGCGTCTATGACAAGTGTTATGATTCAGATTCTGACTGTGCGTGTATATGAACAGTGCGTTTGCAACGTTAGAAATCTACAAATGTAGTAAGGTCCTGCAGACGAGGCTACATTTTTAAGTTCACAACTCTTCAGCTCAATTTATAACTCCAACTCAAGTCGCTCTCTTGAAGCTATATGGATGGTTTCACGATGGAGAGCACCGGACATGAATCTGAAATCTCTCAACCAGCTCAAGATGAGGTTAAAACATTGCGACAGTCCTGTCAAGGTTACATGGGTAGCCTTACTAAAATGTACAAGGAACTCGAGGTTCTTATGGCGACGTTTGATAACAAGGATGCAGTTTTGAAGAAGTACAATCAGCTTGAAAGTGTGTTCCAGCTGTATGAAGGCAGATTCAGAGAATATCATAGCAAGCTAGTTGGTGCTGATGCGGAAGCTGCATTAGAGAAATTCGAACAGAGCAAACAGAACATAGAGGAGTTTCGTGGCAGACTAAAGGACTGGAAGGAGGCTGGTGAGAGGCGTGGCGCTGAATCGGTTCGACATGACGACAACGCTTCTGTGAGGTCTGCGACCACGACTAGCAGCCGGTCATCTCGAAGGAGCAGCGCGAGTTCATCGTCTACAAGGCTGAGGGAGGCGAAAGTGAAAAGGGAACTGGCCAAACTCAAGAAAGTGCAGTTTGAAAGATCACAAAGGGTGAAACTGGAACAGTTTAAGTTAGGTCAGGAGTTAGCAAGGATGGAGATCGAAGATGAGTTAACAAATGCAGAGGTAGAAGAAAAGTTGTGGGAAGAAGAGGTAGTAAATGAAGAACTTCATTCAGGTGAACCTCTTCAAGAAGTTAATGTGCAAAACCACAATGCTCAGGTAGAAAGTACAAATCTTGAATCTTCTCCAGCAGTAAAGAAAGAGCTTAACCCACATGCCCCAGTTTTCACAAGTAGAGAAGTCAAATGTGAAAATGATGCTGCTACTCTTGAAAATAACATGTCTCACATGTTTCAGGCCTTTAATTTGGCAACAAATATGCCAAAACCAGAACTAGTGACATTTGGTGGTAATCCAATAGAGTATTGGAGTTTCATGAACAATTTCGATGTAGTCGTAGCAGACAAGGCATGTGATGATCGTATGAGACTAACATACCTGATACAATATTGTACTGGTAAAGCTAGACAAAGCATTGAGAATTGTGTTCTGTTGGGTGCGAAGGAAGGTTATCGTAAGGCCAGAGAGATTTTGGCTGAGCAGTTCGGCCAACCATACATTGTTTCTCATTCCCATATACAGCAGGTTTTGAATCGATCACAGGTGAAGCCGAACGATGGAGCGAGACTGTGGGACTTGGCAAGGGACATGCGCAGGTGTCAAATGGTCCTCTCTCAGATGGGATATTCAGCCGATATGAATAGTTCTGACAATCTTCTCAAGATTCAAGACCTCCTACCAATGCACCTACAATCTGAGTGGGCCAAGCAGGCACACAGGATGATGAACAACAGGGTCTGTCCAAGCTTCGAGAGCATGACTGAATTCATCGAGCAGTCGGCAAAGCTTGCGAGCAACATGTTCGGACAGAACATAAAGAAGTCATCAAAGCCGGCTGTAGGAAGTGGGCCAAAGAAGGGACCTCAACGCATGACTTTCACCACTCAGGCAAGTATTAGGAGTGAAACTTCTACTGCATACCCACAAGGAGTGAAATGTCCCTGTTGTAGCCAGCAGCATGGACTCAAGAAATGTCAGAAATTCAAGGAAAGACCCTTTTCTGAGCGCATCAAACTGACCAGGCAACTACGTCTGTGTGATAACTGTCTTCAACCTTCCCATTTTGCTGTTGGGTGTTCAGCAAAACCACAGTGTGAGAAAGCTGGATGCAACAGGAAACATCACACTCTTCTTCATCCTCCACAAAGCGGAAAAAGGGAAGAAAGACGGAATGATTCATCCGCGCCTACATCATCAACTGGGACCAGCATGGCGACTGCAACCAGTGATCCAACAGCATCAAAGACAGAAGGAGGTCAGTGTCTCAGTACCTCTTCATCGAGGAAAAAGGTCTGCCTCCGCGTCGTTCCTGTAAATGTTACAGGAAGTGGCCAAGTAATCCAAACTTGGGCATTATTGGACGAAGGAAGTGACGTGTCTCTCTGCAGCGACAGACTGGTGAAGCGGTTAGGCATACAAGGAGCTCCAAAGGACTTCCAATTGACTACTGTCGGTAACAGTCTATCTAGGCAGAAGGGCTTGGAAGTTGGGCTGACAGTGAGCAACATCACAGACGGAAGGACCATCAATCTTCCTAAGGTTTGGACTGTCAAGGAGATGAACATCTCACACGCTTGTATTCCTACACAGGCAGACTTGGCAGGATGGCCTCACTTGAAGGGGATCACACTACCCTACATTGATGAGGAAGAAGTACAGCTCCTGATTGGAGGAGACACCCCGGAAGCCTTCTGGGTGTTAGACCAACGTAGGGGCAATCCTAAGGAACCTTATGCTGTGCGCACACCTTTGGGATGGAGTCTGTTGGGACCGACGTCATCCAAGAGCAGATCCTCATCAGCTACTGTCAACTTCGTAAGACAAGAAGTAGACCCTCTGCACAGCCAACTCAAACAGTTTTGGGAACTGGATTTTGGAGGCTATCTCCAAGAGGAGAAGACGGGCATGTCAATTGAGGACCAGCGGGCTTTGAAGATGATGGAAGATACAGCAAGGAAGGTTGGTAACCATCATGAAGTCGGCCTACCATGGCGATACTGGCCACCTGAGATGCCATCGAACCGCTATCTGGCAGAAGTCAGATTGAAGTACCTCAAAAAGAAGCTGGAGAAAGATGAAGCACTCCATGAAAGGTACACAACCACCATAGGCGAGTACATTTCCAATGGCTACGCAGAAGAGGTGAAAGACGAGTCTGATCACCAATCCAAGAGTTCAGACGGTGGAGAAAATAAATCAAACGAACCGCAGGAGTTGAAGTGGTACCTCCCACACCATGCAGTCGTGCACCCTCACAAACCGGAGAAGGTGAGAGTAGTCTTTGATTGCGCTGCTCGCTATCGTGGCACAGCTCTCAACGATCAGCTACTACAAGGACCTGATCTAACCAACAACTTGGCCGGAGTACTCATAAGATTCAGGCAGGAAAGAGTTGCCTTTGTTGCCGACGTGCAGGGGATGTTCCACCAAGTCAAGGTTCCAGTCAAAGACCGAGATGCGATGAGATTCCTGTGGTGGAGGGATGGTGACCTGTCCAAGGAGCCTACAGAATATCGCATGACAGTACATCTTTTCGGTGCGACATCTTCACCAAGTTGTGCGGGGTTCGCACTAAGAAAGACTGCAGAGGATGCTCGTGGACAGTTCAACAAAGAAGTCATCGATACAGTTCTGAACAACTTCTACGTTGATGACTGTTTAAAGTCTGTGAAGTGCCGAGATGATGTGATGAGTCTGGTGGAAGACCTGAGATGCCTTCTAGCCCAAGGAGGTTTCAGATTGACTAAATGGCTCTGCAATGACCGAGACGTCCTTGCTTCAATTCCCGAGTCGGAAAGGGCTGAGTCCGCGCTGAACCTAGATCTCGAGGATTTGCCAGTTCAACGGACACTTGGAATCCTGTGGGACATGGAAACAGACTCCTTCAAGTTCGAAGTCCAGGTAAAGGAGAAGCCGGCAACAAGGCGTGGGATTTTGTCTGTTGCAAGCTCCCTCTATGACCCTTTGGGTTTCCTCGCCCCATTCGTACTACCAGCTAAGGTACTCCTGCAGAACCTATGCAGACGAGACTTGACTTGGGATGCACAGGTATCACCTGCAGAAGAAAAACGATGGCAAGAGTGGCTGAATGATTTGCCTTTGCTCACGAAGATCCAAATAAGTAGGTGTCTGAAGCCAGAGGGATTCCAGGAAATTGAATCTGCCCAACTCCATCACTTCTGTGATGCGTCTGAAGTTGGATACGCGGCTGTGTCCTACTTACGCCTGACAAGCATGTCAGGCGCAGTGCATTGTGCATTTGTCCTAGGGAAGTCAAGATTAGCGCCAATGAAGGTGGTGTCAATCCCAAGATTGGAACTGATGGCTGCTGTCCTTGCAGTGACCATGGACCAATGCATCAAGGGAGAGCTCGAAATCAAGATCGATGAGACTGTCTTTTGGACTGACTCTACTGCGGTCCTACAGTACATACGAAGTGAAAGCAGACGATTCAAGACGTTCGTTGCGAACAGAGTCGCACGAATCCATGCGTCCTCTGCTCCTGAGCAATGGAGACATGTCGACACAAAATCAAATCCAGCAGATGATGGATCTCGTGGACTGAAAGCATCCGAGCTTCTGAAAGATCAGCGCTGGATTATCGGACCGGATTTCCTTGCAAAGGAAGAGAAGTTCTGGCCTTCACCTCCAGATGTGCTTGAGGTTCCAAGAAGTGACCCGGAAGTGAAGAAAGAGGTTCATGTGTTTGCGACTTCTGTAAGAGGTAACATGCAAGACCTCTTCAGCAGATATTCTTCATGGAATAAATTGAAGCGAGCCATGGCGTGGCTTCTCCGGTACAAGAAGTGGCTTCTCGCAAAGGCAAAGGGTGAAGGGAACGGCGACATGAAGTCTTCATTGTCAGCAGAAGAGCTGATAGAAGCGGAGAGAGACATCATCAAATTCATGCAAAGAGGTGTGTTTGGTGATTATCTCGACGGCAAGGAACTGAAAAGCTGTGCTGTGAAAAAGCTGAATCCAATCGTGGTAGACGGTATCGTCCGAATCGGTGGCAGGCTCGGCAATGCTCCTCTTGACTACGATGAGAAACATCCTGTCATCTTGCCTCATGATCATCACGTTACGAGGCTCCTCATTTCACACCATCACCATCTGGTAGGACATTCTGGAGCAGGAATGACGTGGTCCTCCCTGAGAACCAGGTATTGGGTGATGAGAGGAGGAGTTGCAGTGAGGAAGGTTGTAGGAAAATGTTTCAAGTGCAAGAGGAGGAACGCACCGAGAATGGAACAGATGATGGCTGAGCTTCCGCTGCACAGAGTCACACCAGACAAGCCCCCCTTCACATACGTAGGTGTCGACTACTTCGGGCCGATTCTGGTGAAACAAGGCCGCAGTAGAGTAAAGAGGTATGGCTGTCTGTTCACCTGCATGACCAGCAGAGCAGTTCATGTTGAAGTTGCTCACTCGCTCGATACAGATTCATTCGTCAATGCCTTGCGACGATTCATTGCTAGGAGAGGCAAGCCGGAGAAGATAGTGAGTGACAATGGGACAAATTTCAGGGGCGCCGAACGAGAGTTGCGGGAGAGCTTACAGTCCCTCAACCAGTCCAAGGTGAACAACTACCTCCTAGACCAAGGAATACACTGGTCTTTCAACACCCCAACGGCGAGTCACATGGGTGGGGTGTGGGAAAGAATGGTGAGATCGATTCGAAAGATTCTAGGCAGCCTGCTCGGACAACAGACAGTGTCTGACGAAGTATTGTCTACTGTGCTGGTAGAAGTAGAAGGTATTCTAAACTCACGCCCCCTTACTCAGTTGAGTATGGATCCACAGGAGAACGAACCCCTGACCCCCAATCACTTGCTGTTGATGAAACAGAACCCCAGCCTTTCACTCGGCAAGTTTGACAAGGGAGACTGCTACGGAAGGCGCCGGTGGAGACAAGTACAGTATCTGGCGACGGTCTTCTGGCGGAGATGGCAAGCAGAATACCTTCCTCTGTTACAAGAACGACAGAAATGGTTGATTCCGCGTAGGAACTTGGCTGTGAATGATCTAGTCCTTGTGGCAGATGAACGCGCACCGAGAGGCCAGTGGCCGCTTGGAAAGGTGTCCCAGGTGTACCCGGGTAAAGACGGACTAGTCCGCCAGGCGGAAATCAAGGTGGGATCTGTATTTCTTAGGAGACCGATCTCCAAACTCTGTATGCTGGAAGCTGCAGATGACCAGTAGAGTGATAACATTGTCAATGTTGATATTCACAGCTATACGTGATAGTTTAGCAAGAAGTGAAATATTGTTTATGTTTGATGTTCAACCGTTCAAATGTTGTCAAAAGTTTAAGTACATCTGTTAAGAATGCCGCCTTTATATGAAGGTAAGAAATGACCTTCCTGTAGTCAGGTCATTGGGGGCCGGTATGTAGCGGCATAGGAACTTTAATATTGACAACACTATCCCTCAACAGGTAGACATTAACACCCCCGAAATAGTAGAGCAACCCCAAACCCCAAAACAATGCATGCTCTGTCCAGTACCCTAATTTGCATAGTAGAACACCCAAGCTAATTTGCATAGAGCACATGCCTTCACCCCCAAGGCAGCGCAAACTCTTTGTTTATAGCAGAGTGAGTTTGGAAGCTTTGAGGACAAGCAGTGTCTTCTAAGAGCAGTGAGGAGAGTTATATTTGTGACCAGGATACGTAACAGTTGGTAAGTCCAATTCATAATTGATATCCTTCTTTGATTTGTGTATACACATATATTCCTCATTAATTGAGAACAGAGTAATTAAGTTGTTAATAAGTATCTGAACGAGAGTAAATCTCTTTGTTTCATGCTCCATGTCGATGTGTAGACATATTCAACCCACACAGGGTAGAATTTATTGAAATCAACTTTCCATGAGTATGAGAAGAATACTTTGGTATATTACTCAATGTATAATATGTGTTGGAAAGGTGTTGTATTGCTTAGTGTTCCTAGACAGTTTGGAAGACTAACTTACAATGACATATAAAGGAGATGAAGTTGTTTGGAGCATGGATATTCAAAGTGTAGTAATTTGCACTTGTGCACTGTATATAGTGTATATATGCCTGTGTGTGTTTTAGGGCCCAGAGCATGGCTGGGGGATAGAGAGAGAGAGAGAGAGAGAGTGATGGGTGCAGTACAGCCCCAAGTAGAGATAGTTGCCATGGAGACCACTCCAGAACAGTGATGGTCTGTGTAGTTAGCTGTGCGGTGCACAGGATAGTTTGGTAGAGGGATGTAATCCAGAACCCTGTACAGCTGTAGTTCAATAAGGAAGTTAAGTACTGAAACAAACAAAAGAACTGCCCAGTGAAGCTTAGGGGCTTGTGCCCATCGTAGTTGTACTAGCACTGGCAGTGGTAATATAAACAGTGTATCTAATTTGTTCTTTATTCAGCCTGAATGGATATACATAGGCTTTTACACAATTGCTACAAGTAAGTTATATGAAGTTTGACAGCAGTTTGGAATACTGAAAGATATATGTCATATTCAGACTACATTATATATTTAAAGTGCATGTTGCATTAAGTAATTAAAAGGTTTGTGATAATATTACCTAAACAGTAATAATAATGAACAATTGGTGTTGAGCGTAAGTTACATTTAAGTTTGAGCACTGAGAATATGTTAAATTGGTGTATATCAATCATTGATTGAAGTTGATACAAGTGTAATTAATATTTAAATGTTTTCTCTGTATTTTGTCACAGTGAACCACTACACTACACTTCACTACACTACACTTCACTTCACTACACTACACTTCACTTGACTACAAGTCACTTGACATCGCTATACACACATCACACAGATGACATTATGCTGTTGTGAGCTGCATGAGCCGGATAACTGAATAAAGTCACTTAATAGCCAGTGGAAAGCAAAGGACTGCGTCTATGACAAGTGTTATGATTCAGATTCTGACTGTGCGTGTATATGAACAGTGCGTTTGCAACGTTAGAAATCTACAAATGTAGTAAGGTCCTGCAGACGAGGCTACAGTACCTATTCCGAGAATGGTACCGTTCGATATAGTTTGTATATTTGTCAGGCTACCTTTGCTCAAGCTTTATGGGAAGCAGAACAAACTTTTGACGGTTTCTAGATCTGTCCTTCATGATGATTATTAGAGACAGTATGTCGTGGGGATTGTCCATTTGTCCCTCTGTCCCAGGTTTTGAGAAAACCCTTCAGTGAATTTAGTTTCATGCTTTGTAGATGTAAATGTGCTTGTTACCTGTTGAGGAAACACCCTCAAGATCAAAGGTCAAATGTCATGAGACTCTGGTGAACCTGTCACTTTCCAGCTGTAACTTGAGATAGGACTCCCTATGGGATATCATAGGATAATGTAGTCTGGTATAAGAGTAGAAATTGATTTTTTTTTTAAATTGTTAGTTGACATGATGATAACAATGGGATAAAAGTAAGGATGACTAAACATTAGCAAAACTGTCATTTTCCAGTTGTATCTTTTAGCTTTCCTGTGCTACTAAATCTATTAAAGGACAAGTTCACCTTTATAAACATAAGGATTGAGAGAATGTAGCAATATTAGTAGAACACATCATTGAAAGTTTGAGGAAAATCAGACAATCCGTTCAAAAGTTATGAATTTTTAAAAATTTTTGCGCAGCAACCGCTGGATGAGAAGACTACTGCAGTGTATGAATAACTTGCGTACAACAATATAAGGAAAATATAAAGAGAATTTCACAAAATTCCATCTTTTGAAAAAAGTACACATTCCCCTGACTCGTTACCGACAAATGTTATGGGCAATATTATTCCCCCTGCCTTTAGAAAGAGGCAAGTCAAGAGCTCTTTTATTATGCGAAAAAAGTGAAAATATGTTGAATTTTCTTTTACATTTTCTTTATACTGTTGTACGCATATGACTCACAAGCTGTAGTAGTCTCCTCATCCAGCGGTTCCAACACAAAAATTTTAAAAATTCATAACTTTTGCATCGATTGTCCAATTTTCCTCAAACTTTCACTGATGTGTTCTACTAATATTGTTGCATTCTCTCAATCCTTATGTTTATGAAGGTGAACTTGTCCTTTAACAAATATTATGCAAGTGGCACTTCATGGTCAGTTTTCAGATTTGTGTTTTGATATCATCATTATACATTGCAGGTTTGTAAATCCAAATTCAAACTCGAAACAAGCCACAGGGGGGAAAAAAATCTAAAGCAATTAATTTGATTGTGATGATGATGATGATGCTGCTGTGCAAACAGTGATCGAGTTGGTGACTCCGTCAACACTGAACAGGCTGCAGTAGGGGAAAGGTGTGTGACTAGTGGAAATTTACAGGAAACAAATATAATAGGGGAAGTAATAAAAAAAGGAATTAGCACAAGAGAAAAAGTAGTGTACACACACACACACACACTTATACCAGTCAAAGTCTGCAGTAAACAAAAAGCACAAATGTGAACATGACTAGACAGAGATAAAAAGGGAACTCGACAGGATCAATATTGATTCCAAGTCCTTTCCGAGTGGGTGAGCTTTAATTGACAAATGAATACAGAGTGTGCTCCGCAGAGTATGACTATTGGCAGGAGGACAAATTACATAGAAAAAGAGGGGGAAAAAATCCATGTACATATGTAGAGGGAGAGAGAGAGAAAGAGAAAGAAAGGAAGAGAGAGAGAGAGAGAGAGACAAAGAGTAGGGAAAAACCCCTAAGCACCCACCCCTTCATGCAGTGTCAATACTGAACCTTTTTCTACTACACACATTCTAAAGCTTGGTTCGACAGTGCCTTCACGTGTTTCATTTATAGCATAGCCTGCAATATATTGTACATTGTGAAAGGGGAAGTGCTGCATGCAGATTGTCGAAATTGCTGCATTTCTTATGAAAACAGGATTGGCAGTATTATGCAGAAAGATTGCTCTTTGAAATGAGATATTGGCATTGCCATGTTTCTTTTCCTCTGATGGCATGAAAGTTATATATAACTGGTGCAATTAGCCATGGCAGTAATATATGAATATATATGTTTATTACTGTCATGGCTAATTGCACCATTTTCTTTTTATTAATCCATTTGGGTACTCAGTTATGTCGTACTATGGTGTGATTAATTCTTTTTTTTTTGGGGGGGGGGGGGGGGGCAAAGTAATACAAGCTATGCTTTTGATATATGCTCCCCCACTTTGGTTCTTATGGCTGTTTTGTTACCTCCGCCAAGGGAGGAGGTTATATTTTCGTTACCGTTGGTTTGTTCGTTCGTTTGTCTGTGCGCAAAATAACTCAAAAATTAGACAAAGGATTGGGATGAAACTTGCAGGAAAGGTTGAGAATGACACGAGTAACAAACGATTAACTTTTGGTAGTGATCCGAGAATTTTTGGGAAATTTATGAAGGATTTTTGATATTTTGGCAGGGAGGGTCAGTGAACTTGGGAGTTCAGGCTGCGCGTATTTGAGGTTTGCATGCGCGTACTAAAGTGCGTGCTCTAGTTTCTGCTGGGGTGAGGCGCGCTGTGCAGCTGAGGGTTTATGACGTAACAAAGGCTTCTATGTTGGGAAATCGGCGACTTACACAGCATGGGTGGAAATATCTCTATGGAAGAACAAGATCAGTGGTGAAAATGATTTGCATGCTTGGCGGAGGTCTGCGCTCTCAGAGTGCTTTTCTAGTATTACCATTGGTGCAAAAGTGTATAATTAGAGTATATGTTTTAATTACTTTTGTTTGTCAAAAGAAAAGACAAAATGCTATTGCATAGTGATAGTCATTGTAACTCAGTTATGCTTGTTTTTGTGTTTTTGTGAATACAGTGTGGATATAAATTCAGTTCATATCAAGTCCAACCCAAATAGCAATTAAGCTACCCAAATTTATTTGAAACTATTAATACAGAACTTATATTGCAAGAAGCTTCTTCTTCATACCACACCTTCTTCCTCTTGTAGGTGTGTATATAATTGTCCCCGCCGAACGAGTTCGAGCAGGGGACTATGAAACGGGCTCCGTACGTGTGTGTGTCCGTGTGTCCGTCCGTCCGTCCGTGTGTCCGTGCTAACGAGAGTATGCTTGTGTGGCTAGGAGAACAATAGTGCACAATAGATGGCCTTTATTCCGTCAGGCTTGTGTGGCTAAAATTTTTGCTCGTGTGTCTATTTAAACAAAAGGGAGAACAAAGGGGTAGACACACAAGTATATCACCGTGAGGTCGTCCGTCCGTGTGTCCGTCCGTGTGTCCGTGTTTGCGTCCGTGTGTGATCAAAATCTTCAATTTGCTACTTCTCTGTCATTTATGAGCCAATTTTGATTCTGTTTGCTTTATATGATAGCACTACATGGGAGCTTTGAAACTTCTACATAGAATTTCAGTCGTGACCTTTGACCTTGACCTTTGACCTATATTGTACATTTTGCTACAAAATGCTACTCCTTCGCCATTTCTAACCCGATTTCGATTCCGATTGCTTTATATGATGGCACTAGGTGAGGGCTTCAAAACTTCTACACAGAATTTTGACCTTTGACTTCTTTGACCTTTGACCTTGATTTTTGACCTATATTGTACATTTTGCTACAAAATGCTACTCCTTCGCCATTTCTAACCCGATTTCGATTCCGTTTGCTTTATGTGATGGCACTAGGTGAGGGCTTCAAAATTTGTACACAGAATTTTGACCTTTGCCTTCTTTGACCTTTGACCTTGATTTTTGACCTATATTGTACATTTTGCTACAAAATGCTACTCCTTCACCATTTCTAACCCGATTTTGATTCCGTTTGCTTTATGTGATGGCACTAGGTGAGGGCTTCAAAACTTCTACACAGAATTTTGACCTTTGCCTTCTTTGACCTTTGACCTTGATTTTTGACCTATATTGTACATTTTGCTACAAAATGCTACTCCCTCGCCATTTCTAACCCGATTTCGATTCCGTTTGCTTTATGTGATGGCACTAGGTGAGGGCTTCAAAACTTCTACACAGAATTTTGACCTTTGCCTTCTTTGACCTTTGACCTTGATTTTTGACCTGTATTGTATATTGGCTACAAAATGCTACTCCTTCGCCATTTCTAACCCGATTTCGATTCCGTTTGCTTTATGTGATGGCACTAGGTGAGGGCTTCAACACTTTACACAGAATTTTGACCTTTGCCTTCTTTGACCTTTGACCTTGATTTTTGACCTGTATTGTACATTGGCTATAAAATGCTACTCCTTCGCCATTTCTAACCCGATTTTGATTCCGTTTGCTTTATGTGATGGCACTAGGTGAGGGCTTCAAAACTTTTACACAGAATTTTGACCTTTGACATCTTTGACCTTTGACCTTGATTTTTTACCTATATTGCACATTTTGCTACAAAATGCTACTTCCGGCGGGGACATATATTACGCACCGCGTAATTTCTACTTTTCCTTGTTTTTTTTTTCATTGTGGTTATTTTTAAATTCTCTAGATGGCCAGCAAGCTTTCTGATGATACATCTATAGCTCTCTGCACTTCATATCCCAAAACCCTCCACCAAAAAGGAGGAATGTGATCTTATGATAAACACAGTTTTGACAAAATTGGTCTAAAGTTTTGATGCAGCCAACCATACAGGAGATAAAGCTCATAGGCACAATGGCCCGAGTTCACAAGTATGGAAGCAGGAGCCCGTCAAAAACATGGATATACGTCGCGTAGCAATTCGAATTACTACGCGACGTAAATAATTACGTCGCGTCGTAATTCAAATTACTACACGACGTAATTATTTATGTCGCGTAGTAATTCGAATTGCTACTGCTCAACGACTAAACGTCACGACATTAAATGAATTAGTGTCATATTGTAATTCCCAGTGCTACACAACGTAAATAATTACGTCGCGTAGTAATTTCAATTAAGACGCGACGCAAATAATTATGCTGTGCTGTAAATAATTACAATGCGACGTAATTCCGAATTACTGCTCAACGACTAATGCAGCGAATTAATGTAGCGACGTTAAATCAACCAATGGGATCGTTCGTAATAGCGTGTGAAAAACAGGTACTGAAGCGCATGCAATCCGCTCACTGCGTGCTGATGAAAACCGGAGCTGACTATACAGCAGGGTGGTGGAAGTTCCTTTCCACCTCCCTGCTATACAGCGAGCCATATGCCATTTCGTTGACAGTACAATCCTATGAGATGTTTATAACCTAAATTATTGGGCCTACATTGCATCAGAAATATATGTATTCAAGGTATACCAGCTAACCAAGTACTCTGTACTGACAAACATGCTGTAGGAAATGAGTGTTTAGCCCTTTGGCAGGTGCACCGTGATGCATCACTGAGCAAATAATGAACGATTTCATTGGTTGATTTAACGTCGCTACGTTTATTCGCTGCGTTAGTCATTGAGCAGTAATTCGGAATTACGTCGCGTTGTAATTATTTACAACACTACGTAATTATTTGCGTCGCGTCGTAATTGGAATTACTACGCGACGTAATTATTTACGTTGCATAGCATTAGGAATTACAACATGACACTAATTCATTTAATGTTGTGACGTTAAGTCGTTGAGCAGTAATTCGGAATTACGTCACGTAGTAATTCGAATTACGACACGTAGTAATTCGAATAACGACGCGACGTAATTATTTACGTCGCGTAGCAATTCGAATTACTACACGACGTATATCCGTGTTTTTGACGGGCTCCTGCTTCCATACACAAGGGTGTTGAACTCAAATCCGCAGTTTAAATTGAGTTTATTTACTGTAAAACCAAATGCAAAATGGGTTTATCTTTAATATACCCCTATACCACAGAGAATATTTCTCAAAGTTTGTTGCTTCTAGCCACCCACCAAAGCGTATTGGATCGCAGTCTGATGAATCCGACTTGTGTTGGTCGACTATCAGGTCATTGTCAGACATGTCGCGCGTGATCCTCATCGCACGATCTTGCCTCATCGGATCACCGCCTGACATGTGTGACACTGACCTGATAGTCGACCAACACATGTCGGATTCATTGGACTGCGATCCGATACACTTCAGTGGGTGGCCGGAAGAGATAAACTAATTTGCCTCCGATGAGCAACCAATGAGAGAATGGGGGTATAACACACGCACATACGCCAGTATGCATGCATTGTAGTACATCTGTCGCCGGCATACATAACGTCACGTGTCACACGCATTTACACAATAGAAATTTGTGTAATTCATAGATCAGATTTGAACTGCCTTGCTGTGTTCTGGCCAGTAGCAACGTCCTTATTAACTGTACATTATTAACTGTAAAGTTTAGACTTTTCAAATAGTAGGCACCCTATATATTCATATCATCCAATGCCAAAAATTGTTTTCACTTATTTTTTAATCCACAGGTTTTGGTCTCTTCTTGTCTCTAGATTCCTGACATAAAGTTGATAAACGAATTCAACTGTGCTTCACCATACTAGTCCACCATGTTATCTTTCTTTTTGTTTCCAGGATATAGCGATTTTTTTTTAATCTTTGGTTACATGGTAACACAGTCTATTTTATTCTGTCAGGAAGTTCTATGCATAAAAAAGAGGTTTCTTTGCATATATACACTAAAGATGCCACACTCAGTAATTTGACTGTTTGTATGATATTATCCTCAAAGTGTAAACACAGTTCTTAGAGTTTGCCCTCTTTCAAGAATACAGCAAATTAGATTGCTGTATGTGCCATTATAGCGAGTCTAATTTTTTTCCTGAATCAGGTCTTTCTGACAATTTCGCGAGTGGTTGAATTTGCCATTACTGCATGAGTACAGCAGTGGATGGATTCATGTATGTATGCATGTTGCATTCATATAGCGGGATCAGAGTTGAAATTTTGCTTGTTTAAAAATTTGCTGATAGTACTGGAGTAGCAAAATTCATGAAAATGAAGAAAAAAAATAACTGTGAAATATATAGCATACACAGTTACTCTTCTGCATCCTCAGAGGTGTGAACACAATTCCCAGATTCTTTCCTCTTTCCAATCCCTTTTTATTTTAATGCATCTCTACCTTAATGGGATGATAAGTTTGGGTTTAGATGGGGCTGTAGGTTTCCAACTATTTGTGTGTGTGTGTGTGTGTGTGTGTGTGTGTGTGGGATAATGAGGGACTTCTTTTGAAATATGAAAGAACATGTCATTCTTAGAGGAATTCACAGTTTATTTGATGAAAATTAGTCTTGAAATGACTAAGATATCCAAAAAAGTGATGGGAATAAGATGTGACAGGCCACAACTATCATTGGAATCTCTTTATCTTACCATGTTTTTGGATATCTCGGTCATTTCAAACCAATTTTCATCAAATAAACTTTAAACTCCCCTAGAATTGTATGCTCTTTGCCATTTCATAGAGTGGTTTCTAAATGCCTCAGAAGATGTTAAAAGCTGAATTCTCACCTCAACCGATACTATACCATCCCTTTAAGGATGTTTTCTGGACAAGGTCCTCCGTGGAGACCCCCAGGGCATGACGTTCTTGATTGACCACCTGGAGGCTGAGCACCCGGACCTGTACAAGGAGGTGACCGGTCAAGAGGCTAAGATGTCCATCAAGCGGGCAAAGACCATTATTGACCGTAGGTCCACTTAGCAAGTGCAGAGCATCACTGATCCATATTTATTAAGAAAGTGTGAAGGAATGTTGTCAACATGGGGTGGAATACAGCACAGAGTTATCCTTATCATTTTTAAGTTACTTACAGAAGAGAAAGGATCCGATCCAAACTGGATGAATGTTCATAGGCTAGTTAAAGGGAAATGAATTATCAAAACCCAAATACATCGTAGATGTATGTGGATTGAGTGAATGCAGCAATTTTGGAAGAATACACTAGTGAAGTTTGTGGGAAATCAGACAGACCTTTGAAAAGTTATGAATTTTAAACTTTTTGTGCTGCTGTCGCTGGATAAAAAGACTACAACACTTCATTATATGTCATGGCAGGACAACTACGTAAAGAAAATATGTAGAAAATTCCTCAAAATTCTCTGTTTTATACATCCCTTTCACTTGTTAGTAGCATATGTTGATGATAATATTATTCCCCATACCTTCTGATAGAGGTAAGCCAAGTGGTCATTCATATTGCTAGAAAAGTGAGAATGTGTTGAGTATTCTTTAATATGTACATTCTTTACATAATTGTCCATGTATGACATCACGATTTGTTGTAGTCTTCTTATCCAGTGAAGGCTGTACCAAAACTTTCGAAATTCATAACTTCTGAATGGATTGTTCATTCTTCTTCAACTTCACTGATGTGTTCTACAATATTATGCATTCATGCAATCCACATATACACATGTATATTATATGGATCGCAATCTCCTTTAAAGAGTTTTACCTCCCAAACCAATGTTCAAAGTATTGTCTTGTTTCAAGGTTTGTTTTCAAGAGAAAGCAAAATGATTATGCAGCAAGGTGCTTTCTAACTTGTTATTTGAGATACCATCTCCCCTACAAGATGTGCTGCAAGAAAAACTTATATTCTCTCCATCAAGTATTGTTTGTGCAATTACAGAGACCTGCACATGTAGCAATGCAGACTTCTAGAGGAAAAGGATTGAATCATCATACATAGGCAACATTCTGATGTACTTTATATGTGCAAAAACCAAGAGGAGAATAGTGAGTTGAAGATCTGGTATAATCAGTTCAGATGATCTTTGCATGATGTTTTGACTGATGTCACTCTCTGCTGAAAATATGTAAAACTTTGAAATACTTCAGCTTTTCATATTTCAAATCCAAATTAAAAGAAACTTCCACCATTTTCTTTGTAGAATATTTGAATCAACTTGAACATGGCGTGAAAATGTTATGAGATCTACCAAGGGTTTAAGGGTTTTTGAATTCGTGACTTCTCGTTTTGGTCATGCGTTGTGCAGTAAAAATTGACAATCATGTGTATTGTCACACAGGCTCGAAAACCAGCCAGCTCCCCGGCCCGCTGGCGGCCAACCTTCTCAATTACATGACGGAGACCATCCAGAGGGGCACTGACCTGGAGGAGGCCCTGAAGAAGAAGACCGAGGACTTGGTAAAGCAGGATCATGACATGAGGAATCTGTTATCACAGCTGAGGCAGCTCAAAAGGGACAAGAATGACCTTATCAAGGACAGGAAGGAGCGAGACAAGGTGAGAAATAGGGTTGTATATGATTGTGAGTTTCTGATACCTTTTTCACACTTTACCTGGCAAATTTCATCCTGCAAGGCACCATGAGTAAACTCTCGAGCAAACTGTTACTTGACTTTTCAGAAATCTTGCCCTCAAACTGTCTCTGGTGAACTCACAGATATCCCTGTGCCACAAGTTCCCGGGTAGCCTTGTAAGCAAGAATGGCATCGGCAGGTAAACTCCTGGGTAAATTACCAGGTGACTTTTCAGAAATCCCACCTTTAAACCATCCCTGGTAAACTTTTGGGGTGTCCCCGTGAATTCCTGGATGACGCTGCAGCATGAAAAGCATCTGGGGTAAACTCTCGGGGGAGAAGCGAAGGTCAGTATACAAGCAGCATCTTGCAGGCTGTTTTCACAAATATACACTGTAACGTGTACTTGCACCCCAGAAGAGTGGGGCACCAGAAATTGAAGCGGGAGCTCATTAGCTGGTATGGAATTAAGTTTTTCTTGTTTGTTCATGTTTGAGTCCCCATTAAATCTCACAGGTGATCACCCAAGTGAGTAGTGTGAAAGGGGTGTCAATATGAGGACTTCTAAGGTGGAATAGGAGTAACTAGCATTGATGCCAGTAATTCTTTACTTTGTCAAGAAACACTCCACCTTTGGTATGTTCTATTCTTTTTATTGTTTATATTCTGATGAATGCAGCAGAATCACTATTAGCATAGTAACAGAGGACATATGTGACCTGCTACAACAAAAGTATCCTAAAGTCGCTGACGGTCGAGCCGAGAAAATCGAGATTGAAGTCAGATCATCAAAATCCGTCAAAACGTTTGCATTTCTGTTTTTGACATAAATTTGTAGTCTAATGTGTCTTCTATCATCTGCCGAAATTTCGAAGCTAAATGATCAACGCAAAGGCAAGAAAAAAAACAAACGTTTTTCTGGGCCATGATTTTCTGACTTTCAACGGAACAGAAACGTGTCCGAACATTTGGATTTAGCGGCGCAGCTAGACCCCGCCCCTAGCAGCGAGGGAGTGATCTCAGTGGCATCCTGGTTACTGATTGGTCGTGCGTAGATCGCTGGCTCTAAGCTTGAATGAACATGGGGGAGGTCGCTAGGAGCGTACCTTCTTTAGTCAAGCTGTGAAAACTGTCTTGCTTCCCCTTGATCATGATAGTGTCGGAAGGAAAACTTTGAAGGCGGTTTTCTCGAAACGTTGATTTCCTAAACCACTTGACATGTGCTAATAAAATCATCCATATCTCCGCAACCGAGTACTTTTATGAGTCATGTTATATGACATTGAAGGGGACGAGTAAGGGAATAATGTCATGTCATTTTCAGAAAATTGTCCTCCCCTGACTTTTGGATCCTTTTGTTGCAGCGGGTCACATATGAAGGATTTATGGTACAGTTGTATTTATGGTACAGTGTATTACAAGTTCAATATATTTAAGTAAGTTTTGTAGATGTTAAACTAGAGTGTTGAGTGATCGAGAATCAAAACAGGATCTGAACATATGTTTTAGTTTTGATACAACAGCTGCTGTTTTCAAAGCATAGGATAAGACAATGATCACATGCATGAATATGTATTTACAAGTGCATTATGTATATACACATAAAGAGATATACTTGTGTCCATTGAGAATATATCACTTGCTGTGTTGAAGTCAAGCCTCTGTTGGTTTCTTTGAACAGCTGAAGGGTGATATGGAGCGGCTGCGATTGATGCTGCAGGATTCTCAGGACCGGGTGATTCGGTATCAAAAGGAGGCGGAGGTGGCCAAGCATCACGCCAGACTGGTGAGTGACAAATCATCCATTTTCACACACACACACACACACACTCCCTGCACTGACCCAGTGTGTTTGTGGAGGTGTATGAAGAATGAGGAAGAAGGGGAGGGGTGGAGTCGGAGGGGGAGGGGGAGGGGGAGGGGATCAGAGGGGAGGGAATGGATAAGGAGAAGAAGTAGCAGGAAGAGGATGAGATCGATGCAGAAAGGAGAGGAGCAAGAATTTTTAACGTGAAGAAAAAGAAGAATTGAAAAGAGAGAAGAAAGAGCAGAGCTAGGGTTGTTAGAAAATGATTTTAAGAAGTTGGACCAACCTGTGAGATATTTGTTAAAATGCAAGGGAACACATTTCAACTGCAGTTGGATAAATCAGATATAGTCTTCAGCACTTTGTATTTTCTCTTCCACAGATTTTTTCCCTTGTGGGTAAAACTTTATGAATTGGATGGAGACCAAAACCATATAAGCACAACTATAAGAGATCACTTACTCATATTTCCTTTTTTTCTGTCTTATTTCCCATGTCTTCTCCTTCCTTCTTCCCCTCTTTGGTCCTATTCTATTCATCCATCCTTCCATCTCCATCATCTCACTCCTTGCCTCTCTCGTCCTCCACCTCTGTCTTCTTCCTCCTCATTCTTCCTGTTCTTGTTTCATCCCCACCTGGTCTTTCTTAATTCCTCCTCCTCCTCCTCCTTCTCCTCCTTCTCCTTGTTTCTCGATTTTCTCCTTAATCTGTATTCACTTCCTCCTTTCTCTTATCATTCATCTCTACCTTCTTCTGCTCTTTCTCCTTCCTCCTTCCTTCTGTTTATCTTCCATCTTCACCCACCTTCTTCATCTTCCCTCATCTTCTTCCAACTAACCTCATCCTCATCCTCCATCAGGCCACCTTCAAGAACTTTCACTTGGAGTGCCAGCTCAAGGAGTCTCAGAGCAAGTTTGCCCAGGAGCGGCGGCAGACCAAACACCTTCAGCAGTCGGTAAAGAAGAGGGAGGTTTGGATGAAGGAGCACAAGGCCACCTTCTTCTCGGACCGGCAGAAGGTGGAGGAGCTCCAGACGGAGCTAGAGAAAATCGATGTAAGTTTTAAAGGACAAATTCATCCAAATGGTTCCAGGACAATTACCCCCTTGACAATTACCCTAGCCCCTTCCCCTGACCCTAACCCTAATCCTAATCCTAATCCAGAACCTAATCCTAACACTAACCAAAATACTTACCCGAAACCCACCTAACCCTAGCCCTAATCTTTATTCTAACCCTTTTACCAACTGGTATTTAGCAGGGGTAATTGCCCTTGGGGGTTATTTTCCTAATATGCATCCAAATATATGTGTTGAATGAGTGAATGCAGCGCAATATTAGTAAACATAAGTAAAAGAATCTGCAATCTGCAAATAATTTATTCTTGCATAGAAGATCAGTGGATATCTGCAGTGGCCCAACTTGTGGTTCATAATGTAATTGATTATAAAACGTTACATAGCAATCACAATCAGATATGTCCTCAGATTGCAGTACTATCAGCTTACCTTTTTGGCAAAATTTGATTCTTCTTGAACCCCAGAACCTGTGATTTTTATTTTTTGTTTAATTATATATAAACCCATAATGTAACTCGCCACACTAGGTCTGCGCACTCAGGTGCCCGAAGTCATGCCCCAGGCATTGTTTAGGCATGCAAACAGTTGTTTGTGTGTTGTTTTTTCCCCCAACAGAACATCCGCGACTCGGGGTCGGGTCTTTCTGACAGGATCAAGAACCAGCTCAACGAGGCACACCTCATGAATGAGAGCTTGAGCATGAGGCTCCACAGTTCTCAGGAGAAAGTTGAACAGGTTAGTTACTCCTATATAACCCTTTCCTCCTGTGCTCCCACCCCTCTCCTCCTGTGCACCCACCCCTCTCCTGTACCCCACCCCTCTCCTCCTGTGCCCCACCCCTCTCATCCTGTGCCCCCACCCCTCTCCTCCTGTACCCCACCCCTCTCCTCCTGTGCCCCACCCCTCTCCTCCTGTGCCCCACCCCTCTCCTCCTGTGCCCCACCCCTCTCCTTCTGTGCCCTACCCTTCTCCTCCTGTGCCCCACCCCTCTCCTCCTGTGCCGCACCCCTCTCCTGTGCCCCACCCCTCTCTTCCTGTGCCCCACCCCTCTCCTCCTGTGCCCCCACCCTCTCCTCTTGTGCCCCCAACCCTCTCTTCCTGTGCCCCCACCCCTCTTCTCGTGTGCCCCCACCCCTCTCCTGTGCCCCACCCCTCTCCTTCTGTGCCCCACCCCTCTCCTTCTGTGCCCCACCCTCTCCTCATGTGCCCCACCCCTCTCCTCCTGTGTGCCACTCCTCTCCTCCTGTGCCCCACCCCTCTCCTCCTGTGCCCCCACCCCTCTTCTCGTGTGCCCCCACCCCTCTCCTCCTGTGCCCCCACCCCTCTCTTCCTGTGCCCCACCCCTCTCCTCCTGTGTCCCCACCCCTCTCCTCCTGTGCCCCACCCCTCTCCTCCTGTGCCCCACCCCTCTCCTCCTGTGCCCCACCCCTCTCCTTCTGTGCCCCCAACCCTCTCCTCCTGTGCCCCCACCCCTCTTCTCGTGTGCCCCCACCCCTCTCCTCCTGTGCCCCATCCCTCTCCTCCTGTGCCCCACCCCTCTCCTTCTGTGTCCCACCCCTCTCCTCCTGTGCCCCCACCCCTCTCCTCCTGCGCCTCATCTCTCTGTCTGCCTCGGAATAGTTTTTCTCTCTGACTGGCTCCATTTCAGTTCCATCTGTGTGTGGCACTGGAGTTTCAGAGATATAAGATGCAAGTGCATTTGATATTGTGTTCCAGTTGACATTGATATAAGAAATGAAGTCGACAGACAAACAAAATGGTAGAGCATCTCATTAGAATCAAACTTGAATTGAAATAACTGTAAACTTTTAGATTTCACATATCTACACTGAATAGTGATCAGGCTGTGATTTACTTATCAGCTGCATTCGCTGCAACCACACACATACCTACTAGCTTTATGTCATCTACTTACAATTTTTATGTCATCAGTTATTCGTCCACTACAACCCTCTCCCAGTAAAGGTCAGTATATGTTAGGCTGTTGCAACACAACAAAAACATCTGATGTAAAGGATACAGGTTTGTGTTCTCTATTCATGTCAAACAAAGAACAAAATATTGTGAAAATTAGTATGTAAGTCACTGAGAGACTAGTGCATCCATGACATCATCACTTCTTCTCATTTGCATAGTGCTTGCTAGTAACATTCTGTTGTGGGGTTTTTTTTTTTTGTGTGTGTGTGAAACATTCAAAACAGAGAAGTTATCCACCTTTCTTCATTTCTATGTGATCGAAGTGATGCGTGGGACTGCCATTTCTTTGCCTTAGTTCTTTTTTATCAAAGTCAAACAGTCAAAGTTGGACAATCTAACACGTTGAATCCATCAGGACCCAAATAGTCAACAACCATTCCTTGTGTTTATGGAAAATCACTGTATCATAACAGCTGTTAGCACATTTGCTTTTTATGCATCATCTACCTCACAGTTCAAAGATCACTGTCTGTATGTTTCTGAAAACATTTTGTATAACCATGTTATCAGCCATTTCTTCTTATCTCCAAAATAAATATAATTTGTATTTGACAAACATCCATCGAGAAAAATTGATGTGGCAATTTGTGCAAGCCGATGCAAAGAAATGTGAAACACACTGCTTCCTTCAGGGAGGTAGTTGACATTTTTGTAATCTCTACGTGCTTATGAGATTTGTAAATATTGTACCTTATTATGTGTGTGACTAAACTCTTAATAACATTGAGATGATTTCTCTATTTATTTTTCTGTCACTTCTTTCACTTTGTCTAGAAATACTTCTATTTATGTATGTTGAGCCCAGCATAAATTAAGTCTACAATTTGTGATGACTTACTGCCCTGTGCTATCTTGTAAAAGGAACGTTTACTGTTAAAAAAAAGGTCAAATCATGCGATACAGGTGTTTATGTGATCACAAATGGACTCGTAGCAGGTGGTAGTGACATTGCCAATTTGAAGAGTATAATTGAATTAGTGATGACACTTTGAGAAGAGTTTGTTTGTTTGTTTGCTTTCTTATTGCTTTCTTGATGGATTTGCTATCCTGCAGCAAAAGAACGAGCTTGTGCAGATCAAGAACCGACAGAAAATGATGAAAGACACCATGCAGATGAACAGGAAGCACCTTGAAATGGCCCAGCGCGAATTAGAAATTGTTAGCAGTGATCAAGCCCAGGTAAAATTGCAAACACGCCAAGGATTTCATCTATTCTGTAAGAAAGGAAAGCTTTGGATGAATGGTGAATGTTAAAGAAATAGATGAATGAATAACCAGATGGATAGATAGACAGATAGAAATACGGCTAGATAGATTTATAGACATAGACAAAGAAAAAATATTCGCTAGTATGCAGTGAGCGATAGTGAGAAACTAGCTAAAGGAAAGAAATGTGAAAGCGTAAAAGGCAACATTTAACATTTATTTTTGTGGCTGTTCTGCTATCCAATATTTGCACAAGACTGACAACATTACACTCAACTGATAATGGTCTTTGCTGTGCAATTTGTTTTATGATTTTAGCCGCTATGCTCTTATGAAGGAAATGCTTCTTAATGTCTATAGTTGGCCTTATTCTGAAAACAGTGAAATATGAGGCCCGCTCTACTTCACATTCCTTCACTTCACTTTGAAAAATGTTGTGATGGCAATCCCCACTTTTCGTCCATACACTGAAGAGGGATTGTAGGCTCTACCCCAGGAAGGGGGGGGGGGGGGGGGGGGGAGGGGGGAGGAGGAAGGGGGAGGGGGAGGGGGTGAAACTAACATATTAGGTGGTGTACAAAAGTGGGGCTACCATCACTCCCTAAAATGGTGTCTGCTATGGCTCAGAGATTAACTTCCAGTGATGGAAAACCTTGTCAACATGATAATGGTGTCACAATTTCTGGAAGTATTAAGGCAAGATCATTCTTATTTAATAGTAGCAGTAATAGTAGTAGTAGTCTTAGCAGTAGCAGCAGGAGTTAATGTATAGGAGAAGTACTGTAGTAGTAGTAGTAGTAGTAGTAGTAGTAGTAGTAGTAGTAGTAGTAGCAGAAGTAGTAGTAGTAGTAGTAGTAGTAGCAGCAGCAGTTACTGTAGCAGTAGTAGTAGTAATAGTAGCAGCAGCAGCAGTAGTAGTAGTAGAGTAGGAGGAGGAGGAGGAGAAGTAGTAGGCCTACTCAGTAGTAGTAGTAGTAGCAACAGCAGCAGTATTAGTAGTAGTTTTAGTAGTAGCAGTAGTAATATTAGTACCAGTACTTACTGCAGTAAAAGTAGTAGTAGTAGTAGTAGTAGTAGTAGTAGTAGTAGTAGTAGTTGTTGTTGTTCTTGTGGTTGATGATATTATTGTAGTAGCAGAAATGAAGATTTTGTCACTATAATAACGTGTCCAATGATCCCATTTGCAGGTCAATCACAATTTCATACAGCTGTATGAGAAGATGGCGCAGGCTGTCATTGAGCGCAATGACCTGCAGCAGAAGTTGAATAAGCTGCGCATCCAGTGCGCCGACTCATCTTTGGCAGTACGTGTCGAGTGAACCCAAACGACCCAAACCACCTCTGCAATCCCTTGAGCACACACGATCATTATCTTTGATTACATTCTTCAGGGGCGGATCCAGGAATTCCGTAAAGAGGGGGCGCGTTTACAAAATTAATGGGGGGGGGGCACAAGCACCCCTCCCCTCATTTTTTCCTTTTTATTTCTTTTGTTTCAACAAAAAATAAAGGGGGGCGTGCGCCCGGTGAGGTCCTCCCTGGATCCGCCACTGTTCTCTCAACTTTGTTCTTACTTTTACTGAACCCCTTGCGTATAGACCTACTGACCTTACAGTCAAAACTTTTACCAATTTGAACTGACAATTACATATATTTGAAATGTCTCGGTCGTGACTGTGGTGAATGGTAGTCAAAGGTTACTCAACCAGTCAAGGTCCTCGTTAGCGCTAATGATATGTATTGACATTCAGTCTTCTTAAATGCACCTCATGAATGTTTACACTATTTTAATTGAAGTATTGTATTTCAAAGGATTGGGGATTGATGATGTTAGTTTAGGAAAGAAAATTTATTTAGCATGGCTTAGTGAGATGCAGTATTATCAGTGATAAATGATTAAAATATGTCTTAGAAGCTCATAACATTAAAGGTGTGTTGTGCATAGACTATATGTCAAACAACATATATCAATGCAGAGTATGTTTGAAAGGAATTTCTCAGTTTTGCAACTGCTGTAGATAAAAAGATTTATAGATAACTGTAGATATATATATATATATATATATATATATATATATTTTAAACAAAAAGATTACTTTGTAGGTGTTACATGAATGGCTATTAAAAGATGTCAAATAGAAAAATTAAAAATAAAAAATCCACCAGATAGACATGAATATGATACACTACATTTGAGTAGGCATACATATCTAGGTGACTATAAGTATAGTTTGACAACTGTCAAGTTTTATATTCTCCTGAATTCTTTCCCATTCCATGCCATTCTATTTTCTTCCAGCAGCATTTTCAGAATGACTCAGATTCCTTGACCACAACAGGAGTTTACGTGAGTTTCGAAGGATTTCTCTCTTTCTCTTCAATTTTTGTTTCTTTCTGTATTTTTTGATGTCTTTAAATTTACCTGATTTTGGTTCTGAAGCATTATGTTCTGAGGAAGCACCTAGATATAAAGTGTGGAGACGTAACAGGTGGCGAGAATTGAGCTTTGGGTATAAGCAAAATTCAGGAATATTGCAAGTAAGACTTGAGGTGTCCTGTACAAAGAATGCTGATGCATTTACTGGGGGAAAAGCTTAATTTTGAAAAATTCAGAGTTTCTAAAGATGGGTCTCTATCTGATACATACATGTGTAAAATTGATGGCATTGTTTTTCCTTTCTCTCATACATGTGCTGGCTGTATTTGTTCTGCTTCAAAACAAAGAAGAACATGACTGATCAGTTGATTTTCTTTTTTATTTTTGTGTGTAATACATTACCAAGTTCATCTCAAAAACAGATTGTGTGCCCTGGTTATTAATTTTCACTGTGGTGGTTCCCTGTTCTAGTTGCAAAGCTATGGTATATATGTCATATATTCTTTTCTCTTCTTTTTTTTTTTGTGAATCGGAACTTCTGTGGTTAAAGTCTGTGATCACAGAGTACAAGCAATGGATGAAAAAAAACACATCATTGTTGCTACATCGTATATACATGTACATACATGTATGTGATGTTTTGTAATCAAAACAATGATTACAATATGATTGGGCCATTAAAGTATCCAATGTGCAAGAGGGAATCGCGTTCACAGCTTGTTACTTGCATGCGATTCAATACTACACCTAGGGCACATTTTGATCATCATGTATGAGTAGCACTCTCCATAGCATTTTCCATCTACCCACTACTGTATGGGGAGGGCACGTCAGGAATAAAAATCGGGTACACCGATTTTTACTATTTCTCACTTTTGATCTCAAAATACTCCAAAGCAACTCATTATCATATCAAATTGCATCAGCCAGACAATTTTTTTGTTTTGAAGAGCCTTTCGATATATTACAGGCAAATTCCAAATGGTGGAAAATGAATTTTGGAACTGTTCTGAGAACCGTGTTTTAGCTTTAAGTAGACATTGTGGAATTTTATTGGTACTTAAATATCTTAACCCGTTTACATCAATATTTTTCCAAGACTTCCTCTGCGGCGATTTTTTGTGCGACACAAAAATTTGTGGTTTTGTCTTAATATCATAAAGAATAAAGTGAATGTATGGGAGGAAAATGGCAATGTATATGTCTCAGAAATTGAGAGGAGATCAGTTTCTAACAGAGTAACAAATATCATTCTAGTCTGATGAGGGGGATGACGCTGATGATGATGGTGACAACGATGATGACGATGATGACATCCCTGGCGGCGATGATGATGCAATCAGGGCCATTGATAGTGATCACCTGAACACATCAGATGGCAGCTTGGACAAAGCGAGTGACTTTGCTGCGACATCCTCATCATCACAGCCAGCGGCCCCATCATGCGAAGGGGAGGATGCCGTATTGCCAATGCCGAGGCGCCGGGCCAGACGGCTCGACTCGCAGAGCAAGATGTCCATGATGGGGCGCAAGAAGAGCCGGGAGGACAGCTTTGAGGAGCCAGAGGCTGGTGGAGCGGTGGGTGGTGATACCGGCTCGCTGAAGTACCCGTCCAGCAGTACCACGACCGGTGACGAGGAGGACAGCTTTGGCCAAATCTTCAGTGCCTCCACAGACAACCTTGCTGGCTACGAAGGCGTGGTCAGAGATCTTGACTTGAATCGAGAGAGTATGGCGATTAGGCTATCACAGTGAGTTCCGTCCTCTCAAATTTACTGTAATAATTCATGCTGTCATCATTGAGCTAAATTGGCAATCATACACTGTCATTTTTTATCATGCCAGTACCGTTTAATTTGAAATGATCACACTTTCTTTGTCACAGAACACTGATAATATGCTTGCCCATTAACTTGTCTATAAACATTTTGGAGCATTTGCAAACTGTTGCTTTGTACTCGATATTATGACAATTCACACTTTGACTATTTTGATGTAAGAATGCATAATGCACGATTTATACATGTATGAAAATTATATAAATTATTATATGCTTGTGATTGATTAATATTGTAGATTTTTATCAAATTCTTGAGAACACACACATATAGCATGAACGTGAGAAACGAAAGTTCATACAGACAAAATATGAGTGTATGAGATCATCAAGTACGAAAAAGATGAAATCACAAAAACTTGCAGTGAATCAGGGATTCTGTTCAAGGATTTTCACCTTTTGCAAGTCGTCACTGTTTTCAAATTCAATTTTCAGGAGAAAAATGCACTTAAAAAGTAGTATTCAGTGTGTACCAGAAACAACCGTGAACTGTATCACTATAGACCACTTTTCACTCGTGTATGCGATGGCCCCATGCTATTGGTCCATGCTATTGTTCCATGCAATTGTTTTTCCTTCTTTTGTTATAGACTGGAGCATGATTTTGAATTCTACGAGGATCCATCGGTGATGTGTAAGTTCCGAAGTTATGAATTATGCATGTGGGCCGTGTCACGAGAAAAGGGCCCCTAGGGCATAAAATACCAAAATTGAGTTTTCACCACTTTGTAGAATGAATTCGGATGTGTTAAGATTTGCAAATGGTTTTCTGAAATTCCTCTCTCAAGTGCTCCAATTATGAAATTTAAAAAGACGTATCTAAATCCTGCCACTTTTTAATGCAACTACAGTTGTATGCATGTGTGCACAGCCAGTTAGTGAATCTTCTCTTGCGCATACTGGTTTGTCAAACTTCGAGCCGTTTTATGGCATTTGCGCACGACAGCGCTAAGGGCTCTTTTCTCACATCACGGCCCTCTTCCAGTTGTGTGTAGAAGAGGGCCACAGTGTAATGGTGAACTCTGAGCAAATTCTGTTTATGCCGTATATTTTGTATTAGTTCTATTTTTGCAATTTTTTTGCAAAATGGGAATTTGTTCAATATTGGAATTTGTTCAAAAAACTTACAACATGCCAAATGAATATTCATTTTGTATGATATTAATGCAGTGCACATTATCCCCAGTGTTGAAAATCACAACCTTTGCGTCTTGCAAAGGGGTAATAAGAACATACTGTACTTCTTGCTCTTTTGCGGTGGATCTTGTTCACCAGTCTATCCAGTCGTGAAATGTACGTAAAAATCATGAAATACTATGGATGCTGTAGAAATACTATGGATGCTGTAGACATTTATAGCATAACAGCATATGTGACCGTGCATCACAAAACGAACATAAAGTCGCACACACTGATTTTGCGTGAGGACTGAAAATAAGTGAAATGGGTCAACCTAGCCGATCTTGACTTTTTCATATTTCCTGAAAGAACAAGTCTTCTTTTACATTATGCTAAAATTTGGGGTCATAAAATGGGCGGGAAAGTGTGTTTTGTAGCAGTTTATCTCGAACATTTTTGGTAGAATAGTGTGATTAGGTGTGTCTTGTCACAAATGTACACACTAGTAGTTATGTACATATGTATGATGTACTGTATGCATGGCTGTTTTAATGTGTATGTACACAGGTTGACCAGATTCATGGAGAACATTCTACATGGTATAGATATAGTACATACAGGCTGACCAGATCAGTGGAGAATTTTCTAGGTGGTATATAATGTGGCTATGCAGTACATGCATGTAGCAGGAAATACATTATAGCTCACTCAATCTAGAATGATTTCACCCATTCCAGAATGTTCTGGGAAGTGCTTAAATGTTTGGCTGAGTGAGGCACTGTCCCTGTAGCCCAATGTGATTGGTAGTTATTCTTGGTAATGATGTTTTGTACATAGTTAGGCAGTGAGTCATCCAGGTTTCCTGGAACTTGGACTGGCTAGTAGGTTGGAGAGAGTTATAGAATGTGCTAGAAGGGGGTGAATGGATAGTATATAAGCCAGAGAAATTCTGCAGTAGGCAGAGTACCCAACACCTCTGCTCTGAGAGTTACGTCACTTCTGGCTCTGAAGCGACTTGTTATAGTCAGTCCTGTGTTACCTGCTGACCTGTTATGTTTGTGGAGATAAGGCCTGGGAGACATTTTGCCTGCAGAGAATGAATTTGCCTACATTGGAGATAGACTCCATATTTTTCTGTCAGTGGACATTGCTACGGCAAAGCTGTGATGGGCTGGATTCTTAGCTGAACATTATAAAGTGAATCATCATTCAACGCATCAACTGGACGTGGTCGTCATAACGATTGGACTCTGCACGTTTCGCCGTGAACATATATCGTGGATTTTTCCCCGGATTTATACCGTGGACTATCGTAACCTGCGCCTCTGGAGTTACGTCGGAGGAATCATTCATCGGTGCGTCAAGGAGCATTCGTCTGTGCATCGAACATCGTATCTGGACACTTTCAAAGGATTACTTAATACGTGTAAGTGATTCCACTACCGATTTATAACTGTTTCTATTGATCATTGTTGTACTGATGTGACGCCGATTACCAGTCTGTACCAACAATATCACTGTTAATAAACCGCCTGAACATCAGTTGATTGTTTCTTTTGTGCGATCATTCTCAGAGTGATTTTGGTCGTAACAAAATTGGGGGCTTGTGTCCGAGAATTGAATATAAAGCCAAAACTTAGAATTTGGAACGTTCCGGAATCCAGAATATTGGTACAGACATAATACCAGTTGAGTTGATTGTTCAATTGTATATTGTGTGTTACACATTGTCACAATGTCAATCAGTACAATGGATGTTCAGGCATTTGTTCAGAGGACAGATTTGTCCCTCAAAGATTTGCAAAGGTTACGCAAATGTGATTTGACTGCTATTGCACAGCATTTGAATGTTGATGTTCCACAAGGTGCAAGAAAGGCAGAGATTCTTGACTTAGTAGCTGGTCACATGGAGCTCAAAGAAGAAATTGACACTCCAGATCAAGCTCAAATTTCTCATCAGATACGGCTTGAGCTTGCTAAATTGGAAATAAAGGAGAGAGAAAGAGCAAGGGAATTAGAACTGGAGAAAGAGAAGATGAGACTAGAAATGGAAAGAGAGAGGGAAAGAGAACAAAGAGAAATGGAAATGAAGAAATTCGAAATGGAGCAGCAAATGAAATTGCGTGAGATGGAATTGACTCATGCACAGACTGTTGGAAATCGTGAAAGGGCTCCCTCTGAATTTGATTTCGCCAAGAACATTCGATTGGTGCCAAAGTTTGAAGAAAACAGAGTTGATGCATATTTTGTGTCATTTGAGAAGGTGGCTAACAGTTTGAACTGGCCACAGGAATTTTGGCCCTTGCTCCTTCAAAGTGTGTTTGTCGGCAAAGCAGCTGATGTGTACTCATCTCTCTCTGAAGAGCAATCACATGACTATGCTACAGTCAAGAAAGCAGTGTTGAATGCTTATGAGTTGGTGCCAGAGGCGTACAGACACAAGTTCAGAAATTCGTACCGCAGACCAGGCCAGACACATGTTGAGTTTGCTCGTGAAAAAGAAATGATGTTTGATAGGTGGTACAGATCCCTGAAAGTGGATCAGGATTTTGATAACCTACGTGAGGTTGTTCTCTTGGAAGAATTCAAAAAGAGTGTTGCTTTCAGTGTGAGGTCGCATTTGGATGATCACAAAGTGACAAGTTTGCATAAAGCAGCCTTGATGGCTGATGAGTATGAGCTGACCCACAGAAATGACAACAGACCACCTTTCAGGAATTTCTCTGGAAATAAGAGAGACAAAAATCAGTCGAGCAGTCCAAAGAATGCTGGTTCTGAAAAAGGCACGAGTTCTGAAACTTCATCTGCACCAAAGTCTCAGTCTGACAAAGGGTCCAGTACAAGTGCAAATGTCATCAAATGTTTTCATTGTAACAAGACAGGGCATGTAAAGTCACAGTGTGGGAAGTTGCAAAACAAAACAAAGAAGGACTTGGGATTTGTCATGTCAAAAAGTGTCCTACCCGAAAACAGTGTCCCGTTCAGTGAAACACAGGCCATTGAAAGTCAATCTCCCAAATTCAAAGATAGGATGAAGCAGGTGGATGAGAGCTATCGTAGCTTTTTGTTTGATGGTGAGGTGACCCCATGTACTTCTGGTGAGGCAGGTAAGCCAGTGGTCATCCTGCGGGATACGGGGGCCTCTCAGTCATTGATGGTGGATGGTGGTATGACTTTTCCACCAGATAGTGCAGTGAATGCAAAAGTCTTGATTCAGACTGTTGATGGCAGTTATATGTCAGTGCCACTGTATAGAGTGGATTTGAAGTGTGACCTAGTTTCTGGTCCTGTTACTGTTGGAGTTGTTCCTGAGTTGCCCATGGCAGGCATTGATTTCCTGTTGGGGAATGACTTGGCTGGGGACAAGGTGGTTGCGTCTCCAGTTGTTTCAGATAAGCCAGTGGTGGTTGCTGAAACTGAGCAGTTGCAGGAGGAGTTTCCTGGGATTTTCCCAGATTGTGTTGTGACTAGGTCTCAGGCTCGTAGAGCTATTCAAGATGATGCGGATTCCGTTGATGTAGAGGAGAATTCCGGTGTTTGGTTGGCAGAAACCTTTTTCAAGGATTTGAATGATGGGGTTGCTGTATTAGGCTCCGAGGCTAACAGTGATGGGCTGTTTAGCAAGTCTTCCTTGGTTGAAGCACAGCAGGCAGACTCTGAGTTGAAAGGCTTGTCTCAGACGGCGTGTTCTGAGGCTGAGGCTGAAAAGGTCCCTGAGTGCTATTATGTCAAAGATGACATTTTGATGAGGAAGTGGAGACCTCCCCATAGGCCAGCTGACGAGGATTGGACGGTGGTCCGTCAAGTTGTTGTCCCTCCTAGTTACCGCAGTGAGATCTTGAGGATTGCTCACGAGTTACCAGTTGGCGGCCATTTAGGCATCAGAAAGACAAAGGATCGGATCATGAGGCATTTCTATTGGCCGGGGTTGAATGTGGATGTGGCTGAGTTTTGCAAGACTTGTCACACATGTCAGGTGGCTGGTAAACCACAGCATTCAGTGAAGCCGGCGCCATTGATTCCGATACCTGCGTTTGAAGAACCATTCAGTCGGGTTTTAGTCGACTGTGTTTGACCTTTGCCTAGGACTAGGTCAGGTCACAAGTACCTCTTGACAATCATGGACATGTCTACACGGTTTCCAGAGGCTATCCCATTGCGAAATATCACTGCTAAGACTGTGGTAGATGCTCTAGTGCAGTTTTTCACTAGGTATGGGTTGCCCAAGGAAGTGCAGTCTGACCAAGGGTCAAATTTCATGTCAGGCATATTTCAAGAGGTGATGTATCGTTTGGGTGTGAAGCAGCTGAAGTCGTCAGCTTATCATCCCCAGTCCCAAGGTGCATTGGAGCGCTACCACCAGACCCTAAAGACAATGATTAGGGCGTTCTGTGAGGAGTATCCCGAGGATTGGGATAAAGGCATCCCTTTCCTGCTGTTCGCAACGAGGGACTCCCCAAATGAGTCGACGGGTTTCAGCCCATTTGAGTTGGTGTACGGTCATGAAGTCAGGGGCCCACTGAAGCTCATCAAAGAGAAATTCATGACTGAGGATGATGAGGTCCACCTACTTGACTACGTGTCAAAGTTTCGTGAAAGGCTTTCAAAGGCTTGTGAGGTAGCTAGGGAACACTTGAAAGTGTCACAAGACTCTATGAAGAGAAAGGCAGACAAAAATGCCAAAGCACGAACCTTCAAACCAGGTGACAAAGTTCTTGTACTGCTGCCCATACAAGGTGAACCACTGAAAGCCAAGTTCAGTGGCCCATACTGTGTCAAAAAGAAACTCAATGATGTGAACTATGTGATCAGTACACCAGACAGACGAAAAGATCAGAGGGTGTGTCACATAAACATGCTGAAAGAGTACTATGAGAGAAAGGCTAGTCAGCCGGTAGGCGTAGCTCAGGTGGTAGAAGAGGAAGTAGAGGAAGAGGGGGAAGCTCAAGATGAGCATGGAAGTGAGCCCTCTAGTGCCAGGTTGTCTAACTCAGAGATGTTAGGGAAAGTAGATGAGGCACTGAACTACCTACCTGAAAATCAGAGGAAAGATGTGACTAGTCTGTTACATGAGTACGAAGAATTGTGTAAGGACAAACCAGGCTGCACCCCTCTGGCTGTACATGATGTTGATGTAGGAGATGCTGACCCTATCAAGCAAAACCCTTACAGGTTAAACCCGAGCAAACTGCAAAAAGTAAGGGAAGAGGTTCAATACATGCTGGACAATGACATAATAGAACCGAGTAAAAGCAGTTGGAGCTCCCCAATCGTCATGGTGCCCAAACCGGATGGGTCTCAAAGATTCTGTATAGATTACAGAAAGGTGAATGCCGTGACGAAAACAGACTCTTTCCCCATTCCCAGACTAGAAGACTGCATTGACAGGGTCGGAAATTCTGCATATGTCAGTAAGATAGACCTTCTAAAGGGATACTGGCAAGTGCCCTTGACCGACAAAGCCAGAGAGATTTCTGCCTTTGCTACACCAGATGGCTTGTTCCAATGCAAAGTAATGCCATTCGGCATGAAAAATGCTCCAGCCACCTTCCAACGGCTGACGAACCAAATCATTGCCGGACTTGACAATTGTGTAGTATACATTGATGACATCCTAGTTTACAGTGACACGTGGGAGGAGCACATTACACACTTGCGGCAACTTTTTGATCGACTCAGGGAGGCCGGATTGGTGATTAATCTGGCAAAGAGTGAATTTGCAAAGGCCAAAGTGGTGTATCTCGGGCATGTAGTCGGTCAGGGACAAGTATTGCCAAGAGAAGCCAAGGTAGAGGCTATACTAGGCTTTCCCATCCCCCAATCCAAGAAGGAGTTGCTCAGATTTCTGGGCATGGCTGGTTTCTACAGGAAATTTGTACCGAATTTCAGCACTGTAGTCACCCCCCTAACAAACCTGCTGAAGGGCAAGGCAAAGTACACCTGGACTGATGAGTGTCAAAGAGCCGTCGAGAAACTAAAGGCAGTCCTTGCTAATGAGCCTGTTTTGGCAGCTCCTGACTTCGCAAAGCCATTCAAGGTGGCAATAGATGCTAGCGATGTAGGAGTGGGAGCGGTTTTGCTCCAAGAAGATGAAGAAGGCACTGAACGACCAGTTAGCTACTTCTCCAAAAAATTGAACACATACCAGAAGAAGTACTCCACAATTGAGAAGGAGGCTCTCAGTCTCATCCTTGCCCTCCAGCAATACGAAGTGTACTTGACAAATAGCAAAGGGGAGATCACGGTCTATACTGACCACAACCCCTTGGTCTTTTTAGACCGGTTCAAAATGAAGAACAACAGGTTGTTCAGATGGAGCATGATGACGCAGCCATATGCACTCAAAATCAAACATGTGGCAGGCAAAAACAATGTAATTGCCGACGCTCTGTCAAGAGTGTAACATGAAGAGAGTATCAAAGGTGAGAAGTTTTCACCGCATATCATTTCCAGTGTATGTGTTTAGCATATTCATTAATGTGTGCAACACAGTTTGATATGATTGTATAAGCTCCGAGAATCCAAGCAATATCATTGTAAATGGTATCCATGAAAAGAGAACATGGAATTAATACAGCTATCCAAAAGGCATGTGATAGTATGTGATTATTGTAGCTTAACTTGGATTTTACCTCACATTCATTGTAAATAATAATGAGAAATTGTGAAGGTGAAAGAAACCCTTGCTACGGCAAGGCTTTCTTTTTTCCATGGGGGATGGTGTCACAAATGTACACACTAGTAGTTATGTACATATGTATGATGTACTGTATGCATGGCTGTTTTAATGTGTATGTACACAGGTTGACCAGATTCATGGAGAACATTCTACATGGTATAGATATAGTACATACAGGCTGACCAGATCAGTGGAGAATTTTCTAGGTGGTATATAATGTGGCTATGCAGTACATGCATGTAGCAGGAAATACATTATAGCTCACTCAATCTAGAATGATTTCACCCATTCCAGAATGTTCTGGGAAGTGCTTACATGTTTGGCTGAGTGAGGCACTGTCCCTGTAGCCCAATGTGATTGGTAGTTATTCTTGGTAATGATGTTTTGTACATAGTTAGGCAGTGAGTCATCCAGGTTTCCTGGAACTTGGACTGGCTAGTAGGTTGGAGAGAGTTATAGAATGTGCTAGAAGGGGGTGAATGGATAGTATATAAGCCAGAGAAATTCTGCAGTAGGCAGAGTACCCAACACCTCTGCTCTGAGAGTTACGTCACTTCTGGCTCTGAAGCGACTTGTTATAGTCAGTCCTGTGTTACCTGCTGACCTGTTATGTTTAAAGGCCTGGGAGACATTTTGCCTGCAGAGAATGAATTTGCCTACATTGGAGATAGACTCCATATTTTTCTGTCAGTGGACATTGCTACGGCAAAGCTGTGATGGGCTGGATTCTTAGCTGAACATTATTAAGTGAATCATCATTCAACGCATCAACTGGACGTGGTCATCATAACGATTGGACTCTGCACGTTTCGCCGTGAACATATATCGTGGATTTTTCCCCGGATTTATACCGTGGACTATCGTAACCTGCGCCTCTGGAGTTACGTCGGAGGAATCATTCATCGGTGCGTCAAGGAGCATTCGTCTGTGCATCGAACATCGTATCTGGACACTTTCAAAGGATTACTTAATACGTGTAAGTGATTCCACTACCGATTTATAACTGTTTCTATTGATCATTGTTGTACTGATGTGACGCCGATTACCTGTCTGTACCAACAATATCACTGTTAATAAACCGCCTGAACATCAGTTGATTGTTTCTTTTGTGCGATCATTCTCAGAGTGATTTTGGTCGTAACAGTCTTTAGAGTCCCTTTTTCATTTCTGAAAAACCTTGTATGCGCTCTTCACTTTCAACTCTAATAACTTTTGAAAAGATAGTGCTACTGCTTTGAAAGTTGGCATTGATTATGGACAGAATGTGTTAATGAGGCATGCTTAATTAGATTTAATCTGATAATCCCTTCATTGTTGTTACTCCTGTGGCTTACTTCCTGTTTTTTTTTTGTCCCATTCATTGCACAGCCAGCACGGTTTGGTAAAGATTAAAGGGATAGTACAGTTTTGGTGGAGATGAGAATTGGGTTTTTAACTTTTTGCGAGATACCAAGAAAACACTTATGATAAAGTACAGAACATACTGTTTTAAGAGGAATTCAAAGTTTATTTGACGAAAATTGGGTTTGGAATGACTGAAACATCAAAAAACAAAGTAAAACAAAGCGATCGTAATAAAGTGTGGGTCCCACACTTTATTAGAATCGCTCTTTTTTGATATCTCAGCCATTTCAAAACCAATTTTCATCAAATAAGCATTCAATTCCTCATAGAATTACATGCTCTTTCACATTTTATAAGAGGTTTCTCATTATCTCACCAAAGAATGTTAGAAACCTGAAATTAGGTCTCAACCATAACTGTGCAATCCCTTTAAGAGCATGAATAGACACTGTACTTCAGAGCCTCTTTTCTCAGTTCACACTTTTCCTGAGTTTGTGCTTTGTTTCCAATATTTAGATAGGTTAGGAGAGTCCATCTGATTTGAGTTATACATCATTTTAAAGCTTAAAGTCTGCTCTTTCAGAATATAGTCTGAACTAAAAATTCATGTCTGGCGACTTTTTGTTTGTTTTATGGTGCAGGGTCACATATAATATCCTTTTTTAGTGTGTGTGTGTGTGTGAGTGTGTGTGTGTGTGCGTGTGTGTGTGTGTGTGGTGTAAATGTTATGTACATTGTAAACAACTGTTTAAAAAAGAGGTAAACCAAGGGTTTCTGGCAGACTATTAAAAAGTTAATCACTATCACTATCACTATCACTATACACCTTCATATGTGAATTGCATATGAGGTGCCCCTTTAGTATGTATGTGACAGATGAAATCCACCAACACCTGTTGTTTTTCATGCGGCTTTTTGCAATTGGGCAATAGTGTCACTTACAATATGCTATTACTATTAAAAGGCACAGGGATTTAGTAAACTTATAAGACTCAAATGAGTAAACGCATTGCTATTTAAGTGAAAGAGGATAGTAAACTGAGGAATAGAAATATCTTATTTATAATAAAAGTGCAAATATGCCTATTTGTTTACACTTTTTTGTCTCGCCCACCGGAGGTGAAGGCGAGACTAAGGGATCCAAATGGCGTCCGTCCGTCGTCTGTCCGTCGTCCGTCGTCCGTCACAAATGTTAAAGGACAAGTTCACCTTCATAAACATAAGGATTGAGAGAATGTAGCAATATTAGTAGAACACATCATTGAAAGTTTGAGGAAAATCAGACAATCCGTTCAAAAGTTATGAATTTTTGAAGTTTTTGTGCAGTACCCGCTGGATGAGAAGACTACTGCAGTGTATGAATAACTTAGATGTCACATACGTACAACAATATAAGGAAAATATAAAGAGAATTTCACAAATTTCCATCTTTTGAAAAAAGTACACATTCCCCTGACTCGTTACCGATAAATGTTATGGGTAATATTATTCCCCCTGCCTTTAGAAAGAGGCAAGTCAATTGCTCTTTTATTATGCGAAAAAAGTGAAAATATGTTGAATTTTCTTTTATATTTTTTTATACTGTTGTACGCATATGACTCACAAGCTGTAGTAGTCTCCTCATCCAGCGGTTCCAACTCAAAAATTTAAAAAATTCATAACTTTTGCACCGATTGTCCAATTTTCTTCAGACTTTCACTGATGTGTTCTACTAATATTGTTGCATTTTCTCAATCCTTATGTTTATGAAGGTGAACTTGTCCTTTAAAGTTTACCTGCAAGACTCTCTTATGATGCATAACTTGGCAACTGTTACAGCAATGGCAGCCACACTTGGGTGATAGAAGCACTAGGGGTATCTTCATGTTATGGTGTTGTCAGAGGTCATGTGATGATGTCAAAGGTCATTTGAGGTCATATATTAAAGAGTATGTGCAAGACTCTCTTTTCTATGTTAAAGTTTACCTGCAAGACTCTCTTTTGACAAATAACTTCACATAAGTTGCTTGGATTACAACCTAATTTGGGTCATGGATGCACTGGGGGTACCTTCATGTTATGGTGCCGTTGGAGGTCACAGGATAAGGTCAAAGGTCATTTGAGGTCATACGTTAAAGTTTACTTGCAAGACTCTCTTATCACACGTAACTCAGCACATGTTGCTACAATGGCAATCAAACTTCGGTGATGGTAGATGTCTCTTGGGAAGTTGAAGGTAACCACAAGGTCAAAGGTTACAGACAGGGCTCAACGAACTTTTAGGGCCCAATGTTAAGTTTTTAGGGCGCATTTCGTTTATGGCTCATAACTTTTGATCCCTTTGTCCGTTTGTGACCAAACTTGGATGGAAGATGTCCCTTGGGGAGGTGAAGGTCGTCACAAGGTCAAAGGTCACAGACAGGGGTCAACAAACTTTTAGGGCCCAATGTTATGTTTTTAGGGCGCGTTTTGATTGTGGCTCATAACTTTTGATCCCTATGTCCGTTTGTGACCAAACTTGGACGGTAGATGTCCCTTGGGGAGTTAAAGGTCATCACAAGGTCAAAGGTCACAGAAAGGGGTCAACAAATTTGTAGGGCCCAATGTTAAGTTTTTATGGCGCGTTTCGATTATGGCTCATTCTGATCCCTTTGTCTGTTTGTGACCAAACTTGGATGGTAAATGTCCCTTAGGGTGTTGAAGGTCATTACAAGGTCAAAGGTCATAAGCAGGTCAATTAACTTCTGGGAGTTTTAAAAAATATTAATTCCTTGTACGCGAATGGGCGAGACACAATTTGGCGATTGCCTTGTTTGTACAATGTAGCTAGCAATCATTATTGGAGTTGAAGATTTTTATGCTGTTCAATTGTTCAGTGGGTGTTTTTTTTCCTCGAATGACTTGAAACACAATTGCTTGGTTTTTTTTTAATGTATCTCCTTGATTGTGGCATATTCTACCTTATCTTTTAATATCTATCCTAATTATACATGCCTATCTGCTAAATAAGTCGTTGGCCAAATTCTGATAGTTTCTTGTTGCTTTCTCTGTCTAAAAATACACAGTAAGAGGGCGACCCAATCACAGAAGAGGGGACAGCTTTGGCACCCGGCGGCGGTCTCGGTCCCTCAGCCGACTGGAAGAGTATGAAGCTTTTGATGCCATGCCCATTTCCTGCATGAGGTACGCATGCCCCCCTCCTCAACACCGTCCCCCCCAGCACCACCCCCCTTGCAGGGTGAGGAAGCCCCACAGGGTCCCAGCCGCTCCTGGCGTTGACCCCGTCCCATGTCGCAGGGCCAACTTCAAGGCCTTCATGGGCCGGAACCTGGTAGAGTCGTGGCTGATGGTGCACAACCGCGATGCCAGTGGCGGCTGCATCCCACCACAGGTGTCGATCCCCAAGGAGTGCAAAGAAGGCACCCAGCACCACGATGCAGGTGGTGGTAGTGGTGGCAATGGCGATATTAGCCCCCTCAGGGCCAAGGGCTGTTTTAAAGTGCATGGGTGGGTGTGCCCAAGCACCCCTACCCTGACAGGTGGTGCCAGCCACCAACTGAACGGTGCAGGCAATCCCCCAAGTGACAAACATGGACGGAACAGGTCAAAGCACAATGCCCTTAACCGGGGATCCTACTACAGAATGGGTGTACACCGGAAAGGCAAAAGGAAAGGAGAAATATGAGTGGTACCAGATTAGACCCATGCATTAACATCTGAGAGAGCCTCAACTTCTAACCAAACACACTTTTAAAACGGCTTGGGAGAATCTAACCAGTCTGGCATAATATGAAAAAAAAAAAAAAAAAATCAGCTGCTGAAAAGGAAGAAAATAAATTGTGGTGTATGTGTCAAATGTGTGTGCTGTAAAACCAGAAATTTTCATGGGCACGAATTTTTTTTGTGTGTGAATTTTGCGAGGAGCCAAGATTCATAAAATTAATATGCATGAAAGAGTTCCTGGCTACACTATTATGTAATGCCAGTTGCAATTTGTAAAAGTTTCATACAGCAAAAAAAGTTCTTCAGCTCTAATTTGTAAAAATTTCATGCCATGAATATTTCTGGTCTTACAGTAATCTTTCACCAAAACCCCCCCCCCCAAAAAAAAACAATTTATTTGAATGAAGTAAACTATGTTGACTGACAAAAAAAGAATGCTGTTGAGAGTTATGTTTCATGTTTTAAAACATTAAAGTTTAATTTTTTTTTGTTTTATTTGCATTTAGGGTTTCGATAGATGCCTATGCTGACTGACTTCAGCACAACATCAATATAGCTTAGATTTATTCTCCTTCTTTTTTTTCATTTTAATCTTGTAGACCCACATGGCACCTTGACCAGAAACACAGTAAAGTCAAGTTGTTCTAATAGCATTGAATAGCTTCCTGGTGCCCGTCTGTATAGTTGGTTCTATTTTTCTATCTCTTGTTCTTTCTTTCATAATAGAGAGAACAGTATGCTACTGCAAATGGGATTCTTTAGCAGAGCTAGTACAGCCTGGACTGGCTTTCACCTCTTATCAATAACCCAACAAGTTCTTGCGAAATTTTGCAGCACCTCTGCAAACTAGTCAACATTCAGAAAAAAGATTGGATGAAACTGGTTCATTTTATAGTCAAATCCCTACTGAATCAGAAAGATATCTTATCAGAATTTGCTAATTTGAGAGAGGGATAGAGAAATGATTTCTTTTAATTCTGTAAGATGTTTTGACAATCATGTGATTATGCATAAATTTAGGTACTGTTATAAGATGCTTGTGAAAATGCTACAAACAAAAACAAATAATTATGGCGCCTACAATGTATATGAGCAAGAAAGGCTTTGACCCATTGAGGATGATTTTGCTACAACACGCATTTCCCATAGACACCTGCCCGACTATACTCGGGACTCGTCTTCAACGGGCTAATGAAAGCAAATCATTTACACTACCTTATGAAGCACCCGTGATGTATGGTTTTAAAAAAAAGAAGAAATGATCATTAACAGATGCAGCACCAAACCACAGGAAAGTGGTTTCGGTTTCTAGGCTTGATGGGTTAAATGATGTGATATCAAATAAGACTTGGTTGCATTGTATGGGAGTGTACATCCCATAGAGGGTGCTCTTCAAAGTCCAGCTTGTATGCAGCTCTTCAAACACAATTAATGCTTTCTTGGTAGAAACTATCCAGCATCATGTCTTCAACAATCAGGATGACTGTCTGCATTTGTTTGCATTCTAGAGGCTGCTAATATGTTTCTTTTTTTCTTTTTCTTTCTTGTGATGCCTCTTTGTTCTTTACATTAATAATCATTGTTTCTGTGATAGAGCCTTAAGATTTTGTTGGTTTACATGGTTTGACTGTCATTATGTGGGAACTTGTCATTGTATGTGTGTAATGATTTAATGCCTAATATTTGAGAACATTCCATATTTTTGCTGGATTTGAATGCCCATTCTTATGTTAAAACTTCTATGTTCAGGTGGAGGGGTATCATCATCCATTTTAATCATGCATGTGCAGCCATTCACATAACATGAACTGACATGAACTGTCTCTATCTTTAATGGAATACTGTATACGCCGAATATTTCGCGAGGTTTATATTTTCGTGAATTTCGCGAGTCGGGTGCTTTTCGTGAATTTAGAGACACATGAAAATATTTACTCTGATTCCGATGTGTATGTGAAGTGCACATTTCTCCATTCAATACTGTACTCCACAATCATGAATTTAACTACACGTGAAATCGTCGGGAAGTCCCGATTTGCTCAAATTTAGACTCGCTAAACATATGGTGTATACAGTACTTGGTTGTTGTTGTTTTTTCTTTCTTTCTTTCTGTGTTTTATATAACTCTTCGTGTGTCACATTATTAGGCCTAACTCATCCAATGGCTTGCAAATTTGCATATTTTGCTTAATTGCATACCCACTCACAAACCCATCAATAAATCGCAGCATGCCACAGTACATTGAAAACATAATAGCCATT
The DNA here is from genome assembly GCF_040938485.1 of Diadema antillarum. Lineage (NCBI taxonomy): Eukaryota > Metazoa > Echinodermata > Echinoidea > Diadematoida > Diadematidae > Diadema > Diadema antillarum. The sequence continues at coordinate 245,327 of NW_027271043.1, read as the reverse complement.
ATGGCTTTGCCGTAAATTAAAATCACAGCAAAGCAATTGCAATATTTTCTACTACTTTGCCGTAGTAGGTTCGTAGCATAAATGCTTCTATAAAACTTAACATAGCTCTGAAAAACAAAGGTTTCGATATAAGCATTCAAGCATTGTGGTCTCAAAATAATGTGGCACACAGGAGATTCACACCGTGGCACACCAGAGTTATGCTGTTCAGATTTTGGTGTGTGTTTTTTTTCAAGTGTCTGAAGTTTTTGCTCTGTAAATTGTCGACATCAATATATGTATTGACAAAACTATGGATGTTAACTTGCTTATGAACATTAAAAGGAGAAAAAGTGGTGCCTTATATAAAGCAATATTACATTTGACTGCTAACAAATTGCAAGATATCCAGTTGAACATAAAATCCTTCTGTCTTTCAGATGTGTCACACTTAAACCTAGCTGGGCAGAGAAAATTGCTGTCATGCAAATGCTACTAGATGTTTCTTATCACTAACATCAAATTGGAATGAAACTCAAACATACATGACTTGTGGGTTGAATGAATGCAGTGATATTAGGAGAATACATCAGAAAAAAGTTGATGGAAATCAAATAATCTGTTGAAAAGTTGTGAATTTTTAAAGTTTTGGTACCACCATCGCTGGATGAACAGATTACTACTGTTCATGATGTCACGCATGCACAACAATATGCGAGAATGTAAATTAAGTTCCACAAAATCTAATTTTTCATGAAAAGTACAAATTCCCTTGACTTGTAAATGACACATGTTTGGGATGATATTATTCCCCTGCTTTTTTTGAAAGAGGTAAGTCAAGTGCTCTTTCATTATGCTTAAAAATGGAAAATACATGTTGATTGTTGAATTTCCTTTACATTTTCTATATATCATCTATGCATGATGTTGAAAATGTTGTGGACTTCTGATCTAGCGATGTTGACATCAAAACTTCATTAAATCTTCATAACTTTGCAAACGATTGTCTGATTACCCTCAAACTTTGCTGATATGTTCAATTAATATTGCTGCATTCTCTCAATCCACATGTATGTTTGGGTTTCATTCTCCTTTCAGCGTCATGCTTGCTCTTCATGGTATTTCATGCTGCACCTTAGGGCATTCAAGTTGCCATGGTTACATTTCTTATTGACAGGAGAGATGATTTGCATTTCTTTGGCAACCATCAAGTGATTGATGAGATGCTTTTGATTGGATTTATATGTGGCCTTTCAGCATATGTTAGAGATGGGAATCTAAACAGTGGGGAGGAGTATGGAATAACCCTCGTGCAAAAATGACCCCCCCAAAAAAAATATATATTTTTGGCTGTTCTCATCTCGGATCTGTGCATGTAACAAATCATGGTACTTTTGTCAACTATGGGACATGTTGCCTTCTTGCAAGTTTTCCATTTTTCTTCCTTCTCTCAGGTCATTGTGCATTACACCTTGTGGCTTGTGAAATATCATATGTGTGTATCTATTTTTCCTATTATACTTTGGAAGTGATCATGTATTTTCTTATGATCACTTCAAGTGTACATCCAGTTTTTGTTTTGTTTTTAGTTTATCCCTAGAAACCTTATTTTGAAGTCCTTGACATTTTAGGGGTGTAGATTGTGGTTGACATTATCAAGTTTTGTCATAATTTTCAAAAGCTTGAAAGATGCATAGTTGACATATTTTTCTGAGACAGTAACAAACAGTAGCCATATGAATGACCACAAGGTTAATCTGATGGTGACGATACCTCGATCAAGTTGAGTCTATTGCTAAATGAGTGTGTGCGTTCACCGCGAAAATGATATTGTATGTCACCCGATACTAATTCACTGCTTTCACTTTTACAGACAAGTTTGATGTTCAATTAATGGAAAGTTATTCCATTTGCATACTTGCAATGTCAATGCATTTCCTTGCACAGTATTGCAAAGGGGGTAGTGTTTATTTTACACTAATGGGAAGACTAGTGTTTCAATGACTTCAGAAGAATATCCCTTACCGTAATCATTGTAGGGTCCACTCATGTAATAGTGCATAGTTTTCCTGGATCTTCATGCATTGGAGTCATTCTTAGACATGTCAGTAGATACTGTACCAAGAGAAGGAAAATGATGAAGAAAAAACTGGAAGAATAACAAACAAGTCACTTTCTCACTTATTTTCACAAATACTCTGTCCTCTGTGTCATGTTCATTGTGTCACTGGGTATTGCATATTTACACCTTAAGCAGAGCTACCAACTGGTGTGATGATACTGATAATCAGTATGTGTTTTGAATTGTGGCAGGATCTATAAAGCTATATCTCTTTTTAAAGTTTATCGTGATTTGTGTGTGCCATTTTATGGTTTTACACGTAAATATGCCTTTTGCCTTCAAAACATGTTTGACTTTTTGCTGTACGTGCATCAAAGTGCTCTTTGATCTACAGGAGATGGCAGCTCTGCTCAAGAGACTCTCCAGTCGCATATATACTTCTATATTTTTAAAGCCCCGTTTTAACAGACCTAACCGCAACTGTTAGAACAAAATTCCTCGCCTCAAGCACTAAAACTGCAGGAGAGAGCGAGGGGTACCATTTTAACAGACACACACCAAAAACCTTGTCCTTATAGATTTCTATGAATGGGTGTGTCCACTGATGCAACTACCCCGCTCATAAGCTAGGGCAGCATGTCTGTAAACAAGACGTGGTTACAATCACTGATCTCAGCTATATAGATATTAGTGGTTACAATCACTGATCTCAGCTATATAGATATTAGTGGTTACAATCCATGCATGTGATCGGCACATGACATGTCAATCATTCTCTGTCTGCAATGTTGCACATGCATGTTGAGTATATCTAACGAATGTTACCACAGTTGCATTCTAACAAAAGGTTTACCCGGGTAATGTCAAAGTAACGTAGCAGTAATTAGAATTTAGCAAGAGTTACCGTGACAAAGTCCAGGCGTCATTTTGCAGGGACGGTTTTAACAGGCAGGGTAAAATAAAAAGTTACTGGATGCTACCAAGAGGTTGCCATGGTAACAAGGCTCTGCTAAAACGGGGCTTGAGAGTCACATGCTTCCAACTGATCCCAGCCCCACCCAGATTTTTATAAAATGGGAAGCATTTATTGGCTGATTATTAGTTCCACCCGTTAACCAGGAAGTAAATTTCTTGCATTCATCAAGCCATCTAGCCAGCCATCCTTACAATCATCCATTCACCCATCCTTTTATCCATATGTCCTTCCATCTAATCATCTATTTATCAATCCATTAATTTATCCTTCCATCTGTCTATTCATCATTCCACCTGTTCATCCTTCCATCCCTTCATCCTTCCATCCATCCTTTCATTCATCCATCCCTCCATTCATCCATTTATCCATTCACCTATTGATCCTTCCTGCCATCCTTCATTGATTTATCCATCCATTCAACATTCCATTTATCCATTCTTCAATCTATCCATCCATCCATCTATCCATCCATCCATTCATCTATCCATCCACCTATTCATTCATCCTTCCATCTTTAGGTTCTCCTTTTTGTGACTCCCCAGCTTCATAAAACTACAAAGCAACAACATACATGCTGTGCATTACAGACTGTGAGAGCATAATTATACTACTCGGGTGGTGATGATAATGATGATGACAATAATGATTAACAATTGGTGATATTGATCCTCATCAAATAATTGGCTGAGAGCTACATGGCCCCTTGCTCTATTGTTTTGCCTAAAGGCTCAAGCTTCCATGTCAGAAGGCGTTAGTATACCGATGACTGGTACTAGCAAATGCTTGTCTGCGCTCAGCTGCATTGACTGTGTGTTATGAATGCGTTGTAATGCATTGTAATTGTTTGTGTGTGTTTGTGTGTGCAGTTTAGTTAGCTCAGAGCTGATGCTGGCCTGGGGATTTAACAACAATGTTTGTTGCGGAATTCAAATCATGTCACCATTTTATAAAACAAATAATGCAAATTACTCGGTTGGCCATTAGTAAAATTATTCATGTGCTGTAACTTTTGAACAGTCCAAAACACAATCAGCTTTGCCTCATATTTTTATGCCTCCACCACAAAGTGTCGCCAGAGGCATCATGTTTTCAGGTTGTCCGTCTGTCCGTCCTTCCGTCTGTAATCAAGTTTGTGGACAGCGTAACGAAAAAACGTTTGAGGTATCGTAATGAAACTTGGCATGTATATGTGTGAGTGAGCGAAGTTGTGCCCATCAACTTGTGGGTGCACTTACTTAAGGTCAAAGGTCAAAAGATCAAGATCAAGTGATCAAAATTTCACTATCTTTCCCATTATGCAATGCCTGAAGGAATTTCTTGAAACTTAGTGTATACAGCTACCAAATAAAAATTCTCCAGAGAGAGTTTCGGGTCATGAGTTCAAAGGTCAAATGTCAAGTGAAAATGTTAAAATTTCCCTTTTTTTCCATATCTCGCAAATGATTCAAGGCATCTTCATGGAAATTATTACATTATTTCACTATTTCCCTCATATTTATGCAATGCCGGATTTTTCTTGAAACTTACTATATACATGTATTACCCAATAGAGATTCTCATGGAAGTTTCTTGCCCAAAGGTCAAGTGAAAGTGCTAAATTTCACTTCTTCATATCTCGAAAGTAACTCGAGATATCATCATGAAACTTAGTACATATTTTAGGGTCAAAGGTCAAGGGTCGGAGTCCAGGTTAGAATACTAGAATTTTATTATTTGATACTGAAATTATATTTTTTCTCCATACCTTGAAAATTACTCTTTGCATAAACTTATAAAAGGATCAAAGTCAATTAAGTAAGCCCTCGAATTTCCAAATACCTTCACTCTTAGACAATATAGCCATTCATCCAATTAAACCTAGTTCAAGTAAAGTGAACATTCAACACATTTGTGACAAACCTGTCATTTTAATATTTTGCCAGTTATGTGAAACTGTCATCACACATTGTCAAGACATTGAACAATAGACCCATTAAGAGAATCATGCATATGGCAGAGGCATACCAGTTGCCGTAGCAACATTTCTAGTTTCTGAATGTTCAGAAATTACTATCAGGTGAATAATTCTTACTAAAGCACTTTGTAATATGCATCATTTGTATACTGTATAGCAATCCAGGCTATATCTAGACTACATTTTCCGACAAAATGTTTTGTCATTATGCAATGATCAGTTAGGTTACTCATGAAAATGTAGGGGCCTAATCATAAAGAAATAACAACGATGAGATAACTTGAAATTGAAGATTGTTAAAGATTGTTTCAATATAATGATGATATGATACAAAACATTGATGATGGTAATGGAGTGAATCTAATGATTGAGAGTGATAATGATTACATTGATTGAGATGGTACTGTGTAGAAGTGGAAGGTGAATTATAAAGAAGACCATGATGATGTGAAAGATTGCATTTTTTATGTTGTTACGATAAGCTGCTCATTACCCGCCTTTTTGCACCCATGCACACGCACATATATATAACATTATGTATCATGCTGTAGACATTCACTGTATTGCTTGCTCAGTCCACAGCTTTTTGCTTCTTGATATCATGCTTTGATTGATTTTTTTTTCCAGTAAACTATTATAATGGTACAAAAAAATTAGTCAAGAGTGATGATAAAATCCGAATGTTGTGTACATGTATCATTGATGGCATATATTTTGCCATCATGATGCTTCATGGACCTGAATATTTCTGAGGGTTGAATTTGTAATCAGTAAAAAATAAAAAAAGCACCATCGTGAAATATTTAGCATGTGAGGTATTCACATCTTTGTGGATCACTTTGCTGTAGGAGGGGAAATAAGATTACCCTCTTCAGATGGACTATGGAAAAAAATGAGGCTGTGCCAAATTGGGGGGGGGGGGGGCGTTAATATATGTGACCGTGCATCACAAAACGAACAAAAAGTCGCACACACTGATTTTGCATGAGGACTGAAAATAGGTGAAATGGGTCAACCTAGCCAATCTTGACTTTTTCATATTTTCGGAAAGAGCAAGTCTTCTTTTACATTACACTAAAATTTGGGATCATGAAACGGGCAGGAAAGTGTGTTTTTTTAGCAGTTTATCTTGAACATTTTTGGTAAAATGGTGTGATTAGTTGTGTCTTTAGAGTCCCCTTTTCATTATTGAAAAACCTTGTACACACTCTTCACTTTCAACTCTAATAACTTTTGAAAGGATAATGCTACTGCTTTGAAAGTTGCCATTGATTATTGACAGAATGTGTTAATGAGGCGTGCTCAATTTCAGTTTAATCTGATAATCCCTTCATTGTTGTTACTCCCGTGGTTTACTTCCTGTTTTTGTCCCATTCATCACACAGCCAGCACGGTTTGGTAAAGATTAAGCGCTTGAATAGAAACTGTACTTCAGAGCCTCTTTTCTCAGTTCACACTTTTCCTGAGTTTGTGCTTTCTTTCCAATATTTAAATGGGTTAGGAGAGTCCATTTGATTTGAGTTATACATCATTTTAAAGCTTAAAGTCTGTTCTTTCAGAATATGATCTTAACTAAAAATTCATGTCTGGCGACTTTTTGTTTGTTTTGTTGTGCAGGGTTACATATAAAGTATATGTGTGCCTCTATCTGCTTGTTAATGCTTTACTTCTACCAGTAGGTTCAACAATTCTTATTAGAAAGTAAAGCTTACTCCTCCATGAAATGTTTGCTGGCAAAACATTCATATCTACCTAACTTTACTTTACTTTAAGTATGATGCATGATCACTGTCATTCTAAATTTGATTCTTGTTAATGTTATATACTTTTCCCCTGTTTTTGTATTTTCGTATTGTGAATATATTATTCACCAAAGCGTGAATGGCAGTGGAGGCAGCCAATTCGATCTCTCTTGTGACACTTCCAGTTTTAATCAGTTCAGGTACTCGGTACTGAATTTTATCAACAAATAATCTTATAATACATAAATATTATATGTATATATTCATTAGAAATTCCCTGTCTGCTACTTTGTCTGTTAACCCATTTCCTACGGGAACCTGGTAGCCTGTGTATTAAGTCTACGTGGATTTCAGAATAATTCAGTCTGGAACGAGTTAACTTTATCATCCAATAAGAGTGATTCAGGCCTTGAGGATCTATCTATTAACCTGTTTCGTGTGGGAACCTGGTGGCCTGTGTATTAAATCTACGGGGATTTCAAAAATTCAGAATGAAATGAGTTAAGTAGGGAATATTAAGTTGATTAGCATGGTGATAATGCCATCCATTACATCCTCCACTGTCCCTGTTTTTCTTATCCACCTATCCTCAGATGTAAGCACCCTTTCTGCATTTCCGTTCATTCATTTTGATTAGTCTGGAACAATATGTTTTTAATGTTTACTGGTGGTTGCATGGACTCTCACTTGTGCTTTTCATGATGATTATTATTAAGAACATATGATTGCTTGGCATGAATATGTGCACACTCATATGCTCACACATACATGCATGTTCTCTCCTTGTTATAATTAATTTCATTCAAACTATAAAATATCCTCCGCTTGTTTATGTGTTTTGATATACCTTTATACAAAGCTGCAACATAAAGTTTAATCATAATTAATTCAAATTTGTGATCTCATACAAAGGCAAAAACATTTAAGCACATAAAATCGTGAGACAACTTTAAAGGATAAAAAGAAAGTCCTTTTTTTATTTTCTGCTTCAAAAGTAACAACAACAACATTCAATGCAAACACACACATACAAACTCACAATAGGTACTTTGTGGGCCTACCCCGTTGTTTCCTCCCATAGATGGGTACCGGTACTCCCACAATGTCGTATTTTACCCCAACAGTGCTGACTAAATCAAAGGAAACATAAGATGAATACACCCATAATGCACCTATTGCAAGCCCACATATTCACAAAGTCTTCAGTTACTTACACTCCTAGCAGATATGATGTCTATGGCTAATTCTCATTATGTTACTGGTTTATTATACAGGTACAAAATTGTATAAGTAAATGTGGGAAAGACTTTTTCTATGATTTTACTTTGCCTTCTTTCTCCCACTTTTATTGAGTTTATTTCCGTATTTGACAAGTGATTGCAGGAGATGAGAGATGATGACATGAATGTATGATGTCTCTCCTTCTATCTTTCTTTCACTTCTTGCTTTGCAAGTCATATGTTATCACAATTTATCCTCTACTCCTCAATTTCCTTTATGTTAAATACAGCCTGTACATATCTTGGTGATTATTTCCTGTAAATGCATGCTTATTGTTGCACAGCTATGGTTTGAATGAGATACAAAATCATGATGCATGTTTACAGATTGACGCATTTTCATTTATGTTAATGTTATATATTTTATGTATATTTGGCTGTTGTATATTCACTCCTCGAATGGATTACAACATGTTTCTTAGTCCACCTAATTTGAATGCAACTATCAGGCAGTACTTGATCATTATTAAAGGTATAATTATCCCTTATTTTTAAAAACACAAAGGATTTTCTAGCAGAGACAGATCATGGGCACCACGTCGAATTCTCAGTTATTGCAGAGACTCCAACTCTCCCGTTTTCGACAGGAGATCTCCCGCCGAAAGCCCGTTTTTGCAAAATCTCCCGTTCTCCAGCTTGAGATTTAATTTCTCCCGCCCTGGCTCTGTGTCTCCCGCTTGAAATGATTTCTTACTTAATATTATTGTATGTTGAAAAATAAGCCTTAGATAACACGAGAGAGCATCTAGAACCCTAGAGTTGGACCCCAGCCGCCACAAAGAACTTCGCGCTTCGCGCACATCAAATTGGAGTCTCCTATTTGCTAGGGGTCTCGGGCGGGAGAATCTCCCGATCAGAATGTGCTTGGGGTCGGAGTCTCTGTTATTGTATTCAGTTAGCGTTCATTGAAACATCTTTGTGGTAACACATTAATTGATGTGAGGAATCAAAAAAATAATCATACAGACTTCAGAATGCCAGTTCAAGGCACTTTACTTTATACACAGAAATGAAAAAGAGTGTTGACTTTTCATACATTTCTCATTATCGCCCGGATGTTGCTGTGAGCTTGAATTTGACAGCCTTCTCATGAAATTTGCCCCCCCCCCCCCAAAAAAAAAAGGGGGGGGGGAGGACTACCTGAACAAGATTAATTACACTGACTCTTTAGGAAGATATATAGACTCAGTAGACAGCTGTTGATTGTCAGTATTTTGTTTAGATCTTCACACTTCCTTGCATTTCTCTTTCTCTCTTTTTCTTTCTAGTGGTTTCAAGCACTTTGACTCAATGAGGAGAGTGCTCCAACGGTCTCCCATGCGGTGGATGCTGAAACAGAAGTGAAACCATGGCAACGGCAGTGGTGGAGATACTTTCAGAGGATGACTTACAGTATCTACAATCTGGTAGCTGGCACGGAGGCTTGTCCAATAACTTCAACAAAAAGTACATGTATTAATGTTTGGTTGAAGTGAAGCACCAGGACGGTGGTTACATTCAACTGTGAAGAGAGAAAATAGGATGGAACAATTTTATACCAGTGAGTCTGTTGACTTGACGGGGATTGAAGCTCCAGTGTGTGTTTGTATGAAAATTTCAGTTGAGTGACCCTCTTCAGTCAAGAGTATTTGTATGAACGGAATCCTCAATATACATCAGCTACCATAATGTGTATGGACTGCTTCACTGTGTGATAGTCTGCATACAATTTGTGCAATTACGTGATACCAGCACACAAAAAAAACAACAACCACAACATTCAAATAGTTTTTGAAATTTATTGTGGTCCACGTAAATCTATATTCTCAGACTGTTTGACAGTCCACGAGATTATAATATATGATATGATATATTACATTCATTTTGCGTGATACACTCCATAAAAATCATCCCTCACAAATATTTACAGCATTTGAAACTTGCAAATGTGATAGTGATGATTGCATAGAGTGTGGCAACATGGGTTGTTGCTAGTGCACGTGATTATTGTGAGGATGATGATGATGATGATGATAAGGATTAGTATTGTGATGATGATAATGATCGATGGTATTGATGGTGGTAGTGTTGCAAGAGGAGGTCAAATCATGTGCACCCCAGGACTCAAAGATTCTCTTCAAATTCAGAGCCCTTGGAAACCTGTCATTCAACAGGCATAGGAAGGCACTTTATTATGTGACTGTACAAGTAGAAGTGTTACCTCATTTGCATGTGAATTGGAATAAAACCAGGAAATTTGAACATTTTGAATGTACGAATAGTGACAGTACAATTTTTGTAGACATTTTAGAGTCAGGGTGTGAGGCAAGTCTCTTTATGGTGTGAATCCATTCAATTCCAGCATTCTGTGTTACTTGGGACTGTGTATCTAGCTGCAGGGATAGATATCAATTATTTCCCTGAACTTTTTAATTATTCTTTTTGAGTCTTCCACTAAATAAGGCATTAGCGGATGTCTTTAGTTCCTCTGGGGTTTATTGCAGGAATTCTTGTATTCCCACTGTGTATTTTGAGGTATTGAGACTCTTTTTATGCTATGGGTTTATTGTTTGTTTTGTTTATGTCGTCATTGGAGTGGTATTCATTTTACAGCTGTTTTTCAGGGTATGATTTTTCCTTTTCAATTTGATTGTATTTTTTTACATGAATGTAAAACAAAGTTAGTTGTATGGTAGACTTAAATGTACAAGATTGTACTTCATGCCAATATGATATACAGAATGAGGGCAAGCATGAGATGTCTTTATATGCATATTCAAATTAAAAAAGTACTAGTTGCTGACTTCCTTTGGCAACCTATTAAACCCTTCAGAATGTCCAAATCCACCTGTTTAGTTCTTATGTTTGACTACTGTACTAATATTCAAAGCTGACAGACTCTTAAGTACCATTACTTCACATTAGGTCAAGTGTTCCCAAGTAGGGCCAAAGTTTGGCACCCTTGCACATGTTTTATGATGTTAACCAGTTGTTTTTACCAGCGTACCCTTATACCTCATATCAGGCAACATGTACCTACTTTAAACTCTGCAGTTCTAATTTCTCTCAGGACTAGAAAGAAGAATTTTGTTCTTCATTATGCCTGTGATCTACCCAGCAATAAGCTGAAGGCATTGTATTCGTAGTGCTAGTTGTCCATTTCTCTGTTCGTCCATCTGTTCGGTATTATTAAAATTTAAGGAAACACATTCACTGGATTATCTTGCTACCTGGTCAGATCTATGTCATGTGAGTTGTAAATGCATTGATTAGATTTTGGTCAAAACAAAATTGTTCTCAAGGTCAGAGGTCAAAGGTTGCAGGAGAACTCTGGCAAATAACATATAGCATATCTTTCTGCTGTAACTTCAGCTAGGAATGTTCATTCATTATATAATTTTTTGATGGATGTGTAAAAATTAATTTACAACCATTCACCAGTCACACTGATAGTGGTGAAGGGTCAAATCCAGGTCAATGAAATATACTTTTGCCACAAAATGTCATATCCTGCCATATAATACATCAGCTGGGAAAGCCCAGTTGTATTGAAGTCTGGTGGACAGGGTGGGAATTACTGGACAGCTACATGTATTTGCTTCAGCTATAGGAATGAGTAGTCATAATTTTATCAAGGACAATTTAAAACAAATGTTATACAAGTTGTAGATATTATGTATCTATATATTATAAGGTTACAGATATCCTTTAAGTATACATTTACGTCACTAAAAATACATAGAATTCAGTATTGTTGTGTAGTCATATGAATTAGAATTATTACAATAGATATATCTGTACATATACAAAGTGTGTATATCTTTGGTGAGATGGAAGATATTTTCTTGGCATGATTTGATGAACCTGTATCTTTTGCTCATACACTGATGTTAGCATTATTTTGTATCTAGGAGTTCAACTTGATTTTGGTGATAAATACATGTTTATGAATTATGATATATTATAAAATGGGTTATCCAAATTCAAGAATGTTGCTAATCAGCAGTGCTGAAATAAGTCACATATGCATTCTCTTTTTTACTAACATGCACAGCCATGCAAAAAGTGTGCAACGAAAAAGTATAACCACACGGCGTGTTATCCTATGGGACATTTCCAAGATAAGCGTGACTGCACACTCACTGATGTCACAATTAATTAATGCACACTTTTAATAGCAATGTGCACTCACTCAGTTGTCACAAGCATATCGCACACTCTCAATCACTGATTTCCGTAGGTAATTTCTAGTTCGTGCCTTGTGAATGTGTAGGTGTTTACCGGCCAAGTGTTTGGAACGAACATCTTCAGACATCTTGGCTTTTGAGCAAGTTCTACAGGTAGAACCAGGTTCTAGTGGTATTCACCCATAAAGGTACATGAAAAATGCCATTGATTTTCAACCCATTCTATAAAACAAATAATGCACAGGTTTTAATTTTGTAATGTTAGTGGAGATGCAGCTCAGTCTCAGGTATTCACAATGTCAAGAGACATGTACTGTATACGCCATATATTTTGCGAGTCTAAATTTTCGTGAATCGGGAATTCCCGACAATTTCGCGAGTGGTTAAATTCGCGATCACGGAGTCCTGTACTGAACAGAAAAGTGTACACGCGTACGTCACATTCACATCGGGATCAGAGTCAATATTTTCGCGTGTCTTTAATTTATCGAATAGCACCTGATTCGCGAAATCCGTGAAAATAAAAACCTCACGAAATATTCAGCGTATACAGTACTTGGCTGCGCCTCATGTATGTTTCACTATTGTAAGTACCCTCGAGTGTGCTGCATCTTTACTAACGCATTCTCACATGTGTATTATTTGTATACCTACAATACAGCTAACAGGAGAGGGAACAGATAAACTGAGTTTTAGAAACTTTCATACTGAAGAGTCCACCTTCATCCAAGTGGTCAAAAAAAAAGAGATTATTTTATGGATATATGTCTCTCTGTATGATATGTAAACACATAGCTCTCTTTCTACAGATTGCACTGAAATTTATCAAAAGGAATAGGTGGGAACTCCAGAAGGTATTTCTAGCATTTTTGTCCAAAAAAAAAAACTCTATTGTATTTATATTTTGTGTGTGTGTGTGTACGTGTGTTGATATTTCATTATAATGCCCTGTGGTTGGTAACATTTGCTACTTCTGATGCTAAATATTTTATTTTAATTTTATTTTCTTCTACATGTGAGTAACAATAAGGTGACTGTCATAAATAGTATAGCAAGATCAAATGAAACAGACATCTTGTTGAAATAAGGGGAAAAGGCAGAAAAAAGTCTTGGTATTTTAATGTACTTTTAATAGCTCTTGGCCAATTAGTCTGAATGAATTAAAGAAGGAAGAAATTAGTTATTTATAGGTTCACACGCTTTTCCTAAACTATAAGTTTAGGTCAAAAACTTAATTCTTGATGATTGACTTGCAGTATAGCACCGTGTGGACACACTTGAAAGTTAGCAATCTTAAAGTTAAGTCAATGATTAGAACCACAAGACATCTTAGGGTTTACACTCTCTCCATGAGCCACGGGAGGGGGGGGTCCCTACTCGTAGTTTTGCTCGGTGTGGACACAATAATCAATGAGCTTGTGAGTTAGTGTGAACCTCGCTTCTCATTCGCATCCGGGTCAACCTCCAGCTGCGCTATTTTGTATGGGCATAAGGTCATCTAGCAAAGACTCTGCACTTCCGGTGTAATCATCGAGTGGGATTCGCTCTAGGTGCGCGTGTGAACCTGCATCATGAATTCACGAGTGGAGCTAATCATCGTCAGTTAAGTTTTCGACCTAAACTTCAAGTTTGGCAACTGCGTGTGAACTGAACTATTTTCATCCTGTGAACCAAATCTGATTATGTTAACAGTAATGGCCTTTAAAAAGGGGGGATTTTACCTGCTAAATGATTGACAGAAGTGATAGTCATCTTGCATTTACAATCATACACTCAGAGAAAAGTAGGTTCAAGTTTGCACCTTTACTAGTGTCACATTAGGCGCACCTTTATGGGTGCAACTTTGCACCTTTTAAACCAGACATTGAGTGTCAGAGTGGGAGCACCTTTATGGGTGCAAATTTGCACATTTTAGACCAGTGTCACAGTGGGAACATCTTTAACTATTTATGTGCCATGTTTGCATGCCTGACTCAGTGGATGGGGTGCCAAGTTCTAACTTTGCCCAAACACACAAACCCACCCAAACTGATTGATAAATCAGCGAATGCTAAAGTACCATGGTACAATGAAAGCTTCACTCACGATTCCTTTCCTCACACATTGCCTGGTGATTGAATAGTGGTGTTCCAAAGGGATTTTTTGAGAAGATTTTAATTTTCTGTCATCATTGTGTCTGCAAAAGTCATACCACAATTTTGACCACAATTTTGTTGACAGATGTGGCAGTATGTATTGTATTCGTCATTTAAAAGCTGTCAGTATGTCTGATGATTGCACATTATTTTGTTTTCTTATCCCCACCAAGCATATTATTAATAATGCAGGCAATGCATTCTATCATTAAGAAATTAATCAGCGTTCTTTCATGTAATCATTCTGTGCTTTCATATGGTGTTTGACGATCTTCCGTTTTTTGGTACTCAAATTACATTTTGCAAGTGTCCTTGAATATAATGAGTGTTTCCTTGTACAGACCATTATAAACAGTATATTTTTATAACACTATCTCTTGCTCTCTTTACATTCACTATGAATATATCTATACATATTATATATGTATTTATATGCTGGCATATGATAGCATACGAACACAAGCGTCTCTTTTATTGTGGAAAACCTATTGGGTCCTTCAATACATGTCTTTCATCTTTACAAGAGTTTGTTATGCTTTTATATTGTTCTCTTGACACTATAAAAATGAAATACATGTATCACTGTTCTGGTGCAAGTGCATATATATAGCATATTTGGTGTTCTGCCAAAGCTAAATTTGTTTGTGTTGTTTCTTTTTATGCCTCCGCCATGAAGTGGTGCCGGAGGCATTATGTTTTCGGGTTGTCCGTACGTCTGTACGTCCGTCTGCATTCGTTTACGTTTTTTTTTTTAGTAGATGTATGATGGGACAATTACTTGATTAGTTTTTGAGTGAAATCAGACAGAGGTCAAAGGTCAAAGATCAAGGTCAAATCCTAAAATTTATCTGTTGATATGATAACTCAAAACTGGATGAAGCAACTTTCACCAAACTTGGTCCAAGGATGACGTATGATGGGGCAGTTAGTTGAGAAGTTTGTTAGTGAAATTGGCAAAAGGTCAAAGGTCAAGGTCAAATGCGTAAAATGTTGCTATTTCCCCATATCTATGCTATGCCGGAAGGTATTTCCTTGAAACTTAGTGTAGACATGTACTACTGCGTAAAGATTCTCCAGAGAGAATTTCATATCATAAGGTCAAACGTCAAAAGGTCAAAGGTCAGGTGAAAATGTTACAATTTCACTTTTCTCGCAGATGGTTCAATGCATCTTCATGGAACTTGGTACATACGCATGTACTGACTGGCAGGGATTATCTAGGGAATTTAGGGGTCATGGGTCAATAGTCAGGGGTCAAGGTCAACTCCTCAAAATTTCACTGTTTCCCTCATATACTATTTGCAATGCTTGCAGGATTATTTTTAAAACTTAATATTTACATGTATTACCTAATGGAGATTCTCTGGGAAATTTCCTGCCAGAAGGTCAAAGGTCAAAGGTTAAGGGTAAAAGGACAGGCTAAAATGCAAAAAATATATATATATATATATATTTTATACTGTAATTACACTTTTTCTTCATACCTTGAAAATTACTCACTGCATAAACTTATAAAGGGTCGGTCAAAAGTCAAGTAATAATCCTCAATTCCCCAAATACATGTAGGCCTACCTGCACTCTTAGACAATTAAAGCAAACCTAGTTCAAGGAGGGTGAACATTCAAGACATTTCAGACAAACCTGTCATTTCAATATTTTGCCAGTTATGTGAAACTGTCATCACACATTGTGAAGACATTGTACTATACACCTATTGGGAGAATCATGCATTATGGCGGAGGCATACTAGTCGCCATAGCGACATTTCTAGTTCTTGTAATGGTTTAGGGCCTTTTTTTTTCATATGCAATTTCACGTGTGAAATTTGAAGCATTTGGGAAATATTGTTTTGTTTGAGCTTGGCATTTGATGATGGGTCAAGATGCAACTTCACTGTCTATCACCTGTCTTTGTCTAGAAACAAACAAACAAATAGTACAACCAATTTAAGGGCCACTGGTGGGCTTATACTTCTAATGACCGTGTTCATTGCACAGAGAAAGACAAAATGATAACTGGCTGTATGAGAAGTACAATGTATGATATAAATTCAGCATTTCTCGTGGAGCTCTCTCCCAGTTTGCATCATTAAAGAAATCAAATCTCAAGGGAAAGACTGTGAAGTACATAATCTGTTGTATATGTCTGACTGGTAACTCTCTCTGCTCATGCCATAAAGTGATGTACATTTCAGTGTGTATGAGTCTGTGTGGCCATGTGTGAGTGTGTGTGTGTGTGTGCGTGCGTGTGTGTGTTTGTGTGTGTGGATGTAAGTTTGTACAATGCTGTGATTGAGAACAGAAAAAATTTATGATTTTGAGGACTGCTACTCTCGGTCAATAAAATTGTGTCATATTTCATATCATTTTCGTATATTGTCAGTTGTCCCTTAAAAGTAAAACCATGGAATGTGTGTGTTTCTCCTCCAAATAATCACTGCTTATGGTGTCTCTGCCAAAATTAGTCACAGCTCTCCACAGTCTGCAAAGGTAGGCATTGGTCACACCTGTGCCTAATCAGAGGTTGTTAGTCACAACTTTGCACGGTCGATGCAGTTCATTGGTCAAAGTTCTGCAGAGTCAGCAAAGGTTGTGATTGGTCATCGCTCTGCAGAGGTGGCTGAGTTTGTCACTTTAGTCATAGTCTGGCTATAGTCGACAAAGTTTGTTACTGGTCACATCAGCTCTGCAAGTGGGCAAAGCTGGTCATTGGTCACAACTCATAGCCAGCAAAGCTGGTCATTGGTCATGGCCTGTTTTTGTTGTTTTTGTCTGTTTTAAGTTGTATTTTGTTGGGTTCAAGTGTATAAGATTGCACAAATGTTCATACACTTTAAAAGCTACGTTGTAGTACACATCAAATTCAATTAAAGTGCAATGAGAATGACAAATAATATCAGAACCACTGTAGTTTTGAATTTTCAAATATATTTATTGCATAGATATATTCACTCATCTTGAATCTGGTACATATACACAACAGACAAGTGCATAAAAACTATTTCATACAAATAGTTTGTCCAATCATGAATACACACATTCTGAATATGACAACTTTGCTCTTGTGATGAATATGTGTGCAGCATTGCTTGTTGGTCCATAGTATAGGCACATGAAAATTCTAAGAGATATAATTATGCTACTCTTTGTGAAACCATACACATGCATGCAAAGAGATTACAATTCAAATGGGATGTGTTTATAAAGAGCAACTGATTTCTGAATAATATGTGTCGCCATACACACCGAATTGTGACTTGATTTTGGCAAGAAACAGTATATTATAATCAAATTTGCTGGAACCAAACATATCCTAAAAACCTGAAGGTAATGCTAAAGATTCATAAGTAATTAGTTTCTCTTACTTAGGATTCCATATGTCCATATCTTTGTGAAGGCACTAGGAAAGTCAAACTCTGGTTTAATTCATAGACAGTAAAAGAGCTTATGTAAAGCAAATCTTTCAATTCATTGATGAATAAAACAGATGGTTGTACTGCTAAGCGAAAAAGAGAGCAGTATTTCTTTTTTGTATATACTTCAGCATTTGGTAATTGGTCACAAGACAGCACAACAGCTTTTTTCATTCAAATCAACGAGTAGAATTACGCATGTAGTTGATAAAATCATGATTCAAAATAAATCATTTATCGGGTACATGTACATGAATTGACCTAGGAATGATTATTAAAAAGGGTCCCAACAGTTGTTTCTTTCATTTTTTTTTTCTTCTTCTTCTTCTTCTTCTTCTTCAAAAGTTTGAGAGAAAGGTCATTAGGATAATACAGTACAGTAATACATCCCTATACATAGCCTGTTAGACAACAGTCCAAGCCATCAGTATCTAACAATCTTATACAGTGGACTCCCATTATAAAGAAAGCCTCGGGACCAGCAATTTTCTTTCATAATATCGAAATTTCGTAATAACCGAACAAATAAACAATAAAGAACAAAGCGGATAATTTTGCGGTCTGAATTTTACTTCGTTGTAACCGGAATTTAGTTATAACTGTGTTCGTTATAATGGGAGTGCACTGTACAAAAAAAAAAAAAAAAAAAAACACTTACTCTGAAACTTAGCACATGATTTCTTAATTTCAGCTAATTCCACAGGAAGTTGTAACTTTTCATCTAAAAGATTTCAAGGGCATCTAATAGTGTCAAAAGAATTAATTTTGATAAGTTCTTGAACTAAGAAACAAGGGAGAGAGGGGAAAAATGTTGTTGGTCACTTGATTTTGGATCATTTCTTTTGCTTACATGATATCTAATCACTTTCATATGCACCTGTCTAACTTCAATCTCAATTCATTTTCTCTGTTTTGTTTGGTTTTTTTTTTAGATGCAGAAACACATCAATGCTATTAAACAGAAGAGAGATATCACAGCAAACCTGCTGCACATAAAAACTGTTATTCCCTGCAGGTTGCTTAAACAGAGAGCTATATATTCTAATGTAATTTTCATGAGTTGCTTTTTATTTCCCTCTTTCAGAAGAGGCTAGCACTTAGATTTCATACCTAATACCACATATATAGTTAGACTCTTTAGCCAAACAGACTAGCCCTTAATTGATACCCTAGGAGAGAAAAAAAATAAATAAAGAAGGAAGAAACAAAGAAAGATGGTGATAAAGACAGATACTACTAGGTGATTTTAGACCTATAAGAATGGAGATATAGATTGACAGACGGATATTCACAGATAGATAAATAGATATAGATAGATAGATAGATAGATAGATAGATAGATAGATAGATAGATAGATAGATAGATTGAAAGATAGATAAGATAGATATAGATCTATCAATAGGTATGGGTCAGCCAATGAAGGTCTGTAGTTTCAATGCAGTATCCACTTCTTTTCTCCATTTCACTTGGGTGTGAAGAAAATAGTAATGAAAACAGGTCAATTGGCAGTCATCTATTTTCTCCCATCACGATTATGGGTCTGTATGAATGATTATGAAGATGATGGGGAACAGCATTAATATAGCATCATTTAACTGTGAAAAAAAAAAATTCAAAGTCACCCGTCTCCAACAATATATCACATATTACTCACAAAGTTGTTGGGAAAAATAGGTCTTTAGTTCAGATTTGACAGTATTACTTGTTGTAATTCCGAGGTTGGATTGGCAAAGAGTTCCAAAGACATGGAGCAATCAAAGAGAAGGCTCTATCCTGTAAGTTTTTGTTTGTTTATGTTCTGGTATTGTGGCAATAATCAACAATACCCTATTCCATTTTGATGAGTAATAATATTGAGGAATAATAATTATAGACTGACCTTTCCTCTCCTTTCCCCACACCACCCATAAAATAAATGAATAAATAAATTTTACAAAACTAGAAAAAAACTCTGAGAGTGCAGACCTCAGCTGAGCAGGTTTTTCCACCACTAATCCTGTTCTTCCATAGAGATCAATGATTTCCACTCATACATGCATGCTGAAAATAGCCCACTCTCCCAATATAGAAGCCTTTTGTTACATCATCAACTTTCAGCTGTGCAGCATGCCTCGCCCTAGCGCAGAAACTAGAGCATGCACTTTAGTGCGCTTATGAAAACCTCAAAAATAAGCAGCTTGAACTCCCAAGTTCATTGACCAAACGGGCCAAAATATTGAAAATCCTTCATAAAATCCATAAGAATTCCTGGATCACTACCAAAATTTAATCATCTGTTACTTGTCTTGATCAATCTGAACCTTTTCTATAAGTTTCATTCAAATCTGTTCACAACTTGTTGAGTTATTTTGCACACGGACAAATAAACCAACGGTAATGGAAACATAACCTCCTCCCTTGGCAGAGGTAACAAAATAAGTTGATAATTCAGGAGAATCATCAAGGCCTCATGATTATAAAAGCTTTTGGGCCTTGAGAATTATTTTCTCTACAAAAAGAAAGAAAAGAAGTAATTTTGTAGTCGTAAATTCATCACATTGATTTTCGTTTGCATCTACAATGTTGATACTGGAAAGTTCATACTGAGCGAAAGGTTGCCAAGATGTTTCACAGTGTTTCTTGCTTTCAGAAGTGAAGCAACACCTGCTAGAATTCTCTTTGCGATTATATCAACGATGGGAGTAAACAGTGACACACTTTGTGCAAAGATTTCCCATTACCGTTAGAAGAGAAAAGTACCCACTACCAGACAAAAATGAAGCAACTACATCGAGATGTTGCAACACAAACATGCCTACATGTCACTATGCATGGACTTAAGCCATGTTGCACTGGTTTGATGCACACACAAAAAAAAATGCAACTTAATCCATGCTACCTTAGCCATTCTACATTTGCCATATGCTACAGCAGTGGCAACCAAATCCGCATCCTCTTTACTTCTTCAGCAGTTGATGACATGTATGCTCGATGACAACTAAGCTGCGCATATTTTGTAACTACACTGCATGTCACGTCACTCAAAAGTTCACTTTGTATTTTGCACTAAGGCTGGTTAGAAAACTATCCTTTAAGCCAACAGCAGGCACTTGGGAGGGATTGCTGATGTACCTCAGCGCGAGATGTTTCTGCTCCCAAGTCCAAACGACAGGGCGTACGATGGATCGGCTGTGCTGTTGGCGTGATAAAAGCCCTCCGTCTCTTCCTTGGATGGGGGCGGAGCTTCGTCGGCCGACAGGGGTTGTTTGTGCTCCGGGCAGAGAGGCAGGGCTGTGTCCCCTCGTCGGCTCTGCTTGAGTCGCGACTCGTCCAGAGTTGGCCGCCAGGCCATGTCATAGCCACGCACTCGCGTGTCAGGATGATCACCTAAGGATTGTTTCTGTGAGGCGAGAAATGGTTTCCAACTCAATAATTTCTGTGAAATTTGAGACATCACCACTCATCAACACATTGTTACAGTATGACCCAATCTACATCCAATCTCACATGCAGTTCGTAGTCACGTATGGACATTAACAAAATATGTCACTAATTCCCACATAAAGCATGAAATATAATCACGAAAATCATCACACTTATTCATCCATTCTTGTGTTTTGGTTGTACTGCACATCAAATCTACTTTACAGAGGTCAAAGTTTATTCGTAAAATTTCATTTATTTTGATTTGGTATTCTAAAAAAATGTTTTGAATATAAAGGCATGTATCACAGAATGAAAACTTTTACACACATGATCACATAACGATGCTACATTTGTACCACGGATCATTATTATATGATTAATATAATCATTATTATTGTCAATATCATCAAAGTCATTGGCAAGGGCTGTGTGATCGACAGCTAAATCAACATTAATGAGTATAAGAGTCAAACGCTAGAAGAGTGCCTGTGACAACTTCTGTAATTTCTTGCGGAGGCAGAGCTCTTGAATAATGTTCATTTCAATCAAATACAATTGGATATCATGGCAAGGTGTTCAATAAGATAAAGTGCAAAGCCGCAATGAGTGACACTTACAAGCTTTTCAGCTATGTGAGCAATCTGGCACTTTACGTCGTATTTCCAATTCTGAATGAGATGATAGGAAAAGAGGGAGAAATTATAAAAAATTACAGGGGTACAGGATATGCGCCACAAACATACCACATGTTAATCATTCAAGAATAATACAAAGGACTCATATGTTGTAACAAAATCCCTGGGACACACACACATGTGCACAAAATTGGTTTGTTGCATAAATATGTTGTTAAATCAGGGCATGAAAACAATATGATTTTTGTTTTAATTGACCTACAACCCTGTATATAGAAGAATGACTCTGTTGTGATGAAAGTTTCTTAAAATGATGTTTTTATAGCAAGGGCTACATTTGTAATTGGGGGCCTATTGATTAAATGCATAATCTTTAAGTTCTATCATAGTGCGTAACCTTCAGGCATGAAGCTGCACTTAATAGGAGAAGAAGTTGAAATCAATTTGGTAATTTCTCATGCAAACACCAGAATAAATCTTATATTGTACTTCATGTTCCTATATATCTCCCCTTCCCCCATCCTGTCTTTACTCAATCAATGGGATATTGAGCCTTCCCATGGAGCCCAATGTTGTCCCATTATGCCTCGGATCTTTTATGTTACCAGGGGCCCGTTGCATAAAAGTTACAATTATGGTAACTTTGCCATCCAATGGTAACTACCATGGCAACAATACTCAACAGAATCAACAAATCAACAAAATCAAGAATTCCATGGAAGTTACCATATGGCAAAGTTACCATAGTTGTAACTTTTATGCAACGGGCCCCAGGACTGCATAAAAACAAATTCAATCATAATAATTATAAAATCAATTTCCTTTCATTTCTATAAAAATCCATGCTGAATGCGATGGTCAATTATCCTGAAAAAACAAACAAACAAGGGACTATAGGATTGTACTTCCATGTACTGTACATATATGGTAACTCTACTACTCATTGACCACCCTTTTTGAAACCGGCCACCTAGTTTTTGGTGCACAGATCAGAACGCTTAGTACGCACTGCACGCGCGCGCAGCTAGAGCACATAAAAATGCATTGGCTTTGACTGTTGATGAGGATGTGTGGGGAAAACGAAAACTTGCTGTTCATTAATGGTTTAAATCAAGGACAAAATTTCGAATGAATGTTTTAACCGAATCGTAATGTAATGTCAATACATTTTCTAAAAAGCTTCGTACAACACGGTGTTCAATACAACTCGGTTTGTGTGCATTGTCAATACAAAAATAGCAGTCGATCTAAAAAAGGAGCGGCACCGCGGGGAGCTGAAAAAAGGGCACTCAAGTTCGACGGCGATATTTTTGCAATGAAACTTCAAATTGAAAAGGCCGGAACAACAGTATTTGATAGTGCTGGATTTTCTAAATCACGTAGGTCAAGTTTTTACGTGAATTTAGATATTCTTATCAGGCAAATACAAATTAGGCAGTCGATGAGTAGTAGGACCAACCCTACTGTATCTTACCCCGAAGGGATCATGGGTGTTCTGTTGTCGCAGTGACATGTTGTACTCGGGCACTTCTGTCCATGACTGGGGATGCGGTATGCATTGGCTGTAGGAAACAGACTCCAGTCCAATTGAGCTGGAAGAGCAGGACTCCTCCCCCGACCTTGCCATCTTGTCTCCCGGATGTTGGTGCCGACTAATGTGGCCTGTCAGGAGTGGACGGTCAACGATGAAAACGGACAAAATACAAAAGTTTTCTTGAATGACAAAGCTTGCTTGATATATGAATGCATAATCAATATATTTGATTGATATAATCTGTTGTTAGCCTCATAGTTCCAATGCTAGTGAATCAAAACGATTTACAAGCCAAAAAAAAAAAAAGATTAAAAAAAAGAGAGCATTAATAATCCATTTCAATACTTCGGAACATCATACATGTATGGATTAATAAATTTATTTAATATGAAGTACCGCTACTCTGTTTGAGGTTAGAACAGTGAGCATAATTTTGGTGAACCGTTTTAACCTTTAAGATACACAGTTTTTTTGTCTACCTACCAACGATTCGTTTGTTTGCTTTTTGTCGCGGTACCACCATTACCACCTAGTTTAAAGACTGTAAAACTTTCTGTGCGGATTAGTCAGAGCAGAGCCTTTGCAAACATATCCACATCATCAAACACAGACATGACTGTTATTCATTATCTAGTGATAAATGCTAACTTTCTGTGATAAGAATCCACCGAGTAGACTTCTAACGTTAAACCGTCGGCAGTTCACAGCTACGCCTACGCTACGGCTACGGGACGTCTCCTCCCTGTCTGTGTAAACTAATGAGGAGACTAGCCCAAATTATCTCCCATCGGTTTTGCTCATGAATGGTCCCTACATTTCATAACCGTGTGGACTTATTTGGTCCTCAATCTATGAAGATCTGCAGACAGTACTTACCGAAAGAGTGACAGAATGATTTGCCTAAATTTTGAATACGTGCGATGCAGCGTGCACAATAAATTGTGAACTGACCACACAGACCACCTGTACAGCCAGCTGCTCGATCTCGCAGACAACGCCAACTGTGCGGTTAGCGTAGCACGACAGTTCCCGTGCCGAACATGTGTTTGATCGCTTTTGTAAACACGGAAGTAACGGCGTCTCTATAAACAATAATCCCAAGGTACGATCGCTAAGGACGACGCCCCCAGTTGACCATCTGAAGACAACCGATCGGCAACCGACGAGACTTTCGTCGAGCTAGTTTCGACGGGAGTTTCGTCAATGAAACTGAAACTAAATTGCGTCGGGTAACTTGGGCAGTGGTTCTTTGCAAAAAATAGATATCATTTGTATTGGTTAACCCTTTCATGATGTTAAATTTTGAAAACATACATTTTCTATTTTTGTCAAAGTGTGATAGGATTACAGACATTTTCTGGAATCGTGCATATACTTTGCATCTTTTTTTAATAGCTTTACTTCTACTCCTCTATTGTATTCTAACTCACACACGATACCTCAGTGAAGTTTTAGGAGAATCGTTCCTGGTTTTAGCAATATGATAACTGTGTACAATGAGTTCATCCAATCACAAGTTTTTATTCACTCATTCAGTCATTTCCATATTCATATGATTTGTATAATATGTGCATTAAAGGACAAGTTCACCTTCATATACATGTGGATTGAGTGAAGGCAACAATATTAGTAGAACACATCAGTGAAAGTTTGAGGAAAATCTGGCAATCCGTTCAAAAGTTATGAATTTTTAGAATATCTGTGCAATCACTGCTGGAGGAGAAGACTACTATAATGAATGATGTCACATGCGTACAACTGTATAAGGAAAATAAAAAGAGAATTTCACAAAACTTTACTTTTTGAATAAAGCAGAGACTCCAACCCAAAGCACCTTCTGATCTGGAGATTCTCCCGCCTGAAACCCCTAGCAAACGGGAGATTCCCAGTTGATGTGTGCGAAGCGCGAAATTCCCAGGGTTCTAGATGCTCTCTGGTGCTATCTAAGGCTTATTTTTTCAACATACGATAGCAATAAGTAAGAAATCGTTTCCAACAGGACACACAGAGCCAGGGCGGGAGAAATTAAATCATAAGCGGGAGAACGGGAGATTTTGCAAAAATGGGTTTTCGGCGGGAGATCTCCCGTCGAAAACGGGAGAGTTGGAGTCTCTGATAAAGTGCACATTTCTTCCACTTGTTACTGACTTATGTAAGGGGTAATATTAATCCCCCCTGACTATTGAAAGAAAGAAGTTGAGTGTTCTTTTATTATGTGAGAAAAGTGAGAATATCTTAAATTTTCCTTATACTTTCTTTATATAGTTGTACTCATATGACATCACAAGCTATAGTAGTCTTCTCATCCAGCCGTGACTGAGCAGAAACTTCAAAAAATCATAACTTTTGAACGGATTGTCCAATTTCCCTGAAACTCTCAATGATGTGTTGTACTAACATTGCTGCATTCACTCAACCCACATGTCTATGAAGGTGAACTTGTCCTTTAAGTTTTGAAAAGACTTAGGACGGTATTCTGAAAATCTTCCTAAGTTTCTTCCTAAGTTTCTTCCTAAGTCAGAAACTTAGGAAGTGCCTAGGAAAGACAAAATTGGTATTCTGAAATGTCTTCCTAGGCACTTCTTAATGCAAATTAAGCCATCCTTATCCCAACCCACGTCCTTTCCTAAGCCAATACGAAATGCCGTATCATAAGGAACTAACCAATGTCTGCCAATGACAATCGCATATTACTGTGACGTAGGGTCAAATACACGAGTGCGCGGCATGTCCCCTTTCTCACGCTCATTTCGCGCATCAAAGTACATGTGCGCGCAATGACTGACAAGCGCGCCTATCACGATGCTTGCAGTTTGCTATTCTTAACAACGTACTTAGGACAGGGGTGGAGCTTTCCTAGATATTTTCCTAAAATTCGTTCCTAAGTGCATTCTAGAATACCAACTTCTTCCTAAGTCAGAAATTTGCATATTCCCGCCCCCTTCCTAAGTTTCTTCCGAAGTCAACTTAGGAAGAAACTTAGGAAGATTTTCAGAATACCACTTAGGAAAAAATCCTGACTTAGGAAGAAATTTCTTCCTAGGAAGGATTTCAGAATACCACCCTTAGCTTGTAAGTCACTGTGAAAATCACCTGCCTCATTCCTTAACTTCTTTACACTTTCTCAATCTTTAGCCATAGAGTATAGCTTAGTATAGTTTATGAATATATGTAATCATTTCAAGGTCTTGCGTGTCCGCTATCTCGTTTTCTCATTCTGAAGTGTTACTGAGGGAAGGGGGAGGGGAGCTTGAGGGGAGGGGTCAAACCCTTACAACGAGAGCCCCTTCAACCAATTTCTATCAAAATCAATTCTTGCTTCTGCATGGTCAGTGTTTGTATTATAAATGTATCTATACATGGCCATAATCATGTTTTGTATCATTTGAGTAATTGTATCAATTGGTCTGTATCAAGAGATTCCACACAGCAAATATCCAGTTTCTTTTGCATACCACGGTTATGTAATGATAAAATTTCAGTCATATTGACGATAAACGTGCCAACATACAATCCACACATAAGCGCAACCAAAACAAAAATATATTATCTGTCCTTCAAAGACAGATATTTTATACACAGAAACACACCATTTAGTGAAACAAGATTTTATTTCACAAGCAAATCGCATTAGATATAATCCTATGATATAAATATACATACCGTAATATTCTACAATTCCTCAAATCTTTGTAGACGTCACCATTAAAATTTCTTGCAGAGGCAATGAAAGATTCACAAACATACAGAAATATTCAGAAGTAATATCCAAGTACAGACTTCATATAGACGAGAAAGCAATCTGTGAAATACACCTTACCTAGTGCAACAGAGGCATCATACCTGGTACACTGCATTATACATGTACATTACAACCAGATGAGATGATTAAATAAAGGATTTTATAGATGAAAGACATAAACCTTTGAGAAATCAGAAGCAACAACTTGAGATTTTGAGGACTGTGATATCATTGCAATTCAAGATGAATGTGAGCATTAACGAAAGTTGAAAACAGTCACCCAGATCACATACAGTATGTCCCCCAAAAAATTACAACTGGATTTTTGCATCGATAACTACCAATATTATCAAACTGTCTGAATGCTATTTCAGGGTCTAAAAATATAACATCTTACCTATATTTCGCAGAAAACCCCATTCAGAGAAATGTGAATCATTGTGAAGCATGTCGTGGATGTGATTCTTCCAAGATTAGCACTCTGATGCTTTTGGAACTGCATGTTAATGTGTGAACACAATGGACAGAACTTGGAGGGAAGGGATTCCTGACATGCTCTACAAAAATCATCATTTTTCTTTGACCACTGAAGCAAATTGGATGGGGTTTTCTGCAAGACATGGGTAATAAGTTATAGTTTCATACATTGAAATTGTATTGGGATTGATTCACTATTTTTATAAAGTTATCATTGCGGAGCGTCCCGTTGTAATTTTTTTTTTTTTTTTTTTTTTTTGGGGGGGGGGGGACATACGGTATAAACATGTAACCCACTTCGCACGTTTATCAACCCACACATGGTGCCAAAGTTTGGCAGCAGAAAGAAAAGGATCAGAGATCAAGTTGCTACTGCTATGAAAGCTGCTCTGGTCCCAATGGATAGACACACAGACACAAATGGAAGACAAACTACAGCAGCAAATTTTCCTGCAGAAGAAGCAGATCAGTTTCTTGACAAGGCAAAATTCTTTGGCTTCTTTCCACTAAAGAAGCATCCCCTTTCACCTAATACATTGTACACCCTTTCAAACATTATCACCCCCCCCCCCCCCCAAAAAAAAAAAAAATATATATATATATATATATATATACATGTGTATACATTGTATAATAATTATATATATATATATATATATATATATATATATATATATATATACATATTTGTTTAAATCCTACATTAACTGGTTTTCTGTCAGATTGCAAAACAATGATTTCACCTGCCCCACCGGTAACACACAGAAAAAATGCTAGGTCACCAGATTATGAAACATAAGTCATCACAAATCTGCATATAAGGCAATTTTTCGAGTCCAGCCCCAAACCACTCTAGTGGACATATGGGTTACAGTAATGATTACCATCTTTCTCATATCTTCCTGCAACATGTTTAAAAAAAAAGAAAAAAGCAAAAAACAACAAAAATGAAACAAAAAATATAAAGAGAAAAAAGGAAGATATCCTATAAGAGGAGGGGAAACTCTACAGAATAAATAAGATATTTTGCTAATTAAATATGTGCATTATGAACACCTCATATTCATATTGAATTTTATGATGGTAATTGAAAGTAAGAGAGAGAGAGAGAGTAAATGAAAATACAATGCTCAAGAAGAGACGAACAACTAAACACATAATAAATCTCTACAAAAATACCCATTATTGCAAAGTCTCCTGAGTTGCAACAGGCAAAGGAAAAATAAAACAAGCTTCAGTAAACTTTCATGGCCAAATATACACAATCATGAAAATTGATGAAGCAACCCCCCCCCCCCCCAAATAAAAGAAAAAACAAAGAATACAAGTCCTCAAGTTCATGTATAGTTTCAATATAATAGACTCTCTATTGCTGGCTTGAAACTATTCAAGCATGGCTGTAACTAGTAATACTTGTGATCAATACTAGATAATGTGTGATATCTACACGAAGCAGATGTACTATTCACTTCTTTCACCTTCTAAAAGAGAAAAACAATCATAAAACACGGCCAAATGTTATGAACCAGTACTTACTTTTGTAAGTCCTGGAAGTGCGAGTAATACAGAAAACAGAAATCAGCGAAATGCTGCAATCACTATGTTACACAGATACACTCATTGTGTGCCCGGCAGAAGGACCTTAGCATAAGGTTATTGTTACCATGCCAGGGCCAGACACACGACATACTGTCCCCTATCTCACCAGACGAGACCCCAGACGAGATCCCAGACGAGATCCTAGACGAGATCCCAGGGAATAAGTCATATGGTTACATTGCCTCACCAATACAAGAATACAAGGCACTGGTGAAGGAGCCTACTGTTTCAAAAGCCTGCCTGTCTAATAAACAACTATTTGACTTTAAAAATTATCCTAACATTGAGTCCAGAAAAACAAAATAAGATGCATGGAATCTAACCAAAAAAAAAAAAAAAAAAAACCCACAATGATACTGCCTATGATATACACCATGGATACAATTTGACTATTTCTGCTGTTGGAAAGTTTGAATGACCATTCTGACCTCGAGATGAACGCGTCTTTGATTCTGATACATGGGGCCGTGCACTGACGGCATCACTGGTTACAGCAGATTTTTCGAAGCCTCTCTCTATATTCTTGGTTTAAATGTTTTGGGTGCAGAGAATGGGTAAATGTTACCTGCTGTGACAGTTACTTTGGTATCAAAACATACAGGCATAATATTTTACATTCTGAAATTGCATAGTCTATCATATACTGTAACAGAAAAAAAACACAGCCTGCGACTATTCTCTTGGGAGACTCTCAACAGCAACAGAAGGATGAGTTCACTCTGTCATTGACAATGAGAACAGAAAAAAGACCCCATGAATTTCTGGAGTGAAACTGCTTCATTTTAAAATTATGGTCTACACCGAATCCTCATTAAAACATGTCAAGACGATAACTCATCTGTTGCTATATTAATCGAACATTTCTAAATCAACTGTGAGATAGATTTTTCATTGGCAGATTTCAGAACTTCATATCATGGAGTTGTAAGGCAAAAATCCACTTTATACATGTATACAATTTATCTTGTTTCTTCATTTTCATCGAAGCTCTGTTCATCACAATATTTACAATAGATTCTTGACTGCACTTTGCAATCGGCAGATCCAATATATACACATTAGCATAAACTACTTGATCAGATCTTAAATACTTCATTAACACATGTACGCCTCATTGTGGGAAATTTAAAAACAAATTCTTCATAATGAAGCAACAAAATACACTCAACAACACATGGATTTAGAGGTTCACTTCATTAAGGCACTATGATGTGAAAGAATCAGAGCTTAGAATATTATGTTACTGATAAAAGTATCACCATATTCATGAAGGAAAAAAAAATATGGTAGGCCACCCTCGTTGAGCATTGTCATCGTCTCCACAATAACACATCGCCTTTCTCCGTGATAACATTATTGCAATGCACTTTAATGCATTTATTTTGCCAATGTCTCACTTTGTTTCATGCTGCTTTGTTTTCTTACACTCATTTTTGCGTTATCTCGTCCTCTTCTGTGTGAATATATTCTCTCCACTTTTCACATTTCTCTACCACTTGACTTGTGCAATCGTGAAGATCATGAAGAAGGTGATCTTTCCATTGCAAGCCCAAATCAAACAAATGTCTATGAAACACTTCACGACACTTTTTTGCTAGAACTGCATTTATTACGTAACCGATTTTTGCCAGAGGAAATCACTGTAGTAAATGTTGCATAGACCTACATTGATACTCGCACAGAAAGAGTGTCCTTCAAAGGACGAGAACATACACAGAGGGATCACCAAAAAAAAATAGTAATAATAGTAATAAATAAATAATGTTGTTTATTCTATCTACACTTAATGATTTCTAAAACTGGCTGTTTCCAGACATTTTAACATGTAATGGAAGACTTTGGCCATCTTTGGTCTATTAGTGTGATACTTTTGTTGAATTGCACTGTTATGTATTGAGGAAAAAACAACTTGAAGATAAATCATTACTATTCCACGACTGATCTTCATTAAATTCTTCGGAGAGCCATACTCCTTTGAAACCACACCAGTCATCCATCAGATAATACTCCAAAGAACACTACTCATGACATGTCATCAGATTAACATCAGTTTTGTATGCAGCCTGTGGTATAAAGTTAAGGACACCTCTCATTTTAAGGAGATTGCATAAATATAATTGTTCTTTTTTTCTCTGTAGACAAAAATAGAATCTAAACATATATAACATTGTTCCATGTGTTCATATATATCCATTTTAATAGAATACATTGTAAGCTGGTATTGCGTAGTTTGAATTAAGTCCATGTTATCGATCAAAATGAGTCATACCTATCCAAATCTTTCAGACGAGACATCTGTCTCAGCAGAGTAAAAACTAAGGTATGGAAACTGAGGACTATTGTGAAAGACTAGTTGAATACTGTAATTATGCACACTACAAGAATAAAAACAAAATAAAAGATCTCATCATAAGAATTTAGGCCACTTTGGAATTTGGTTGTTGCTTTGGTTCCACGAGGACTCTGTGATACTGACACAGTCTATAAAGAAATACATTAAAATGCAGGAGAGTGCAAACTTTGTGAAAATTTTCGCAAATAGATGAATACCTCATGTCTACAGCGATCTGGGGTGAAATTACTGAAGGGGCTAACATGTCCCATACACAGCAAAAATCATTGCAAGCAAAGATAACTTTTCTCACACATGCACCAACCAGTGAGTAAACACTTATAAAAATAAAAGGCTTTCATATGCTCCAGTTTGACAATATGCAAATATTAAAGTCACATGTAACTCTTTACAGTTATGATGCGATAAATGTCAAATAATAAGACATCACAACATCTTTGGTTTATTTCCTTTGCAAAGCAGTCTAAACTGAGGTGAAGAATGACTCAAATTCCATTAAGCACCATCACAAGTTGGTCCACATTTATGTCTTATTCTGCCGTCTCAAAGCTGTGTGTGCATCAGCGAACATAACACAGGACAAATAAACAAAGAGAAAAATCCCCAATCTAACCGCAAGCTGTAGTCCACGACAGATATCTGTGATTTTAAAAATCTATTTTCAGCCTTAATTACAGATAATTACTCTGAAATCACATGTTCATAAATATTTCTACAAGGAACACATGGGTCTTTCCATGAAAACGAAAACAGGTAACATTAAAAAAATACACAATCTTGATCTGATCCAAGTGTTTAAGTGAAACAGAACTTTCAACAAGTCAGTTCTGAATCATTGCATATTCTCAGAATATCTTGACAAGGGGGAATTCAAGACCAATTAAAAATTAGATTGAAAAGAAAGAGTAAAATCTTTTAAGTGCAATCATGAAAAAAAAAATTGATCAAAATTGTATAAAAATAGGGGAAGTTATGAAAGTAGGAGTTTAATTAATTTTGCTGAACAGTTCTCGAACAGTCAATATGAATTTGCATATGAGTGAGCTGACGATGTAGACGATGTCATCACCTCGCAATTTTCCATAGTAAAAAAAAAAAATGATGAAAATTCAATTTTTCCACATAAAATTGTAGAACATAATGTTATTCCAGACTGATAGACTTCAGAATAATGATCATTCAGATACAATAGGATTTGAGATTGGGGTACAAATGGGCTTGAACAAATACTGGAAATTTCAAGATTTTGTGTGCAATCTATATGGCAAGTTGTGAGGGGATGACACCAAACTCACTCATTTGCATATTCATTCATACTGACTGTTCCAGGAGTGTTTTACGAAAATCAGTGAAACTTTGAAATTTCATTACTTCATATTAATTGTTTGATCTGATTTTAATCAAATTTTCACTGATGTTCACACAGAATTTTACTGTTTTTTACCAGACTAACTTTTAACAGGTCCAGATTTCCCTTTGATATCTCAAGGGAACATCGGTGGAATCTTTTCTGGAGAATTTCCCTCATCGCCTGTGACCGTGGTGCATCCGTGGGGAGCTCCCTGCCTGGTTGTGACGTCCCCCCTTCGGCGACAGCCTAGGGGAGTGTCTGGGGCTGACCGGTCTCCACTGCTGAGGCGAAAGCTGGTGCTGCTCTATGGAGGATGCGGCACCGTTGATGCTCCTGTTGCCACGGCTGGCCACCGAGTCCGTGCCGTGGAAGCTCAGGGGGGCTGCGGGCGAGGGCGACGAGTTGTAGAAGCGGCCGTTGTAGCCGAGGGCGCTGCTGCTGGCCCCGCCCACCACCACGCTGCCGTTCTCGCTGGTGATGCCCAACGCCTTGTTGCGCTTCTTGATCGCATCCTGAAGCATCCGAAGGAGGAATCGTTTGTCCTTACCTTCCTGTAATACGGAGTGGTAGAAAGAGAAGCAGCAAACACAGGTTGATAAATGCTGCATGTGGAACAAGTTTCCCAACATGCATTCTTAATCTACACCATCATGGATGGGGTGTAGAAACTCTTTAGAGTCTCATTGTATCTGAAGAAGAACAAGAAAAAAAACAAAAAGTGTTCCTCTCTCTCCCTCATTTATTTCACTATGTAAAACTTCACAAAACAAGAAACATTCCTTCATTCCACTGAATACAGGATATACACCGTGTGACACAGAGAATTGATAGTCCATCTATACGTATTTATTAACCTAACCTGTTCATGCAGAATCACATAAACCTTCAGCCCGCTAATGCCACACCTGTCCTGTGTGACAGCAGGCTTTGTTGTTGATGATGACCATAAAATATACCATTCATGGTGTAGAATCTTCTTTGTCTCTAAAACTGTCACCAGAATCGCACACAGTTACGACCTCTCATGAAAATTACTTCATGAAAATTACTTCATGATATACTACTATAAAGCTTTTGATTACCGATACAACACTTCTTCATTTGCACTTTTTTACATAAACTCTGTACCTAAACCATGGCCAATGCAGGGTACAACAACAACAACAAAAATCAAAACTAAACATGTGACCAAAATATGTCTGCTAAACGGTACTCGGCTAGAGATGATCTAATCAACTCACCAGATTGATTTGGTTCTTCAGCCTCTTGACTGTTTCCTTGTATCCCATAGCGACGGACCGTCGATAGTACACCAGCAGGCTGGAAGCCACAAAAGATTTTTAAAATAGATAAATAATGACATATAATTGAGAAAAGGAGGAAGGGGGGGGGGGGGTCAAACAAGACATAAAAGATATCTATACACGCAAACTAGACCATCATGTTAGTTTGATTGACTGTTTGCTTGTTGTTGTTGTTTTTTTTGTCTTTGTTTTTTATTACAGCTACCGTAAACACGATGTGGAATTTTACTTTAAATCCAACCAGCATAAACCAGGTGAGTAGCCACTTTCTAGCGCTTGCCTGCACGAATCCAACCACAAAGATGTTCATTATACTCCTGGAGACCCATTCATGTACCTGGTTACTGTTTCATGAAAGCTGTCAGCCCTGACAATCACCATAGTAACAATCAGTGACCAGAGCTTCTCAGCCAATCAAAACCAAGGATTTTATTGGAATTGCCAGAGATTGACAACTTGTCAGGGCTGACAACTTTCAAGAAATGGTGCCCTGGGTTGGTTTAGAGAAGAGCATTCGCATTTAGAATTTCTTGCTCAATGACACAAGTGCAGAGAATCTAACCTCAAGCATCTCTTAAAATGAAAGATTCTCCCACTTGGACCCCCTTGAGACTCTGATTGCGTAAACACGCGCACAACATTGTGTGCGCAAAGCATGACATTTCTTTCAGCCTAGGTCCAGGGCTCCGCAGGCCCTGGAAGCTGCAGGGTTGTTTAGATGCTCTCTGGTGCTATCCTAGCCTTAGTTTTTGAACACTAATGGCAAAAGAAAGTTGGAAGGGAGATAGCTATTAAATTGCATGTGAGAGGAAGTATTAGGTGGGAGACACAGAGCTTAAGCAGGTGAAATTCAATCTCATATGGGAGAGTGGGAGATTTTTGCTGAAAAGGCCTCAACGCAGGAGAGTCAGATCGTCTGTCACAAGAACTGGAGTCTCTGTAAGTGCCATGGCAGGCATTTAACTCCTTGAGAATCTTCTTGGAAGTGCAGTGTGCAGTCCAAAAAGACTACAGAGCCTACATCTTTGACCTCTTTGACATTTGACCTTTGCCTCTATCACATATGACCACTGGACTTATGAGAGTCAATGTACTACTACTCCTAATGATAATATGAATTTATATTGCGCTATTAAAATCCACTCTGTAGGGTGCTCAAAGCGCATATTATACAAATGATGCACAGGATAGAGTGCGTTTCGCCTCGTGCATGTTTCACAATTGTAAATACCCTCGAGTGCACTATACGCCTCCACTAACGCCACGAAATAATCCTGTGCATCATGTGTTTATAAAATGGGTCGAAAATTCGAAAACTAACAGCATTTTTCAGCATTTTTCACGTACCTTTGTGGGTCAAGACGTCCGAAGATGTTCGTCCCAAACATTTACGCACGTCGCACTCGGAAATCCCGCACATACAGTATAAGTATAATGGGGGGTTGGGTTTCCGGACACTTAAGTTCCCGCATGAAAACTTACTTATTTTACATAGAATATGCACCCTTTACATTAAAGACTTGATATAGACTCCTCATATAGGCCTACTAGACAACATACTCTGAAAACGGCGTGAGAATTAACCTGCTAAATCGTTGGATTTGCCCTTCAAAGTGACTCCATGTACGCGTCCGGTCCCACAACGCTTGGTCTACTGTACTGTACTACGTATACTGTACAGTAGTAGAGTATACGTACGCCACACACATGTTATGCACAAGGGAAGAAAGGCCGGCCGGCCGGCAGCCCGAACTAGAAGTTGTTTACAGGATTGACAGCACGTATGCACGCAATTCATCAAAGGAGCCGCCGCGCGCACAGACGATCGGCAATAGGATTTAACACGCAGTGCAATGGGTCTAGAATAAAGGAAGCACATGTGACTCATTTCAGCGCTTCCTATTGGCTACATTCTTGAACCCATTTTATAATATACAAATGATGCATAGGATAGAGTGCGCTAGTGGAGATGTAGCGTACTTGAGGGTATTTACAATTGTGAAACATGCACGAGGCGAAGCCGAGTGCATGTTGCACTACATTGTAAATACCCGAGAGTGAGCTGCATCTCCACTAATGCCACCAAATAATCCTGTGCATCATTTGTTTTATAAAATGGGTCGAAAACTAACAGCATTTTTCATGTACCTTTGTGGATCAAGATGTCCGAAGATGTTCGTCCCAAACATTTACGCACGTCGCGCTCGGAAATCCCGCACATATAAGTACTGTACGTATAAGAGTATACGTACGCCACACATGTTATGCACACAAGAAAGGCTGGCCGGCAGCCCAAACTAGAAGTTGTTTACAGGATTGACAGCGCGTACAGTAGCGCGCGACGCAATTGTAACAACTGATTGAGTGCGCACTGCTAGTGCAAACATTGTGACGTCGGCCGTGGATGTTAGTGAGAAATTAATACAAGCACACGTGACTCATTTCAGCGCTTCCAATTGGCTACATTCTTAAACCCATTTTATAAATACTATTATTACCCCAGTATCTGGAGACATTATCTCCCGCCAGCACTGACAGTGCTCACTCTCCACTCCCTGGGGAGCATTCCAGCCAGTCGCCATTTTACAGGCGTGCACTACTGATTAACCAGCACTCATCCTACTGGGTACCCATATATACTCCTGGGTAGAGAGCAGCAATATGGATAAAGTGCCTTGATGAAGGGCAAATGTGTCAGGCTTCGTGGGGCTCAAACCCACGAACCTAAATCACGCTCATTCAGGGACGTGCGCTCTTATCCGCTCGGCCACGACACCTCCACTATACCTGAGGATGAGAATGACGGCCACCAGGATCCCTGGGTTGGTCAGAATGACCACCACCGTGCTGATGACCTTTTCCGACTCCTGCCAACGGCTAAACAGATCGATGACGACGTCATAGGTGGCGTTGCGCCCCCTGAAG
This sequence comes from Diadema antillarum, assembly GCF_040938485.1. Classification (NCBI taxonomy): domain Eukaryota; kingdom Metazoa; phylum Echinodermata; class Echinoidea; order Diadematoida; family Diadematidae; genus Diadema; species Diadema antillarum. The sequence goes on along the minus strand of NW_027271043.1, from coordinate 208,295 downwards.
GGTCCACAGCTGTCAGATGGCTCGATCCTGGCAAAGATATCAATCATAGGGTGGGGGTATCAAAGGGTCAGGTCACATTGTAGCAGATGATGTTGTTTAAACATTTGATGCAGTTGTTGGTACACTGGGATATTAAATAGGAATATGCTTTCTTTTTTTTCACTTCTTTTCTTTTTTTACTGCTGTACCCTGGGTTACCTGAAATGGATGTGAAAGCAATATCTAGTGCTTTACGAAAGAAAATTTTGTTGCAACATTGAGCTCAGCAGTGCAGCAGCATTATATTATTAGACATGGCTGCATTGCACTATACAATTAACGGCTCACAAAAGAAAAAATAAGCAAAATAAGCAATCACGGGACAAGCTAGTGGACTAAAGCGACCTCATTCTCATTCAGTACCATGAATGCACTCAAGAAATGGATGTGAAATTCAAAAGAGGGCAGCAAGAATAATTTTGGACAAAACATATGACACACCGTCGGCTGATTTATTCAAAAGTCTTAAATGGATGACACTAGACAAACGTTTTGATTTCAGCCGCGTTATGATGATATGTAAATGCGTCCATAACTTAGCACCTTCGTACCTTCAGGTGCACTTAGTTAAGCCTAGTGATGTACATGAACATCATACAAGGCTAATAGACAGTGGAAATCTATGTGTGCCAAGATTTCGCTCTGATTGTCACAAGTGCAGCCCAATCGTATCCTCTGTACTTGAATGGAACAGGCTAGATCATTCAATTAGATCAGCTTCTTCCATATATTCATTTAAGAGATTGTTTAAGCAAAGTTGCTATTTGTAAGTAACACACGAAATTCATTCTGGGCTTTATCATTCCTGTATAATAGCGTTTTTAATTGTTATTTCGGCATTCTGGTGAACTCTTGCTGTGGCATGTACTTTTTATGTTACTTTGCAATGTACAGTATGCTGGTATGTATCTACACTGTATTATGTCATCTTCTGTATACTATACGTTTTGCTATTTAATGTACATATGTTCATCAATATTATTCAGGGCTCCATGGAAGACCACTATTTATTGGTGAATGGACTACCCTGACAAAAGATTAGAAATAATAATAATGATAATAATAATAATAAGAAACACATAAATGAGCCAATGATATCATCTGAAATCATGCATAAACATCTTTATCTCTCCTTTTCTGGGCTTAACAAATGGTTTTGCAGCTCCCACCCACCCACCCACCAAACCCATCCCATCCACTGCAGGTCACTCACTGGACTATGCTGTAGCCGATGGCTCCAAGACAGATGAGGTACATGAGGAAGAGAATCCCAAGGAAAACCGTCTTGGCCAGGCCTGCCTTCCATGGTCTCAGGGAGGGCTTGCAGTTGTAAAGTACACTGACCTGGTGAGGGAGAGGGAGAGAGAGATGGAGGAAATGAGTGGTAGAAAGAGAGAGAAAGTGTGTTAGTTATTTATTAAGAGCTAATCATGAATTTTCTTTAAGAGTTCTTGTACACCATGGATAACGATGTCAAATCATCTTACGTCCATCTGTGACTAAAGGATGCCAACCTTGCAAACGACATTGCTGTGTTCTGAGGGCTGAAAAGGATTGAGTGGTAAAAAAAAAACATAACCAAAAAAAAAAAAAAACCTGTGTTCTTATCTTTCCTGCAATACTCATGTATAGCAAGCAGTACAATTTAGGAAAAACAGTATTTTTTAGGAAACCTACAGTATTTTTGGCAAAAAAAAAAACAGTATAAAATACATTGTAATGCAAAAAAGGAACATATTGTATCTCTAATTACTGTATGGTTACATCCTAATTAACCATTCTTTCTTTCTTTGGTACACTCAAATTTAAGGCCCTAGTGCAAACATAGATTAAGACAGATAAGCTTGATCATAATGAGGATGAGAATGCAGCATTCACATCCTAAAGTTCATCATAGGAAATAACAAACACATGTACACGAAATTCCAAAGAATACATATAAATTTTTTTTTTTTAAACTTTCAGGCATATGAGAAAACTGGACTAATTCTCACCTTTTTTACATAAAATATGACGACAAGTTTGAAGATGTTGACGACCATCAGTAATGGAGCAAAGTACATGCCAATCCTATGAAAAGTAACATCAAGACAAACACAGAACATGTAATCCTCAGGTTGGGATACTCAAAGGGGCAAAAATTCATTCATTCATTCATTGATCAATCAATTCATTCATACATTCATTTAGTTCATCAGTTAGTCAGTTGATCATAAACATCTATTCAATTTTGTGCACTCCATCTAAAAGTCATTAGAGTGAAAACAAATTTGATTGTATTTTACAAACAACCCTCGTTGTAAAGATTTTCTTCGACTGACAAAATACAGACAATTTGGACGAAATCTGATAGGTTGCTTTATAATTTGCAGTGACTTTTCTTGGAATTAGAAATAACATCATCAAGCAATACTACTCAAACCACACATGTAGCATTCACAAGAACAAATACTGCATATTGCACACAAAAGTCTTAGATCATGTTTTGTGTGGCTTAAAGAGTTTTGCTTGTTTGTTTGTTTGTCTGTCTGTTCGGTTGTTTGCTTGTTTGCTCATTTGTTTGCGTGTCGTGAAGGGTAGTGGCATAGTTTGGGGAGGTGTGGGAGATTGACCACTTTTAGGACTCTGTCTACACCATAGAGTAAATAAAGCTGAGGGCAACATACATTTCTGACTTAACCCCAAAGCATAAACGATAATGTGGGATTCTCTTTTGACATGGTGCACCACATATGACCCAGGGATTGCTTGATGTTGGGAACTTACCATGTGTAGGTCTGTGTTTGAATCAGATCCATAGTGTTACGGGCGATGTCAAACTCAGGTGAGGCAAAGGACTGGCAGCAGTGGTCTCGGCCAACTCTGTGAGGGTCAACGGGAATGGGACGCAAATATATCAAATTCATCATTAAATGACATATCAACAACATAACAGTAAACAATATCAACAACAGTATCAACAACATACAGTAAAGCTTCTACATTGCAATTTCAGTACCAAAGGTTGTACACTACTCACATGATCACGTAACACCAACTTCAACTGTACAACATTGCTTCAAGGAAGCTTCTCAAATGGAAGGCAATCACTGGTTTAGACACAAATCAGTCAGATATCATGACAGCCAATTCAACTGGACTGCATTTCAACAATTTAGCCTTTACAAACCAATCACTATTCCACAGGTTGTACACGACTCATTCAGTCATATGGCATCAATGTCAACTGGACACCATGCCACAACACAAGCCTCTTAACCCTAAAAGGGCTGGGGGGCGAAATCCGCCCCCACCCTCGACGTTTCGCACTATAATTCTGTAATGCGAAAAGACCTCGTCACGAGGCTTCTTGACTTTGTTTGTTCAAGTCTCGCGGAACTTTTGAGACCAAATTTGCAACGTCCGCGCATACTTTTGCGAAGCCACGCCCATTTTTGTAACGGAACGTCATCCCAAAACGGGCACAATTTTGTGATTTTGTGTACATTTCCTATGGAAAACAGTGCTCTGTCATAAAAGTCATAAAAACCTGATTATTTTTACAATTAATCACTTTCATTGATTAATTTTGTGCTAATTATGGTAGAAAAGTGGTCAGCGACAATTTCCAATGAAAAAACAAAGAAAAAACAAAAGTTGAAAAACACAGAAATACATAAGAAATTCTGAAAACAATAAAATACAGAAGAATTGAAATGAGTTTTGGAAGATTTTGTGATGTACAATTGTTGAATATGCTAAAACAGATTTACAAATCAAAAATTAGACTCTCAATACTTTTAACTAGGCTAAAATATGATCTTGAGATTAATTTGCATAATTAATCAATTAAAATTAGAAATTGATTGTTTCAACAAATCTTATGACACAATCTTGTAGATTATGACGTGGGTCTCACGCATGCAAAATTTCATCGCAATCGCACCACCGATGGCCGAGATCTCAGGGGGGGTGAGCGGAATCCATCCCCCCCGGTCTGAGCATAGCCAAAAAAGCCCGGCCCTTTTAGGGTTAAATGCAACAGTAATTACAAGTTTAGACTCCTTTCACTCAAGTCACATACAGCCACTTCAACTAGAGATCATTCAAACAATAAAGCTACTAAAAGAGAGAGAGAGAAAGAAATGCAGTATCCAGATTGTGTCCCATTCACATGATGGCCACTTAAGCCAGACACTAATCTCACAAGAAAACTAAAAGCAACTCAAAATACATAAAGCTCAAAGCTTGTCACCATGTTGCTCTTCAAAAAATCTCTCAACCAATAGAAATATGCCAACTGCACTTTCTGCATTGACAATGCTCATGATATCCATTCTTTCTCCTCAATATTGACCAAAAAAAGTCAATTTTTCTATTTGTGACTTCATTGCAATCAGAAACCAATATAATCCATTGATTTTTAGAATGTTCAAATTTTGAACAGACAGCAGCGATACTGAAATGAAAACATGGAAAGGTATTACACCATCCAGGGAGTATTCAGCATTAGCAGACATAATCAAGTACAATACATTTCTTTAATTTCATGTGTGATTGTCTCTTTCTAAGAATATGAAAGCATATCTTGCTTCAAAGCAAATGCATTCTCAAAAACAGTACTATGATATACAAATGAAGGTGATAACTTACATGTTTCTACGCAAGTTGCTCCAAATTGGAAGAAAAAAAAGGAGCTAAACCCAATTTTTGCAAAACTGACCAAAGACCAGTGGCGTATCTGGGGGGGGGGGGGGGGGGGGGGGGGAGGGGGACATGTGCCCCGGGCGCCACTCCCTGGGGGCGCCAAAAACGAAAAAATGGGGGGAAAAAAAGGAAAAAAAAGAAGAAGACCGGGGGGAGGGGGGGGAAAAAAAGGAAAAAAAAGAAGAAGACCGGGGGGAGGGGGGGGGACAAAATGACAATGTTTATTGTGTTCACACAAGAATTCCATGTTTTGTAAGCTGAGATACAAAAATTTTTGGCTCTCTCGCTGCGCTCGCTCGCCAAAATTTATATGAAAAAAAGAAGATCAGAACAAAACGTGATGATGACACGGAGAAAATGACAATGTCTATTGTGTTCACGCATGTCTTTTTATATTTAGCAGGCAACAACTGCAATTTCTTTCGTTCTGAAGCGGGGGGGGGGGGGGCACCAAAAAAACAAATCAACCAAGATAAGAACAAAACGTAATGATGACGCGGAAAATATACAAATTTCGGCTCACTCGCTCGTACTAATTTAGAGTATTTTTTGAAGTCCCCAGTTTGTTGGTATAAATGGTTATCTATAAGGCCGTCACTATATCTTGATTTGAAGAAATGACAAGAATTCCATGTTTTGTAAGATGAAATACAAAATTTTTCGGCTCGCTCGCCAAAATTTATCCAAAAAAAAATTAAGAACAAAACGTGATGATGACGCGGAAATATACAAATTTCGGCTCACTCGCGCGTACTAATTTAGAGTATTTTTTAAGGCCTCAGATTGTTGGTATAAACCATTATCTTCTGTATAAGGCCGTCACTATATCTTGACTAGAGTTGTAAGATTGAATAATCAAAAAATGACAAGAATTGCATATTTTGTAGACTGAAATTCAAAAATTTTCGGCTAGCCCGCTGCGCTCGCTCGCCAAAATTTATGTTAAAGAAAAAAAAGATAAGAACAAAACGTGATGATGACGCAGACAAAATGACAATGTCTATTGTGTTCGCACATGTCATTTTATATTTAGCAAAATATCACACAGAGCAGCGGCTGTAATTTCTTTCGTTCTGAAGCGATCGCCGAATGGATCAAAAGAGGACGCCAACGGTTTCGAACGTACAGTGGGGGGGGGGGGGAGGGTGCAAAAAAAAAAAAATCAAACAAGATAAGAACAAAACGTAATGATGACGCGGAAATATACAAATTGCGGCTCACTTGCTCGTACTGATTAAGAGTATTTTTTCAAGTCCTCAGTTTGTGGTATAAATCGTTATCTATAAGGCCGTCACTACTGTAAAACAAGGAATTTTCGCGTGCACTTTAATTTCGCGAATTTCGCGAGCGCCAAGATTCGCGAAATTAAAATGCACGCGAAAGTCCATGTTTACATTATATGCATTGAACGCCAGTGGCACTTCACGAAAATTTCATGCCACGAAAAAGGCTGTCGGCTCCAATTTGCAAAAAATTCATGCCGCGAATATATCATGTTTTACAGTATATCTTGATTAGAATTATAAGATTTAATAACCAAAAAATGACAAGAATTCCATATTTTATAAGTTGAAATACAAAAATTTTCGGCTCGCTCGCTGCGCTCGCTCGCCAAAATTTATCAAAATTTATTATATTTAAATCACCCTCAAAATACTCCTTTTAAATGCTTGAAAAAGCATATCATGTGGACCTTTTTTCAAAGACCCTACCGGGATGAGGTTGGGGTTGAACACTTTTTCAGAAATTAAGGGCCCAATTTTCGCGCTTGCCCCAGGCGCCGTTTTCCCTAGATACGCCACTGCCAAAGATGGAGCTGAAAAAAGAAGGAAAATCATCCACAAAATGAAAGACTCTCAGAGGATTAACTCCCATGTTTTCGAAGAAGTATATCATGTTTCATATTTCTTCTCCAGCCTGTTTTGATATTCTGTCATGACAACTCAATAACTTACCTGCGGATGAACTCTAGGAAAAATGTGGCTAAACTTTGCAGGATGAAATCAATGATGACGAGTTTGTAGACTTCTGTGCCAATGAAGGTCTCCCAACACTGATGCACGCAGGAGATACATGACATGGAGAGAAACCAAATTACATAAATTTTAAGAATTTCAGTCTTAAAGCGATCACTTTGCTGCTTCATTGATCTTGAGTCGCAGGAATATATTTCCTTGCATGGATGATTAAGACATTGTACACATAAGAAAAAATTAGAAAAATTTTCTTGCAGATGATTACACCACAACCTAAATGTTTTGATTGTGTAAAATGTTTACAAACATTCTAAACAAAAAGTGAAAACCATAGGATAAGATATGATATCAGTTTAAAAAGAACACATATAAATTTGAAGCAAACACAATACAAAGGTGAATAATCAGATCTATGGTACACAGGACTAAGCTCTCTCACCTAAAAGGAATATAGTCAACTTTCTACACAATTCAGACAAAATAAAACAATTGAAAAAGAGAAGACACACTATTGAGAATCATATAATATGTTCAAAGTTGCTGAACATATACTGTATACGCTGTTATTTTCGGGTACAGATATTTTCGCAAATGAGGAGGTTATAGAAATTTTCCCGAGATGTTGTTTTCGTGAACTGACGTTGATGCTAACGTAAATGCGCTATCACCCTAGCGCATGGACACATTTTCGCGTGTTGTTAAATTTGCGATCCAACTGAAATTCGCGAAAATTAAACCCTCGTGAAAATAAGACCTTATACAGTATGCATATGACTTGAGACACAAAAGATGCATATCATACAATATATACATATATATGTATATTCTGCATATATCTGGCTAAACACACCTCAACACAGTTGTTTGCTTGGCCCTCCGTGCAGCTTATCCTGTTGAACCAGAAGTAGTACAGTACACACAGTACGGATGCTTTCATGAGAAAGGTCCTGCAGTAAGGTAGATAGGACACATAGCATTGTCATATGCATGATCCTTTCATGGAAAGACTGTGAATGCTTTGGGCCAAGCTACTTTAATATGATTAAGGTATATTCTTTGCTGCAAAAATCATCCATTTTTAGTAAAATGGCACTGCTGAATTTCACAAAAAGTTTTCATATGAGGAGACATAGAACTTTGATGGAACTGTATGGGTCAGCGCATATGCACAAAATTGGAAAGAAGTTTACAAATGTTTGCTCATTTCGATGAAAATCAGGAACTTTAATCTGTTACCCAGTGTCACCCATTCAAGAATCTGTCATGCATTTTTTCTTCAATGCCAGTGCGGTCCCGAAAAGAGTCTACTCTATATCGTCATTTATGTAAGTATGTTCTTCCTGTCCTCTTTCAGGACCACACTTGAATCCAAGAAAGAATACATAGTGTACCGTAAAAACCAAGGAGGTACAATGTATACCTCCTTGGTGAAACTATCCCCCACTAACCTGCCGGCTTGTCATTTTTTTTTTTTCTGACAATCCTAGAGAAAATTAATGTTTCTGTCTCTTCTCTCACTACCCAAATCTACAGTAACCCATACTGTACTGTATGTCCCCAAAATATTACAATGGTCCCCTCTTCAACGATAACTTAAAAGTAGTGAATCAATCCAAATACAGTTTCAGGGTATGAAACTATACTGCCCTACTTTGGCAAAAAAAAAGCAAGTGACATACCATCCGAATCCGAGTTATTGTGTTTTTATCATTCACATAATGAGCTCTTCTTCCAGGCCAAATTTCATGCAGAAACACTTATCCTACTAAGAGATATGTTAGATAAGACATCATGATAGTCCATTGACGTCAGTGTAAATGACAGACACATTTTGCTCTTTTACAAGAAATGTCACTTTTGTCACTTGCTTCCTTTTGCCAAAGTAGGGCAGTATAACTTATTACCCACATCTCACAGAAAACCCCATCTGATTTTCTTCAGTGGACTGGTCAAAGAGAAATGAGGATTTTTGTAATACATGTCAGGAATCCCTTCTCTCCAAGTTGTGTCCATTTTGTTCACACATTAATCCACAGTTCCAAAAGCACCCAAGTGCTGAACTTGGACGAATCAGAACCATGACATGCTTTACAACTATCAACAATTTCCCTGTGACGACTTAACCAAAATAAATAGGGTTTTCTGAAATATATAGGTAAGCTGTTATATTTTTGGACCCTAAAATAGCATTCAGAAAGTTTTATCATATTGGAAATTATCAATGCAAAAATCTGATTGTAATCTTTTTTTCTTTTTTTCTTTTTTCTTTTTTTTTTCTTTTTTTTTTTGGGGGGGGGGGTGGGGGAGACATACTGTATATAAGACTTCACGATGACCTGAACATTTCTCACCTGAAGAGGGCGACATACAGCTGCATTCGGGGGTTGGAGTATTTCTCCAGGGAGCTGAGTACACTAAACATGTAAGGCAGGATGAGGTTATAGCCCCCAATGATGAGGGGGACGGCCAGCTCACGAATCACCATAATTTCTGTGTCGATGTCCTGCAGCAAGAGGTGCATGCATGTAAGAGAGCATTGGTAAACAAGAACCACAAGACTAAAGCCTGACCCATGCTCATAGAGGGTTCTTGGGAAGATATTTTGTTCAGCTCGTATTTTGAGAGTGAAATTAAATGGAAGGCTATTACTTCATGCATTTTCTTCATGAAAAACAAACACATAAGAGATTCGACAGCTACGGCAAGTAAGATACTTTAAGAAAGTTGGCTGGGAGAGAGGATGATTTTGAATTTTCAGCAAAATCTTATTGACAAATCAGAACATACTGCTTCTCGTTCAAAGGGAACATTGTCATCTAAATCCCCCAAAACAATAACATGCAAACAAACAAATAAACAGGTAAATCATGACCAAAGCAGTAGAAAAAAAAAAAAGGCCAGGAATACCAGCAGTCACACCTGCTTTAATGACCACCTGTCTATACCCCACATAGCAACCACTTGCCTAACATGACAAATGACTGTAGACTTTGTTTCACTGAATGACCAATAAGTGTGCACAAAGACCGCCAAGTAGTGCACAGCAGTGACCAACTTTACTACAGTGTTGTTGGCCATTGAATCTTGCCTACAGCTATGCAACCAGTGATTGTTTGAAGGAGCAGGGCAATTAACCAACACAATAGACTTTCTGTAGGTGTTGAGTAACATGGTATTTGCATCATCAAATGGGACAATTAGTATATCTACCACAATGGCTATAGCATCAAACCTGTTTACAGCAACCACCTGTCTAAAGCAACCACATTGCATCTTCCCACTGAAAGGTCGTTGAAGATAGATATTGAGAGTAGAGCAGCATTATACTTATAGTACTCACGTCTACTACATTCTCATACATGAAGATGATGATATAGCAGGCCCCAGCAATGATGCCTAATACAGTGATGTTGACAACAAGTCTCAGGAGATAGATGCCCAGCTGCTTACAGCATCCAAACTCATTTGTCTCGTGGTGGCTGGACAGGGCCTCCTGTACGAGATGCAAAATTTGGTCTCAGTAGACAGATGCACTCAAAATCAAATCCAATGAAACCATGATAGATGAATGTACCATACAGATATATACAATATACATAAAGCATGTGCCAATGCAAACATAATTGATATGTGTACACACTCACATACACATATTGAAATAAATTATACGGATAAAGCAGAGAGAGTAACACAATTTTGGGGGTGACAGTGAATTTAAATTAAAAGCCACTTCACATTTTAATACAGGCTACTTAAAACGACAGCCCATCACCGTCATTTTGCTTAAATTTGTAACAAATCTCTGACATCATTCTGTATTTCAGGATTATAAGTCATGAAATATTCTTGATTAAATCATCTTTTTTGCAGAGTCATGAAAATGACACTTTTCAGACAAACAGAGAGCATAAATCAGGTTAAGTAAAAAGAGGTTGTGTTATCACATGATTTAACAATACTGTATTGAAACAAGTGTCAACAGTTTGTCCAGATTTAGACAGCTTTATTCTACACTGCATTTACTGCTTCTTAAAGGTTTTATGACACACAGATGCATGTTGATTTGTGTTGATTCATGTTACCCTCAACACCACTTTTGCGGTGAAATGAATATCTAGAAACAATACATATATTTTTGTAGTAATTTTCCTTCTTTTTATTTTTCGTCAGATTACTTAGATATGCCTACAAAAAAACAAAAAAAAACCTTCCAAACCAAGATTCTGGTTGTGACCTCATCTGTCAATCATTGCTAAAGTACTAATATGTTTAACAAAAGACATCAGAATGCGATTTTGATTCAGCATAACTTGTATGTTTCTGTGATATTAATGTGACTAACAAAAGACATGGCGAGAAAACATGCAAGTTATACTCGGTCTTGGGGAGAGTGCATTCCAATGTCTTTCGTTAATCATATTAGCTCTTTAGCAATGATTGTCAGATGAGGTCATAACCAGAATCTTGGTTTGGAAGCTTTTTTGTGGGTGTATCCACATAATCTGAAGAAAAATAGAAGAAAAATTAGTTTAAAATATATGGAATGTTTCTAGATATTCGTTTTATCGCAAAAGTGATGTCGAGGGTATCATGAATCAACACAAATCAACATGCATTTGTATGTCATAAAACCTTTAATTCTTGATGACTTGCCACTTGAGCAAACTTCCTGATCAAAAGTGGGTAACAATGTCAATGGCTCTGCACAGTGGTTTGATTATCAACAGAAAACTATAGACTCCAACTACATATTGTTGAAGCGAGGCAGCCTACAGACACTCACAGCAAGCTCAAGGTAGATACTCTTGTTCCTCAGCTTGGCTGTACTCTCTGAAGTTATGCTGTAGTCCCACCCACAGAAAGCCCTGGCTGTAAAGAAGTTGTAGTGCCGGTCACCGGTTACAAAGTATTGGCGATAGGCCTTCGACATTCTGCGCAAGAGAGAGAGAGAGAGAGAGAATTTACAAGTGGGTGAGAAATGGCAAAAAATCAGCACAGCATTATGAACTTTACTCAAATTTTGTGATTACATCTAGTCCTCATTGTTACCAGCAATCAATGTGTATGATGTGTGCTGAATATTGGCACAGTGATGTTGCAATTTTAATCTCAACATGAATAATTTACATTGCACTTGGTCCCCTTTGTCATTAGCACTAAAAGGACATAGCACACACACACACACACACACACACACACACACACACACACAAAACAAAAAAATGCTGGTGTGCTGATCTAATATGATTTAATCTCATCATGAGTAATCAAGATAGTATTGGTGCTAAAAGAGAATACACTGTAGTATGAGGTACAAATAAGCATGGTGCATTAACAGGTTTTAATGTCACCAGAAGTAAGTCACACAGGCAAAAATGGTAGTGCCATATTAATGTAATGTTTTATCACATAACTTAAGAATACACACCACTATGACAATTTCAAAATTTCAAAATTTCAACACCTGACTGTTATACTAAGTAAATACTTTTGGGGGTTTTGGTGTTGTTGTAGTTGTTGTTGGGTTTTTTTTTTGTTGTTGTTGTTGTTGGTTTTTTGTTGGGTTTTTTTTTTTTTTTTGGTACAAGCAAAAATTGCAAATCTGTTTCCTAGCTGCATAAGCTCATAACGTTCTGCATTATTTGGCAACAATAGAAAGCCCATGACCTCTTTTCCATACAGGTATATGTGGTTTTACTATCTCCTACTCACAGTACACTGTCACATGAATGTGCATGTGAACTTGAATGTATACATCATGGCACATCACAGGTCTGCCGAGTTTATGCGACAGATCTGGATTTCGGGTGTCAAATTTCAAAAGGTGGTGAGGGGGAGGGGGGGGGGGAGGGGAAAATTGAGACCACCCTTGCTTGCTGCACCCATGACAGAACACTCTGCAGCTGCCAGCCACTTTGTTTTTGTTTTGTTTTGTTTGTCTGTTTTTATCAGCCACCCTTTTTATCGGTCAACACAGAGAGGAGGAAATGGGTCTGGCAGAGTCCCGTTTCCTCGATTGCATCCTGAATTAATCGGAAGTATCAACTTCAGCGCACGGCGGCATCCTCTCTTCTCGGCCGGTCTGGTAGGAGTGTGCTGATAAAGGGACAATCATGTCAGCTTCATGTGAGAGTGAGTAACATACATGATTGTGTCTCATTACTCATACTTTAAAGAGGAAATTCACTCAAAAAAAAAAAGAAGCTCTAAAAGAAAGAGAAAAAGCAATCCCTACACAACGTTCCAAAAATGACAGAAATCGGATAAGGAATAAGGAAGATATGACATTTTAAAATTTCACTTTTTTTCGGAAAATATTTCTTGACCAGACCTTATGAACATTCAGATGAGCAAGTTGATGATGTCATGCCCTCACAGTTTTTCATTTATGTTATTTATGACATTTAAAAAAAAAACATTTTAAGCTAATAAAGGCAAAAGCATATTCCCATATAAAAATATGTGAGTTAACATTTGTTCCTTTTATTTCAGGGGGTTTTAAGGCAAGTTTTATATCTATACGGTTGAAATACGAAATTTTTGTAATTTTTGTACATGAAATGAATAAGAAATTGTGGGAGCACGACATCCTCAATTTGCTGCATTTGAATATTCATAACGACTAGTCAGGAACTGTTTTCCGAAAAATTTTGCAATTTCAGAATGTCATAGCTTCCTTATTTCATATCCGATTCTGATCATTTTTGCACTGTTCTGCAAGAATTTTTTTTTTCGTTTTCTAATGATATTGATAAAATTCTGGTGTGGATTTCTTCATTAGATCCAGACATACGAGTGAACTACCATTTTATAAATCATCTTTGCACTGTAACATCTTACTCCAAAGAGTGTCATTGCAATGCACCTGATAGTGGGGACAGAACTGGAGATCTCAAGTCCCCAATATCAACTTTGATAAGCAATGTTTTGATAAGGGAGGCAAAACAGCACAAAGTACGGGAAAATATTGCATGCACTACAGCTTAAGATTCTCTCATCAGTCATTCTATGACAAAGACTTGACTGGACAAACTGTTTAAAGGGAAACGAAACCCTAATTTTCATGTGCATTGAGTGAATGCAGTGATACTTGTAGAACACACCAGTGAAAGTTTGGCAAAAATCTGACAATCCATTCAAAAGTTATTACTTTCCAAAGTTTCGGCATGGATTTCAGCGCTGGATGAGAAGACTACTACAGTGTGGTGTCGAGTGTGGAAAATGATAAAAAGGAAATATAATGAAAATACCATAAAATTTCATTTTTATGAAAAGCACACATTCCTTTGACTTGTTACTGACATACCAGTATGTTAAGGGTAATATTATTCCCCCTGCTTTGTGAAAGGAGTAAGTCAAGTGCTCTTTGATTTACTAGAAAATTGAAAATGCTCAATTTTCTTTATATAATTTTCTTTAAATCATTGCACATACATGACATCAAAAAATGTTGTAGTCTTCTCATCCAGCAACGGCGACACCAAAACTTTAAAATTCATAACTTTTGAACAGATTGTCTGATTTTCCTCAAACATCACTGAGGTACTTCTAATGTTGCTGCATTTCACTCACTCAATTCACATTTACATTTGGGTTTCATCTTCCTTTAAGCCTCTCTAAGGAGCACATTATGCATAACAGCAAAAAGGTTAAGTTTGTAGCATTGTCATAATTTGATTTGTCATGCTGTCAAGTTACAACTCCGTACAAATAAGCAAGGTGAAATGAGCAAGATCTTCTGAGGTTAAGGACTTGCACTGAGTACTCCTACTGTACACTGAGCAACTAGTCCATGGTGCCTGAGTGATCTTGAGGTGCAAATACACAGCCAGACAGAGTAAATTTACACCAACCCCATCAGGTAGGATGATTCATGTTCAATATCAACCCTGGCCCCCTGGAGAGAATGTTAACATGACAAACAATAGAACATGTCTCCGGGAAATCTGATGTGATGTTTATTTGTACATGATGGTGTACCATGTGCACGTAATTCTCTTTAAAAACAGTGGACTTTATTCTGGTATTGATCACAGGGTAACATTGATAAACAGAGAAACCCAGATTCCATCAATCAAAAAAATACAGACAGCGAGATCTAATATTTCATGACATCAATAAACAATGACATGCACAACTTGTTAGTCTAAGATAGTATGTTGTCAGTCTATGGTGATAATAAGTTGTAAAGTGCTGTGGGCACAATATGGTGGAAAGGAGCGACATTTTGTAAGCAGCTATAATTAGTCATGCCCTTGGTAGCCGATAGATAAAAATACAAGTTGACTGTTTAGTCATCATCTAAGCGGGTTGACCTAAAATTAGACAGATATACAGTATATAAGTATGCAAGAAGGTAGGCAGGTATACAGACAGACGAGCATGTAGAGATAGATAAATGGAGAGACAGACATAGATAGATAGATAAAAGATAGATAGATAGATAGATAGATAGATAGATAGATAGATAGATAGATAAAAGATAGATAGATAGATAGATAGATAAAAGATAGATAGATAGATAGATAGATAGATAGATAGATAGATAGATAAAAGATAGATAGATAGATAGATAGACAGATAGATAGATAGATAGATCGATATAAAGATTGAAATAGATAGATAGATATATTGATAGATGGATGCATAGATACATAGATAGATAGATAGATAGATAGATAGAAAGATAGATAAATATAGATAGACAGATAGATAGATAGAGATAAAGATAGATAGATAGATAGATAGATAGATAGATAGATAGATAGATATAGAAAGATAGATATAAAGATAGATAGATATATATATATATATAGATAGATAGATAGATAGATAGATAGATAGATAGATAGATAGGTAGGTAGGCAGGTAGATATAAAGATAGATAGATAAATATAGATAGACAGATAGATAGAGATAAAGATTGCTAGATAGACAAAAGATAGATAGAAGATAGCATAGATAGATAGAGACTGACAGAGAGACAGACACACAAACATAGGGAGATATAAGGATGGGAAGATAGATAGACTTTCTATTCTTTACAGACAGACAGAGACGGAGGAAAGACAAACCAACGGACAGACAAGAAAACATATAAAACACTGCCTATATTGTCAGTACATTACAATGACTCTACTCACCATTATAATGCAACATTTACCTTTAATACAAGGCTGACCCATCTTTCTCTTTATTATAGGACCGGAAGATTCAATAAATATTCTCAAAATTTTGAGGAAAAAACTTGACAGCATCCATGTCGATTATTAAGCTATAATCAGGCTCTAGATATTTCTATTTCTATACCAGACAGCATTACTTTGACAGCATTTGGTGGAAATTCTGAACGCTTCTCCAAGAGAGGTTTAAACGCGGTTTGTACAGAAAAGGGATGAGAAAACAGGAGAGTCACACGCTAGAGTTATGATATACCAACCCTTGGGCGATCACGATGAGGATGATGAGGAAAAAGCCGACACTGGTGAAGAGATA
The DNA here is from genome assembly GCF_040938485.1 of Diadema antillarum. Taxonomy (NCBI): domain Eukaryota; kingdom Metazoa; phylum Echinodermata; class Echinoidea; order Diadematoida; family Diadematidae; genus Diadema; species Diadema antillarum. Next base: position 192,099 of record NW_027271043.1, on the reverse strand, counting down.
GGCCAGGGGCATGCTGTAGCTGTTCTTGCCATCCACGCTGAAAGTCTCATTGGTGTAGTAGCCACAGTAGAGCTCAGTGTCTTTAAACCATCCCTGATGGATGAAGAAAAGGATAATGGTAGAGAGAATCCCCACAATCGCCATGGCAACGGACATCTAAACACTGCTGGTGCAAAGACTACAGGTATACAAACGATTCAGATGATAACAGTTTGTGAGTGAAAAATCAGTTTTGAGTATCAATATGGGTGTGAAAATAATTGCAGGAAAAAAAACTATTTTAGAAAAAAAACCTGAAACTAATGATAAATATGTTTGAAGTGCATTAATGAATTTGAATTGCCAAAAAGTCTGAAAAGTGGGTTTTCAGCAGCTTGAAAATATCTGAACTTTTAAACTCTGAACTCTCATATCCTTGTTAATCAAATTAGTGTACATTGTGAGCATTATAGGGATGGTATAATTCCAATTGAGATGGGGGCTTCAGGTTTCCAGCTTTTATTGTGAGATAATAAGAAGCCTTTTATGAAATATTCAAGAACATACAATTCTACGAGGAATGCAAAGTTAATTTGATGAAAACTTTTTTTGAAATGGTTGAGATATCCATAAACAAGAGGTACTAATAAAAGATGAGACCCATCTTTTATTATGAACACTTTGGTTTACTTTGTTTTTTAATGTCTCAGTCATTTCAAAACCGATTTTCATTAAATAAACTTTGCATTCCTCTTAGAATTGTATGTTCTTGGATATTCCATAAGCAGTTTCTAATTATCTCACAAAAAGTTGAAACCCAAATCCACCATCTCAGCCAAAACTATACCATCCCTTCATTAAGGCCTGGATATGGCTTACCGCTCCCGTCAGCAAGTCCCAGCCGGAGAACGTCTCAGAGTGGTTGTAGCGGGCGCTGGGCTGGTAGATGAACTGGGGCGTGGAGATGAAGCCGAGAGAGAGGAAGAAGACGGGGATGTTGAGGAGGAGCAGCCACTTGAGGAGGAGGAAGTAGGAGGTGACGCCGCTGCCAAAGTTCCCCTCGATCTCCTTGATGGAGTTCCGCCACAGCTCCAGCGAGTAGGTAAAATCCGAGAGACTCTCGACAAATGACTCCCATTTCTAGTCGCAGATATTCAGGAGAGAGGTGGCCACACGAATGGGTCAATCAAAAAAAAAAAGTTGAATAGTGTGGGGTCTACTGTAAAAGTTGAAATTTTTGCTATGAAGAATTTTTAAGTGAAAAATTGAGCAAAGAAAACGGAATTCTATCGGGATCGAACCCAAGACCTCCTAACTGCTAGCCCAGTGCTCTACCGACTGAGCTAGAGAAATTAGAAATGTAACAATTTTCAGGCATTTCACGCAACATGAAACGAGCACAAAAATAAAAGCCCGCAAATAATTTTGCTTGTTAGATCACTTTAGGTTTTCCTTTGTTCTCAACTCAATTCACATTTTCAACAAGTCACTAGAGAACTTCCTTGCCCGATCTACATAAACATACCATGTCATACCATTCACAGTTTTTCATGTTTCATTTGATTTCTGAGTTCCCTCTCCTGATTCCCTGATATTACATTACATGCCCTGTTCTTTTTTTCTCTCTCTTTTCCTACTTCTTAACTTATTCATGATTCTTATTTCTCATTGATTGCTATGTGAGTGTCTTAGGAGTTGGCATTTCGTTTGTATGATCTAGAACTTAGACTTTTAATGCATCATGTAGCACATGTACAGCCTTTCTCTTTTATGGGATTCATTAACTCATATTTCATTTCATTTCATCTATTTCCACATTAAAAACAACAATCACTACAGTTTGAAGTCATAGTATGAAGATATTCATTGTGGGGGACCAATCAAAAACATTTCAGGCTTGATGGGAAAAGGCCCCAAAGTATGTGTCCATTTATGTTCTTTACCGTTTGTTTGTTTCGCTTATTCATTCCAATAGCAGATCAGTGCTAAAAATACAAAAAAGTGTTCAATCAAAATGAAATCAATCACATATATCAAGGAAACAAAATTGGAGTTTACAAATTTGCAACATAAACAGTACGTGAAAATGAAAAAGAAAACACGAGAAAAGCCTTGAGGCCTCCCATGAAATAAGTTCTCTCAGGTATGAGTGCTTGTAGAGGCACACTGAATGTCATACAATTTCAAACATATTGAAATATCTATATTTATTGTATATTTATATACACTGTATTTGACTTATATTTATCCAATGGAGACTAATTTTCTCTGTACTTTTTATAAAAGATGAATAAATAAAAAGAAAGGAAATGAAATCAAAAACTATGTGGTAATATATGTATATTAGAGCCATTTGGAGTATATTCATACTTACATAAGCTAGTTCATAGAACCAGTAGGTGCACAATCCCAGTGATTTCTCCTTTCTTCCACGTGATTCTCTCTTGACTTGCTCCCTGAAAATTTAGCAATGAAAAAAGGTGTTTATAAATCCACTTTGCATACGAAAGAAGACTGCTCCCTCAGATTTTTGATTGATTATAAACCCCTAAACTGGCTATTGTAAAAGTGGAAATTTTCACACATTTTGAGCGACATCAAACTAGCATGAAAATAAGAGCGTGCAAATTTCTTTGCTTGTAATATGCAATGATATATCATCTCTTTGATTCCGCAAATTTAAGACATACACAATTCATTTTACCAAACTGAGAGCAAAAAAAAAAATACTCCAGTGAAAATTTCCACTTTTATCAGTAACTTCTAATGCAGTTTTGAGCAAAATTTAGTACATTAGTAATTAGAAAAATCTTGTTTGATTTAGATCCCGATTTGACCGACAGCCTCGATATTAAACATAAATGATTGGCCAGCCATACCCAAGATTTAAGTGTTGAAAATATAAGATTTTACCCTTTACATGAATTCAAACTTCCTTGTGCACATGACTATCCATTAGTCAACCACACATTAAGCTTGGGTAATCTTGCCATTCATCATGCTGTCATCTCAATCAATTGTACATGTGGTATACATTTCACCATTCAACATACAACTATCATGTATTTAAACATAAGATTTCACAATATGTGCATACTATGTTACATCCATAATAGGTTATAAAAGTGCAGATTGCATCACTAGCGTTTGTTAGTGGTACTGTACTGCTACATTTCAGCATCATCTCTAATGCCTTTTTATAGAGCTTTAATCAACCAATGTCATTCTCTTTCATAAAAATCAAAACACAACAATCAGTGGCGGATCCAGAGGGGGGCGCACCCGGGCGCGCACCCCCTCTTTATATTTGGTTAAAACAAAAAGAAAAATGGGGGGTGCGTACGCCCCCCTTTAATTTTGTAAAGGCGCCACCCCTTTACGGAATTCCTGAATCCGCCCCTGACAATCACTGATAACATTGATTTCATTAATATTACCCTGTAAATGTCCTTTAACTTTCTGTCTGCCTTCAAAACAATCAAGCCACAAATTGCCCTGGGATATCCACTCCAATGGCAAAACTTTACAAAAACCTATTAAACATAGCTGTATTTTTTTAAATGAAATATAGAAAGAATAGGGAACCCATTTCCACTAAACCCACTTCTAAAAAAAGAAAAAGAAAGGAAAAATGCATGAAAAGCTCTGTTGTAGGCATTCATGCAATTTTTTAAGAGTACAAATATGCTTTCTACCATCAAAGGACTTCTTCATTCACAACTTTATGTCGAGCTAATATGGAAAGACAACTCCACTGAGCTGTGTATTCTAAATATTTACACGTACATGTGTATAATATTCATAAGGGGATGAAGCATGATAATTGAGAAGAGAGACACAATGTATTTCTTCCTGGTTTAGCCCAAGGATGGTTGATTGGTAAATGCTATTGAATGGAGAATAGTTGGCTGTCTGGCACCAGAGCATAATGCAGCCTGAAAATGCAGTTGTGCGGAAACTTGTTGTTATTTCTCTTTGTCTCTTGCAACATTACATTTACCTGATACCTATATATCTTTTATAATGTTTGTGTACACTGTAAGCATCCATTGCATAGAACATGAATGCCAGTAGGAATGAATGAGAATGTTTCAAATTCCTCCACAAAGAGCTGCTTCACATATATATATATCAGATACACAAAAGGGCCTGGAATTTAACCCATTCCATACTGAATTCTGAAATGCCCACAAACTTAATATGATGCAGGCCACCAGGTTCCCGTATAGAATAAGTTAACACTGCCAGGGCCTAAATTCAGGCATTTGTCTGAAAATGAACATCTCTGTTGCAAAAGAAGCGTGGCACAGAAATTCTCAGGCATGCAGAAAAAAAAGGAAGAATAAATAAAAGAACTATTGACCGATTCTGTGACGCGCTATGTGTATTTTTGGCATGGGCAGCGCCATACTGGGTGTATCATCCGACCCCCCCCCCCCCCCCTCCGCACTCCCCCACCCCTCTCCCTACATTAGCACGCGCGCAGGATGAAAAACTGAATGCTTGCTAGTGCGCGAACCTTTGTTACAAATGCGTGATAAACATGTTGCCCGGGGGTGGGGGAGAGCAGGGGGGGGTCGGCTGATACACACCGATACACCCACTATGGCTGCGCCCTGTGCCGTAAAATGTCTGCTGCCCTCAACGAACCCGAATCGGTCAATAGGACAAGCGGAAGGGTTAGGCCATGAATCATTGTCTTAGATGCAAAATCAATGCATAAGATATATTGTATGACGAGTGCCTGGAAACCCATTCTGATGATCCAACTTGAGGCGGTAGAACTCACCAGCATTTTGAAGTTATTCAAGGACATAAAAGTGTATACCAAATTATCATGGCACACTTGGCCTGGATGACAGAGCAGGAATGACAGGAAAGACAGAGAAAAGAAAATACCGGTATATTCAGCAAAACTCATCACATCCCTAAAAAAAAAATCTGCTGAAGAAATTATTATCACATCGTCACTTAACTTGTGTAGCATCTCAGAATTGCACTGCATATCTTATACCGGAGAAAATTAGATGGAATTGTTTCAATTTATCAAATCTGTACAAAATTGGAAAAAAGCATGGATGATTTTGCCAAAATGAGAAAGAATCAAGAACTTGAAGCTTAAAAATGTCTTGCAAATTTACGACTCAGTTGAGAACTAAGAATTAAGAGGTGTTTATAAATGAAGCACCTGAACCAAACAATTTAACAAGAACAACAAATTGTTCAAATAAAAGATTTAATGTTTTTGATACTCTTATGACAAAGTAACGATAGTAAAAAAAAATGTATATAATATAAGATACAGCACAAAACCACACTAATGTGGTTTTTGGAAATTGATGAGATAAAGTAATCATATGCACAGACATATTTTATTATGTTGTCCAATAACATCTGCATCTGGACAAACACACATTATTTCTAGGCTCTGTGGGATATGTATTGCCTGCCTGGGAAAAGGGTACCATAATACTGAACATTCCAAAAATCGAATTTTGGTTTGTGACATAACTTTACAGACTTTTGAAAGCTCTGTCATGTGATGTAACCATCATCCTTTTGTGAATTTCCAAGCAAGCAAGCCTTAGAGCCCAGGCAGGCGATGATATTAGTATGTAATATATATTCTGTTGTTTACAAGTATGAATTAGTGTACATGTGTGTTGTATGTACAATGTATGTATCATATTTGAATTAGTACATGGTATGCCTACCAACATAATCACAGTATGGTAGTTGTAAGAAATATATTAAAACCTTTATGAAAAGCGATATACCATGCATCAATTTTTTTTTTTTTTTTTGCAGCAAGTCAAAAGGTTCTTGCAGGATGAAAGAAATTTTATCATGTATAATTTATATTTCATGAAATGAGGTTATACAAGGTAAATGAGGTGTACAGCTCACAAAATGAGAATATACATGAGCTGCAGAGCTGTATTAGCTTTAGAATGTTAGTAAAGTTATGTAACAGGTTGCTTATGAATGATTAGAGTTGCCTTGATAATGTGATAATTTGTACAGCATACTGTGCAAAGTTCCTATTTTTTCTGTTCATGAAATGCCATATATTTTCTCATAGGACATCTCTACGTAACTGTGATGGCAACTACAGGGAGAAAAGAAGTTCAATATACCTTGTTTGATTTAAGAGAGAGAGAGAGAGAGACATATTTTGACAGTTTTGCGATCAAAAAAAGGAGGGAGGCCGGATTTGAACAGTGGGTGTTGACACAGTCATATGACCATGGCAGCCATTTTGGGGTTGTTGTTTTTTTTTTCCTTATGATAAGTCCCATTCAATGCCACGCTCATTTTCAGAGAAATGTGAGTTTCGATTGTATTAAATACAAAATGTAGTTTGATTGTTAATTTGTTTACTCAGTTCTCTTATATTATTTCACTGAAACCAATATTCCCCATCAGGTAAAGTCCCTTTTAATGATAATTACATCTTTTATTTGAGTTTAACACTTAAGCATCATACAATGTATATCAGGGTCACCTCTAAATTAGCAAGAGGGCGAATATATGACACTTGTGTTTGAGTGAATAGCATATATAACCCTACCAGGATGTTGGGTTTTACAACACTACATACAGATAAGATAAGAGGTGATTGCTTGACAGTATACAATACAATCACCATCATAGCACTAGTTAAACATCGTAATCAATCTTACCGGGTTACTGTTTAACTCTAGTACTCAATGAGATCACATAGAAAATACAGGTACACTGTTTGTATGTAGATTCAAAGAAAGAATCATAGGGTGGATTCCCCTTGTCTAGACCCTTGCTCTTTCGTCATTATCATTGCTTCATTTGATAAAGAGAGTTAATCAATTTCTTGGGTAAACACTGTATGGAAAAACTGAGTAATATCACAGCGATACTCTGTGACAGATATCCATTTTAAAATGCGTACAATATAGAATACAAAGGAAAATCTTTGAAGGAGAAAACACAGGAAATTTACAATGACATGTCAAGATATAGGAATGATTGTGAGGGAATTTTCACATGACCAAATGGACAATTACTATCTAGCTAAGCTCTAAAAAAGAAAACAGAAAATACTACACACTGAGTTGAATACAACGAAGTGTACCGTGCAGCATACGTTTGTACAATGCATTGAGATTTTGCTGTTGTCAAACTACAATGCATCGCGTGAGAATCATAAGGGTGTTAAGTTGAACACTAAATCCATAGTGTTCAAGGCAACTTAACAGCCTTCTCATTCTCAACCAATGAATTATGTATGCAACTTCTGCATTTGTACAGTAGTAGATTTTGTTCACAATGAGCTATACATGCGTTACAATACATCTGGACTCACATACAATAAACTTATGAACAGCAAGTTTAACACACAAAAAAAAGAGAACAATTAAATAAAACAAAATTCTACCACACATGAATGTATCAAAACAACTGAAGATGGTGGAATCATATGCCATGATATATATTGATTTCATTACAAACTACCTAACACTGATGACACTATCTCATCCCAAAGTACAAAGACCCGGAACATTACACAAAACTTTGCAAACGCTAGTTCTTCAAACTAAACGTGTGCTTTAAATGTCAAAACTAATGAAATAATGCGAAGATGTGTAAACAATGAAAGTCAATGGAAAACCCCTGCTTCAGTTTATTGCTAGGCAGACATGTCTGCTGCAGGCCATGTCAATTAGTACTTGATAATAGCCATATTGTGATAAATGTAGTTACCATGACAATAAGGAAAGCAATAGTAAATCAGCTATAATAAGATTCTTTGATGGTTTGCTAAACTTTCTGTGAACCTGGGCAGTTGGGATTTCATATTGTCACACAACTTTATTATCAGCTCCCACCCTGCAAGAATGAGTTTTGATTCTCATTTGCACAGGGAAACCGCCAATCTACGACAAGGATTCTTTTTAACTAATCCGCCCTTAATGCCATATAGTCATTGCAAAGTTATGACTTGAATGCAGAGGTGTGATTCACTATCATGCCTTAGAGTTTATGGTATCAGATTTGATGTATTACGGTACAAAGTTTTGGTCATTTCCACATTATTTTAATGGCCTGCATGCTTATATTTGTCAGTCCATACTGACTGCATCTAATACAGGATCTACACTGATGTCTCCAGAAACAAGCAACCCCCCCCCCCTCCAAAAATTAAAAAAAAATCCCCTTTTCTGCAAAGACTGGATCAGTATTATAGCACAGATAGCTTACAACCTCTAAATTAAGTAAAGACCAATCAATTTCTCAGAATACATTTTACCACTTCCTCATCGATGACAAAACAAACAATGCCCTTTTGTCAAAAAAATTGACAGCAGGGTCAAATCTCACAAAAAGGAAAAATGTTGAAACCTTACACAGGTATTTTTTTGTTTTGTTTTTTGTTTTGTTTATTTGTTTTTTATAGGACTGAAATTCACTTACAATTTGCGTAAGTGACTCAATATTGCATGTCAGGCCTTATGAATTTTTACAGAATCATTTTAAGAGTGTATACATGTACAATTTTGATATTATTCTGTATTTGTAAATACAATGTATATTTCATTTTTTAATGGTTCAATGGCTTCACAAAATTGTGAAATGTAGGCACATTTGACAAATTTAATAGTTCAGTGGATATTTCAGAGCAACATCAGTGTACCGTTTCCTGAAAAAGTTACCCTTTTGAACATTTTAAAACTGCATGCTACAATGAAATACAAAGTATAATCACTGCAGCTATCATCATGGCGGCTATACACTAAACTGCCTTGCACAAGGCATACTGCTGGAACACTGTGTAGGCACATGAAAAGTGCTATGGAAACACATAGGAAATATGCATGCAGCCACCCAAGAGCAAAATACAGAAATGGAAATATTCAGTAGACGGGCAAAAAACTTATGCTGCAAAGAAAATGTTAAACACCTAAAAATACAATGTTATTTTTAGGGTGACTATGACATTTTCTGGCAAATATAGAGTTTAATACTTCCTGTCAGACTTTGACATACTACAAGCAGAAAGGTATTTGTGTTTTTTGTGTTTTTTTTCTTTTGTGTGTGTGTGTGTGTGGTTTTTTTTTGTCTTTTGCATGGGAGATTAACGGATGTTATATAAGTTCATAGATGAAAACCACAATAGTTGTTGTTGATATGAGGTCTAGTGACCTTTGCCAGGCAAGAAGCAATCTTGCGCAAAGAAATTGTGAGAGAGCAAGGAAAAGATATTGTAATATTGTATATAATGTTATAGGCTTTTGTTTTGGAAATATCAGCAGCACCAATCACTTAACGAAGGCAAACAGCATCAACAGTTTTTTCCTACAACTAGTACTACACAAACTATGGCAGCCACTAGATCAGCGGGGCAAAAATCTACAAGAGGTTGAACATACCTTAATCGTCTCCTACAACAGGATGAACAAAATCAATATCATATCAGGCAAAATATATGTCACAGCACAGTACGGTAAATGTCATAGCATTTAACAATCAATGCCTGCAAATTGTAACGGCATCATGTCATGTATAAAATAGACAGTCAGAAAAGACTTAATGAAATCTTCAAATTGCCACACATCAGCTCATAGACAAAAGTTGGCATTTAGTTTTACTGTGAATACTTGACAAATTTACAACCTCATATTATGACAATGTTCCTTGATTAATAATATTGGAGTCTTTTTTTTTCATTTCACTGTATTTTAGCGCTTCAGCATCTGCAAACTGAATTAGGGCAAAAGGAGATTTTTTTTTTTCAGGAGTAATACAAATATTCACTCGAACATACATTTGTGACTTCACAATGCAAAGTTGGTAAATATTTGACTCACCTGACACGTCTCCTGGTGTCGATGGTACCGGAGATCTGCCGGATGGTATTGCGGCGCCGTAGGGTGCCGCGGGAGGTGCCCTCCGTCAGGCTGGGGTTGGACAGGATCTCGTCCACCATCGTGTCCAGGTTCACGTTCTCATAGTTGCGCCGCGTGGTGGAGCGCGTGCGTCGCAGTGATGCCGTGCGGCTGCGCTTGCGCTGCGGGCGGTTGCTTGATGATGAGTGGTAGGACTTCACCCGGCTTAGGGTATGTCCTGAAAAGTAAAAGAAGGAAATAACCAGTTAACAAAAAAAATAACAATAAACCCTTGTAGACAGAAACAAAAATAGACTGAGAGACTATATCCAATTACAATATAAATTGATATCAAGACACATAATCTATCCAGTGTTCATTACAGGGAATAAAGTTACGTCTTATTTCCCTTTTATGCAGAAAGAGACAAAAAAAAAGGTAGGGTGCTAAGATTAGGCAATCAATGTTGAACATCTACACATCAGAAGCGATGCCCTGAGCCCCTTAAAGGGATAGTACAGTATTAGTGGAGATGAGGATTGGGCTTTTAACTTTTTGCAAGATGCCAAGAAAACACTTATGATATAGTACAGAGCATACCATTTTAAGAGGAAGTCAAAGTTTATTTGATGAAAATTGGGTTTGGAATGACTGAAACATCCCAAAACAAAGTAAAACAGAGCGATCGTAATAAAGTGTGGGTCCCACACTTTATTAGAATCGCTCTTTTTTGGATATCTCAGCCATTTCAAAACCAATTTTCATCAAATAAACGTTGAATTCCTCATAGAATTACATGCTCTTCCGTATTTCATCAGAGGTTTCTCATTATCTCACTAAACCTGAAATTAGGTCTCAGCCAAAACTGTACATTCCCTTTAAGGAAGAACAAATTTGGCAACAGAGATCCCAATGCTATGAACACCAACTCCCCACTTTGCAATGAGCAAAATAAGGAGGGTGCCTATTAAAAATAAAACTACAATATTTCAAACTATATTTCCTCCTGCAAGGAATGATCTGCAGCGCATCAAACTCTAAAAAAGATCAGTTACTAAACACCAAAGTTACAGTTACACAACACACATTTGATAACTAAACAAATTGTATGTAATGCCACATGTAGAACCACAGTGGCAAAATTAGGTCTACACCCAAGCATCATCCCACTTCAAGAGAAATATTAATCTCCCACCATGTACATGATAAACATCACACTTGCGTTATGGAAGAAATATTTCATGCAAATAGCTAATTTCATGAATGTCAGTTGACTCTAAAAATCTGTGTACCAGTAAATAAGGATGCTACAAAATATATATCTATACACACAACTGCTGCTACTGTAACTCTTGTTCTCTCTCCAGTGACTGCAGCTCCTGGTAATATCGATCCTAGCCGAGCGGAACGCTTTCATCACCATTATTCAATTACACATTAGAATTCGTTTCGATATGTACATAGCTTCAAACAAATTGGCATCAAGGTTGTATGTACAGCAGGGAGCAGAGCTTGAATTTCAAGTATCCACATTACAATTGTAGGAACACAGGGCATCTTATTATCAATTAAAGAATGGTGTGTCTTGGACTGAAAGCTGTGAAAAACAAATTTTAATATTTCACATTAACAATGCTCAGTATTGTCACATATATTAGGAACCATTCCCTTGAAGTTGCAAATATTCATGTCAAATGTTGGAAATATCAACTAACATACACTACATACACGGTGTGAATTACAACATTAAGCCCACATACCCCTTTTGTCTACCATCATACACTTGTAAAACAGGATGACAAGTTAGACTTCCTTCTTTTTTTTTCCTTTCCCATTTGTTGTTATTTTGTATGTGAGTGTGTATGTTGTATATCATGCTCAGCACCAGCTCAATCTCAGTGATTTGGGACACCACGTATTCATGTACACTTTAAAATACAAATATGGAGAAGGTTTTTAGGGCAGCCCAATGAAGATATACGCATGAAAGTGAATGAATAATTACTCCTAGATCACTGCCCTAAAAATATGCCACAAGATCCATGTAATGAACCACAAAGAAGAATTCAAATGATGATAGTGATTACAGCACTTATTAAAGAAGAACAAAAAAATAAAAAATTGAAGATGCAAAGACGGATGATGATGATACTGCATGCTAATACTCATTATTATGATGGTACACATAGTGATTATTATGATTATTATTGCTCAATGCTGGACACTGGCATTGGTCCGTCAGTCCGTGACAAGTAAAAATCACTATCGGACCAATAACTTTTTCAGGAATGGACCAGTAAAAAATGGAAAAACTGGGTACCTACTGGTCTGACATACAGGTCAGACCAGTAGCAAAAATGGGTTAGTGTGCAGCCCTGACTACATTTCACACCCCTATAGATACTTCTAGTTTTTCTATTATCATATTTGTTACCATAGTTATTATATGATATACAAACACTACCTGTCTCCTCCTCATGAACTTTGGCAGCAGTTGCCAGAGAGAGAAAAGGAAAGAGAGGGAGAGGTATTGCCTTTAAAGTATGATATGAGGCAGCAGCATAAAACAGGCAGCCAGCTACCAACTGACGCACCACTGGTGCCAAGCACAATGTATGATTTCATTTTAATGTCACCAGCAGTTGTGCTGTTGCAGCAGTGTATATAACATGAACATGACCGCAAAGCAGAGGGGGCTAAAGCATGCTGTCTTATCCATGCAAGCACGGGAGCGGGGGGTGGGGGGGAGGAATCTAACGAAGGAAGAGAGTCAGAATAGGAGCTATTTGTGGCTTGGTGCTTCTCCAGGGCTTATGAGGCCCCCATTGATATACATACACATCTGAAATATGAAAATGTGGGTGAATAAAAATAGATTTCATGACTACGTATAATGGGGTACATAACATAAGTGAACAATTAGTAAGTTAACATTAAACATTTTTGTTTCAAAAGCAAATGACTGAGACAGCTTCGACTTGATGGTGCTCAACCAACATGCATTTAGAAGAAAATAATGAAAAATAGAGAACTATTACGGTATGTAACTGATTGACAAATTGCCCTACATTGACGTACATAAGCACTGAATTGATCAGTGTTTTTAGTAGTAGCCATGACATAAAAATTCATGGGCGTACATACTCGTGCAGGATTCAAACATACGACCTACTGATCTCCGGACAGGCGTCATCTCCACAAGACCACCGAGCTTTCGCCCGACAGCAAGTGTTGGTTCTAATCCTTATAGCATGCAGCCGATACTGCGTAATTATTCAAATTCATGAAATTCTTCCATCGAGATGTTTTCCTGAATTTGAATAATTACGCAGTACCCACTGCATGCTATAAGGATTAGAACAAACACTTGCTGTCGGGCGGAAGCTCAGTGGTCTTGTGAAGATGACGCCAGTCCGGAGATCTGGAGGTCGTAGGTTCGAATCCTGCTCGAGTATGTACGCCCATGAATTTTTTATCATGGCTACTACTAAAAACACTGATCAATTCAGTGCTTATTTAGGTCGATGTAGGAATTTGAATATTACGGTATGATAATGATTTTACAGCTAGACTCTTGAGACAAAGTAATTTGGTCAAATTTTGTTGGTGCATGATCAACATGTATAACTTAATAAGAAGAAAATAATGGAAAACAGAGAACTATTACACTATGATAATGATTTCACTGCTAGAGAAAAATAAGCATTCTAGTTTCGAAAGTTATCAATTGTGACAAAGTCATTTGGTCAAATTTTGTTGGTGCTCAACGAACATGAATGAGAAAAAAATAATGAAAAACAGAGAATTATTAATAAATGTGGTAGGGATTCTACAGCTACATATTTGAATTTTAAAACTAAATGAATTGAGACAGAGTTATTAGGTTTTTTTAAACTTTGTCCGTGCTCAATGACCATGAATGCAAATAAAAACTGAAAAATATGAGATCTACTAAAGTGTGACAGTGATTTTAAAGCCAGAGCGACACAAACATTTCAATTTCAAATTTCATGTATCAAGACATAGTCAATTGATCAAATATTGTCAGAGCTCAAGCAATATGAGCAAGAAGAAAAAGATGAAAATTAGAAAACTATGAAAATGTGAGTGTGATTTTATGGCTATGAGCATAACCTGCTCTCACTCTCACCGAGCTGTCGGCTTGGAAGCATGTCTATGACGCTGTTTGGGTCTTTCAGGCTCGCCGCGATGCGTTCCCGCTCTCGGATCTCGTCTTCGTCTGCGTTGCTGGACCGGTAGGAGATGCTGGATGCCTCTGACGCCGTGCGGGACCTTCCGACGAGAGGGGTCTCACCCGTGGAGCCAAAGGAGGGCTTGACTGACGGTGAGAAGAAGGAAAAGGGTATGAAAATAGAAAGGAGATGAGGTATGTTGGGGGGAGGAGGGATGTACTGCATAGAAGCGTGACATCACTGAAATTCTTTTTGCCCTGCCTATCTTTACCCCGTCCCACTTCCCTCGGTGCATATTGCAGTTCTATCCCTTCTTACTGTGCTCTATGTATAGATAGATATGTAATAAATTCTGTTCTGGTGATGTGGGTGCTGTTGTGCAAATGACATCAGTCATTCTTTCATCTCTTTACAGTAATGTGTTCTTGTATCTTATTATGTCATACAGTGTCTTGCAACCTTTTCTTTGTTTGCCTCCTCATCCCCCTCCCCCATCACTTCTGGGATGATCTCATTAGATCTTCCATTATCTATTTCTGTCTCTCAGCTCTCTCTTCCCTTCTCTCTCTCTCTCTCTTTCATCTTCTTCTTTTCTTCTTTTCTTCTTCTTCTTCAGTCCATCACTCTTCACCCCTCTACAGCTGTTTATCCCCATTTCTCTCTCCTACTCTCCAATAGGATGCTCCGCATCACTGGCGGGATATGCGATACTCTGGGATTTGGCAGGGGTTTATTTCAGAGGGGATGCTATATGATCCTGACATACTCAAAGAGTACACCATTAGAGACAGCATGAAGCTGCCAGCCTCAAATCAGCCATTTCGCATGTCCTACACTGTATCAAAAGCAGATCTACGATTGTCCTCCAAGCACCATGCTGTTGGAACAATATCATTAATGCCTGAGATTGTTACTAGGATTGATACATTCAAGAGTGAGGTTCAATGTTCAATTCTTGGATAAGATAATCTGCAACTGAAGAATGAATACAGCGGGTGAGTACCAAACCTCATATCACTTCAGTGTATAAGATTGTACACATATCAATGTTTTATCTTTTCTGATGCTGAGCCATGGTGAAAGTGAAACTTTTGATTAGTGCACATTGCATACTTGATTTTCAGTTAACAGTTGGAAAATGATACTTGACATTACAGTGGCATTAAATTGAAATACATGTAGTTATTGCCACAATATCTGCACTCATGTTTGTGAGCATTTGATACGTATTGCTGTTTTGAGAAAAATCAATCCTTTCTGGGTTTGTAACATACAAGTAGCTCTCATAAGTCAGGATTTACAAATATTTGTCTGTGTTGCTTCATACAATGTTAACAGCATAAATCTCTCAGATGATATGACATACAATTTGTAATTGTGAGTCACTCAGAAAACTGAGAAGATTATTGTCAAAATACAGTTCAAATTATATGCAAATTAAACGGGCCAAGCCTCTAAAGAGAACTCCACTCGAGTTCATAATTGATACAATTGGCTGCATGATGAGAAAGCTAATTGACATTTGATGAATCATGCTTTTATGTCAGTGACGTCATCACACACAGTCAGTCATATGATATGACACATAATGTATTTTATCAAGAAAATTAAACACAAGCTGTCTCACCAATAGATTTGGGAGCACTTAAAATCCTCTTCAAAACTGGCCAATCAGAATTGAGTATAATTTAGGGGATTACCGTTGGTTGTACAGTACAA
This sequence comes from Diadema antillarum, assembly GCF_040938485.1. Lineage (NCBI taxonomy): Eukaryota > Metazoa > Echinodermata > Echinoidea > Diadematoida > Diadematidae > Diadema > Diadema antillarum. The sequence goes on along the minus strand of NW_027271043.1, from coordinate 176,345 downwards.
TCCTTGCTTTCAAGTGTGTTTGTTTGTGTTCTGGTTATTTTTCTAAACATGGATTTTAGTAATTTGTGAGTATACAGGAAGATGCCAAGTACTAATTAGCTAACTAATTTCCAAGAGTCATTCACACAACATTAATAATCTGAGTGTGCCAAACTGGCAAGCATTTGCCCTGCCTTGTGCCAGTAAGTATGGCTGATAGCAAAACTTTGTACTACATGTACTAAGGTCAACACACTCTTCTCTAGAATGCTTCCCGTGTGATACACATAGAGCTGCATTGCTGTACATTGTACCATTTCTAGACAGCACGTCTGTTGGGGGCCCTGACACATTTTTAACATGCCAGGCAGAAAGGTACATGTGCATACATCCATTCCTTCAAAATGATATGGGGCTAACCAGCACATTCAGTAATTTACTATTTAAAGCAACTTTTATAATCCTTATCTTTGATATCCACATTTCTTGATGGTTGGTGTTAGCAGTATTGCGAAGTATTTTATCGCAAAGCATTCATTAAAAGGGCAATTACCCCCCCCCCCCCCCCCCCCCCCCCCCCCAGCTAAATACTGGTTAGTGATAAGGCTAGAGTAAAGATTAGGTTAGGGTTAGGGTTTAGGGTTAGAGTTCAGGTTAGGGTTGGGTTGGGATTAGGTTCAGGATTAGGGTCAGGGGAAGGGTCCAGGGTAATTGCCCAGGGGGTAATTGCCCAAGACCATTTATTTATACATCATATACAGAAGCGAGACATTATTGTTCAGAGCAAAAGATCAGCATTACTATCACACTGTTGTAGATTGGGTTTATCTGGCATGAAAGTTTATTCACAGACCATAGCATGTCTTTTAAAACCCATCTATGGGAAATATATGTTGTGGCAAAATCAGCCTGTCCTCAATGGGTTAAATTTCACCTTAGATAAGATTGTCCAACACAGAACACAGCAGTCACAGCATATTTTGTTGTCTGACAGTTCTTTCAATCTTGTGTCCACAAAAGTGTGGTAGAATTACTTTAATATCAGATGGACTGGCAATAATTTGGGATAAAAATACAGCATTTAATTCGCTGAAAAGATTCATCTGATTGGAAAATCAACTGGATGAGCATTCGTTTTATCACAGTCAGTGTAAAAGACCTTTGCTTGATAAGCAAAGCCAGCAGGCAAGAGTCTTATCAAGCAAAGGTAATTTACACTGATTATGATAAAACGAACGCTCATACAGCATTTAATATTTGTACAAGTAGGAGTTGGATTTTATGCTACCCATGTACAAATATGAGTGCATGTAAGTGTGTAATTGGCTAATCCTACATATGGGTGTGTCTACTAGTCAATTGAATCAAGAGACATTCCTGCATAATTTCATCAAGGAAATTAACACCAAACAAAGAACATAAAAAGGTATTCATATAATGTGTGTGTGTGTGAGTGTGTGTGTGTGTGTGTGTGTGTGTGTGTGCTCATCATGGGTTGGACATTATCAACTGTTGTGGTTATCTGATTCAATTTACATATCAATAAAATAAAATGCTCACTTCTTTTGCTTTTATTTTACACAATGTACTGTACATCTCTTTCTCTCAAGAAGTGTATTAATCTGTGAACCACAATGACATTGTTGATCTACTAAAAACTGACCCAGGAGGACCTGGAGGGTAAATAAGGAAATGATTATTGTCAATTCCTACAGTCACAGTTCATTACCAATGCCTTTGCAAACTGGCAGAGCAGAACAATGCATAATTGAGCTAAAATACCAGCAGCGAGGGAATGCCAGCCTACGCAGGTAATTAGATCTCCAGCACTTATGAGTGTTATGGGTTACCTTATTTTTCCAAAACATGAGAGCATTAACACCAAACAAAGCATTTTTTTTTTTAATTGGAATAATTACAGGAAAAAGGGGGATTTCAAACCCAGATAAACTTCCTTCACAAACTCAAATGAATTTAACAGATTATTCCAAACAAATTGATTTCATTTTGGTAAAAAAAGAGGAAAAAATTAAAAGGCTTATAATAATCATGCGCTGATCAATAGCAAAGAAAGAGTTTCAGTGTACGCTACCTTCAATAGGAAACATAATAAGAACATGTGTAGCTATCATACATTGACTCTCCCATATCCAGCCAAATCCTTTATCCGGACGAGCACTGGTCCCAATATGTCCAGATAGGAAAGGTTGGACTGTACTTGGTTACAACTGATGAAGCATCACACGCAATTACCGGTACCAGGGGTACTCACTTGTGGTGAGCTGTATATCATCCCGGTGGTAACCAGGCCTCGGACTACCTGTGGGAGAGCTGTAAGCCAGGTTGTCTACTCCCTGTGCGCCGTAACGCATGTCAGGATTGAGCTCCATGTTCTCGTACTGGTTTCCCGGCGCGGTGCTCGGACCCTGCCCGTAACCAGACGGATCATATCCGAGTTCCACATTAACATATTCCCTGTTGGCATGCCCCTGCATTTGCCCGCGATGCTGATGGCGGCGTCGGGAGTCCGACATTTTGATATGGCTCAGAGCTGTGTTCTGATCTGTCCCCTATTTCTGAAAGTACTCCTGCCAAATTCTTCAACGATTCATCGGAACTTGGTTGGGTATCTTCAGTCCATAGTCATGCAGCCACCTCATTGAACTGTGAACAGAGAAAGAGAAACATTCATATTTGTATTAATGTTCAATTTTGCCAACAAAATAAGTTGAGGCTGTCATTTTTTCATTATATTGAGCCAGCTTATCAAACATGCACTGTCTTCTAGTGTACATAATGTATGTAGCATCCCATTTGACAGCTTTCCATGGTGTATGAGGAATATTCAGTCATGGAGGTGTTTCTCAATGATTCAACCAACAAAATATAATATACAGCCTACACTAGTACATGGTCTGCATGTTTTCGTCATTCATACACTGTATTTGTTCAGTTGTAATGAAAGAAAACTGCCGATCCTGAGGATTACATTAAAACAAGAGTGCACTGTAAGTGTACCAATTATAGAACTAGACATAGTTTGTTCTTTGTCAATGGGCAAAAAGAATCTATTTGGGGACATTGAATGTTTGTTTTTTCTCTCTCTCTTTTTACACCATTAGTTTAAGGCATCATGAAATTCAACTTATTGCGCACGACAGGGCAGTGTATAGACTCTAACAGTTATAGTTGTAAGAAAAATATCTCAATTTAACTCATCATACACAGCCCTGTCTGTCACTGTATTGACCGACAAGTATGTCTAATTCCGCGAAAAACTTCTCATTTATAGTAATGACATTTGCTGGGTCACTTTTTAAAACTGACCCAGCATATGTCATTACTATAAATGAGAAGTTTTAAACTCACCCAGCAAATGTCATTACTATAAATTAGAAGTTTTTCGCGGAAACATACTTGTCGGTCAAGTCACTGTACAGAAGACGGCACGGCATCTGGTCGATGGTCGGGCTAATCATAACAAATGCAGATAAATCCGTAGCAAATTACCAAGAAAACGGCAAAAACAATCAGAAACCAGCACTGTTCACTTGGCAGCGAAACTGTTAGCTTCAGTAAACTAGTATTTCGAGTATTTAGCGCCTGGCAGCAGCGCAAACAGAAGGTGACACATCCGTATTAAAGCGAACGGAGTCGTCGTTAGTCGGAGGGAGGGCAAGCCGTCCGGTCCGGTATCACCTCGCGTTCGCCTGCGCTGCACCATCGGATCGCCTATGTTCCAGGTAGCATGCAGGCAACTACGGCGGTGATCGCATATATGATTGATACCCTCGACAGGTTATACGGGGGTCAAACACATAAGACATTTAGCGACAAATCCCCATCAAAAAGTCTATTATCAAAACAATTCACGAAATCTTTAGTATTCCCTACACTTCATGCAAAAGTATTTGTAGCGAAACTACATCTTACATTCCCGTAGATCATATGAAGACTGATGCTTTCCTCAGGTACAGCACTGCGCCTTGTGTAGAATCGCGATCCATAAGCAAACCAACTTTACTGTACTTCCGTATGTGCATTCCGTTCTTTGTCCACCTGAGGGCGTTCTTAAAACAAAGTGAACAAAAATAAAACTTCTGCCCATTCACAGTGACACGGATTGAATCGGCTTAAATCATTCGTCCGTAGAGAGGGTGAGCTAAAACGTTCATAATAATAGGCTACGCCCTTCACAAAGTAGACCACTCTTGTAAACACACACTTTCAAGAAGACATGTGCAAAGGTCACCATTAATGCTTAGACTCCTACTACGATTTGGGCAATACAAAAGTACTGACCCTGGGTGCTGACGTCGACTGTACACGGCTTCAGTCGAGTAAAAACACGGACCCTCCGACCTGAAACATAATAAATAGCAAACAACATTTTGCCAATGTAAACATTTTATGAAATGAAACATAACATGTATGAAACATAGCGATCGACTGTAAACTATTGAAATCAATGGGCAATCCGAATGTCATCCACGGACGGCGCCACGGTTTTGAAAAGGGGGGGGGGCAGTTCAGACCAATATGGGGTTCGGGGGTTCCGTGGACGCCCCCCCCCCCCCCCCCCAAGCACAAGCACACACACACACAAAAGCTTAACGACATTCTTTCTGGTGCCACTTCCGGTTTTGAAAAGGGGGTGGGGGCAGTTCAGACCCATACGGGGTTCGGGGGTTCTGTGGACGCCCCCCCCCCCCCCCCGTTTGCTGGTTGGTATTGCTTGGTGGGCCTATGTGTAAAATAACGGAACTGAACATAAACTTGAACTAAAAAGGTCCAATTTTTTCTGATCTTCAGCCCGTCCCCATAAAATCCCAGTTGGTGGGGGGGGGGGGGGGGTGGGGGGGGGGGCTGCAGAAAAAACAACTCTGGTACAACTTCCATTCGGCTTCCAAATGACATCGACTATACACAAGCACACACACACACACACGCACACAAAGCTTAACGACATTCTTTCTGGTGCCACTTCCGCATACAAAATGTGGAGGGAGGGGGGTAATACACCCTATGTATTCCTATCATGAAAAAAAAAAGTGGAGCTGGAGGCCCGAAGTCAAAAATCTACGTGAGTCTTTGATACCCCATAATTTGCATGCACTCTACTTTCTTTAAACAGAAGATTTGTTTGGGGGCCGCAGTCACTATCATGAAAGGGAAGGCATTCGAGATTAAATGGATGGTACAGTATTGACTGAGATGGAGGTTCAGGTTTCCAACTAATCAAAAAATCAAAAAATAAATAATAAGAAACCTCCAATATAAAAGAGCATTCAATTCTTTCAGGAATTCAGAGTTCATTTGATACAAATTTGCTTCAAATTGCTAATATATATGCATAAACAAAGAGGCGTTAAGGGATGGACCCACCTTATCTACCCACTTCACATGTATATTTTTTCTTCTGTCCAAACCGATTTTGTATAATGTACTTTGAATTTTCTCTTAGAATCGTACATGCTCTCTAATATTTCAAATACCTAGTCAAAGAGCATTAGGTCAAAGTAGGCTTAAACCTGGATATTTCTGGTAACAACCTGATTCTATTTCAGAATAGGTCCAAAAATATGTGTAGAATAACATACTTAAAGTCCTCATTTAATAAATCCTCCTTGAGCGTTTTCCGCAATCCAAGATGGCGTCCAAAATGACCGCCATTTTCTGAAATTCTTATAACCTTTCAACCAGGTAATCCAAAAACCAAATCTAATTGTCTAACTTAATACATGTTTTGAAGCATGCAGAACACACAAACGCACACACACACACACACACACACACACACACACACACAATCATGTTCGAAGCACACAAGTACCGATAAAACCACTCGAACTTTTCCTAGCATGCAAAATGGCGTGTAAAATGTCCGGCAATAACAATTTTATCTCACGATTATGTAAATACATATCAGTATAATGATTAATATGTGATTTTTCATTCGAAAAATATTCAAAAACCATTTTTTAATTAAAAACAGTACTTATGTGTAAAGTATACAAATCAATAGGCAACTTCACCTTCATAGACATGTGGGTTGAGTGAATGCAGTAATATTAGTAGTACACATCAGTGAAAGTTTGGGGAAAATCCGACAATCTGTTCAAAAGTTATGAATAAATGTTAGTGTCTGCTCAGTCACTGCTGGATGTGGAGACTACTACAGTGTATGATGTCAGATGCGTACAACGATATTAATAAGGAAAATAAAAAGAGAATTCACAAAACTTTACTTTTTGAATAAAGTGCACATTTCTTCGACTTGATCGAGGGTATTATTATTACCCCTGCCTTCTAAAAGAGAGAAGTCGAGTGACCTTATGTTATTCGAGAAAAGTAAAAATTTGTTGATTTTTCTTTATACTTTCTTATGTCGTTATACTATGTGGCATCGCAAGCTATAGTTGTCTTCTCATCCAACCGTGACTGAGCAGAAATTTAAAGATTCACAACATTTGAAAGGATTGTCCGATTTTCATCAAACTCTCACTGATGTGTTCTACTAATACTGCTGCATTCGCTCAACCCACATGTCTATGAAGGTGAACCTTTTCTTTAAGAGTCTGATTTGAATGTTGAAATCAAGGAGTGTGTCCTTGTTAGGAGAGAAACATTTCACCATTTGTTTGTTGCTAAACAGACAGCCTATACTAGAAGGCGATATTTTTGACCATATGGCATATTTTCGTCACCTCAAGCACATGAGATGAAAATTTAGTGCTAGCCTCTTTCTTTTTATCTGTTTTTTTTTCCAACGCATTTGATGACTACAATGAGGTGAGTTCCATTTGAAACTGTCAATTATCACTTAGAAAGTAAAAACAATTCTTTTGGGTATCTGTTACTAAATACATGTTCAAAATAAGTGTCTATTACATGTGCCACAAAATAATGTGCAATTTATCACATGACAGTAAATTTCTGTGTTACAGTGTATTGCTCCAACTAAAAACATAGTGATTAAATTATTTCATTCATTTCATGTAGATTAGATAGATAATAAATAGAAATCAGAGGATGGTGTATGACACTCGTAGTTATTGGTACATGGAGGAGGGGTACTCCCCTCCCACACGAGGGATTTCTTCTTTCTTTTCTTTTTTTTTGTAGACTTGAAAATGAAACATGGTAGTGCACACGTTTGGTAAAATATTGAATTGTTTCCATCAAAGAGTATAAGTAAAATATAAAGTAGTATTCAGAGAAACGGGCAGCAGCAGGGTTTGGAAGGGGTATCACCCCCCCCCCCCAACATGATGGAGATTTCGAATTTTCAGACTTGATATTCAGACATCTGATGCGCCCTATATTGGTGAAATATTAGGGTTTTTTTTTTTTGTTTCCATCAGAAGGGAACAAAAAGATATATTCATGGAAGGGTGCGGTGGTATAGGGTTGCCGCCCCTCCCTCCCACACAAGGGATATTTTTTCAGACTTAAAATTCAGAGATCTGGGGCATCCTTGTGGTGAAATATTTGATATTTGTTTTCTGTTAAAAAGAACGGGAAAATATATATTCAGGATAGTGTCGGAAGGGGGTGTGGGAGGAGAATATTCTTTCCCATACGATGGAGATTTTGTCATTTTCCAACTTGAAACTCAGAGATTGAGTGCTCTCATTTAGTGAAGTATTTCTTATTTGTTTGTATCATAAAGTAAGAAGAGATATATTCATGGAAATATCCGGGGGAGGTGATAGGAGGTGATGCACCCTCCCATGAGAGGGGGAAAAAGTTATACCATGGATGCAACTTCTTCTTCTTCTTCTTCTTCTTCTTCTTCTTCTTCTTCCTATACTGTGCAGAACCTCATAAGAGTATACTCGCACACTAACTTGCAGAGCACAGTCATGTCGACTGTTCCATAGCACTCAAAGTGTAACGTATATCTTCTCCATGGATATCGCACGCTACTCTTCTTATGGCGATTATAGGATGAAATGATGCGGGGAAAAAAAATCTGTATAGCGGCTGGTTCTTCGTAATATTGCATAATGATATCTTATTGTTTGATATTCTACTATCCCAATATTGTGATACTATGATACTGATACCAACCATCCCCTTTCGGCGAATCAATTAATATGTGATATGCGGACAGGGAAGTTGGTTGCTGTGCTAATGTGTTTTAAGTTGTTTATATATGAAATGCATCAATAGGTCGTTCAAGGCTTAGCAAATAGATAATTTGAATTCATAACTTGGCTGTCTGATAAGTTGCCCCCACACAACCATGATGAGGTGCTAGGCACCGCCACTTTATGGTGTTGTAGCAAGGGTCTGAGGCAGATCACAAAACCTTATCGTTTTGCTGGAATGGTCGAGTGTCAATGCATGCATGCAGATGTTAAAATGTATGTTTACAGGTAGCAGAGTGCAAACATTATCAAGCAATGAACAATGTAACATGATTGATATACAAGCCATTTCTGTGTATTGGGTGTGTGAATGGCGATAATGTTATTGAATTCTACTTGTTGTTTACTTCATAAAATATCTCCTTCACCATACACACGTAGGATTATTCATGAATGTCACGATATGGTAGTTACACGCACGTTACAATTTTGTGGAAACTCCATACCCGAAGGGTGGTATAAGAACTTATATAACCCTTATCTTTGTTCCCCTCATTAATGTTCCCCCCAATGTAAATCTCCTTTCTTCGTAAATATTTTGATTATTCTCTTACCATACAAGTGAAAGGTATGCTTAAAAGGCCTCCCAAATACACTGGGAAATAATGCATTAAACAAAATAAAAGCAAAACGTGATAGCCCTGATTATGGGTGTTCACGAGAATGATCCAGGCTAAATAAATGAGTTCCTTGTTGAAATTAAATCCTAATGAATGACCTTCTCATTAACGCTAATGACGTCATATTGAAATAATTATGTTATGCATATTTATTTTCATCATCAGTGCTGTTGATGGAAGTAGGCTTCTACTTTGTCACGAGCACTGCAAACTATTCACTCTTATCAGTCAGATTTTGGGCAGGCAACTCGCAACTTCTCCCTGCAAGAAACCATTCTTTTTGCAGCAAACGCTTGTTGGTAAAACTTTGACAAAATGTTCAAGAAGATAATAAAATGGCGGACAGGCAAAGAAGCTCCGGGTGAGTGATTTCATTGCAATTTTAAAAACAAGAGGGATATTGCTGAGGTCTGGTGGAAAAAAAAATTCCTGTATAATTGCAAGGCTTTAGAATCTTTTGTTCGAAATGCCACGGCCGCTGGAGTGTAGTTATAGTTGCAGAAAATTAAATATGCGGGATAATATGGCCGGAAATCATGGTTAAATCTATTTTAAATGAGCGCTGGCTATGATCGATCGATTAGCTGCTGACTATATCGTATATTGTAATATTGAGGCCTGAGGTCTATAAGGTAATAGTTTCGAGATTCTGTTATTGATGAATTATTGACAAACATGCACTTGTTGGCTCAAAACACTGTGTCCGCACATAACTAAATGCACATGGCGTTGAGAATATAACCATATATTTCTGACCTTTTTATGAACAATATCTCATTTTTTTTCTATTCAGTTGCATGGTAAATTATCGTGTTAATATCAAATTTATATTGGGAATACGGGTGCGTGATGTTTGATACTTCCCTCTCTAAAAAAAATCGAGTGAAAATTTTCACTCTTAAAGGAGTGAATACAAAAAAGAGTGAATTTAGAGTGAAATTGGAGTGAATTTTGAGTGAAAATGTTCATTTTCACTCGTTTTAGAGTGACGTCAGGGATCACTCCAAAATCTTCGAGTGATCCCTGAGGTCACTCCAATATGAGTAAAAATGAACATTTTCACTCGAAATTCACTCCAATTTCACTCTAAATTCACTCTTTCTTGTATTCACTCCTTTAAGAGTGAATATTTTCACTCGATTTTTTTTAGAGAGATATGTATTTGATTCAAAATTAATGTAAAACTTGTGTCAATCCGTTACACCGTGAGTAGAATGGATCTGCAAAACGTTATAGGATGAAGTGACAGGACTGGTATTGTAACTGTCATAAATATCCCTATTCAGTAAATCAAAATACAAAATGCAAAGCATATATACATTACACCGTCAATATTACTTTAATCAGTTTGAAAAAAAAGAGTATTCATAACGCAATGTGAATGGTAAGGTAATATAATAGGATATATAACGAGCACAATATATTTGCTAGAGATCAAAAACATCGATGCATACTTTGAGAAGTCGACAGAAAAGTAAGTGTATGGAAAAAGAGTGGTTCACTAAAAAGCAAGGCTTGTAATACATGTAAGTGGATTGCTCAAAACGTAATAGATGTCACTGAATAGCGACACCATACAGTACTAACAGGCAAATTCGGACCTACTTTATGATATTGCAAACTGATGCATTCACCATTCGCTGAGCGGTACGCATCCAACAAAATGATGAATGTGGACGAAGAAAACAACAACAAAAAGAATAGTATAGATACATCACATGCGTATGCAATTGTCCGCACACGTAAAAAAAATAACAACCCCCCCCCCCAAAAAAAAGTCTTTTTGTTTTGAGTGTATATATCAGAGTGGACTTTCTTTCCTATAAGCTTGCTATATATATATTTATTATATAACTACAAATGTACGAACGCATATGACATTAGTCATGGGCTGCTTCGCGTTTATTTGTTTATTTAGTTGTTTGCTTGTTTGGCGTGTTCTACGCAGATCATTCATTGCACGGCTACAAGACGTATAACCCTGTAATAATACACACCATTTATAACTATAGGTTATTGTGATCTTTGTCGATTTGTATAGAGACTTTGTAAAATCACCAACTATTCATGTGGGCGACCAGTCTTTTGTATAATCCTTTCCAAAACTGTTTCTTTCAATCTACGGCCAGCCTTCATTGAAGGAACATCATTGTGTTGATGTTAATGATGGTACAAAGTGCAGGTAACCAAGATAAGCTGATAGGCCTAATCCACTTAGAGGCTTTTCAGAATAACGAAGCTCCCTTGTACCGTTATGTTGACCCATATCCGGGTTCTTAATAGTATAATTAGTTTGGGTTGCCATTCGCTTTATCGCGTGGATATGACGTGTAATTTATGGTCAACGTTCTCAAAGAAAACGGACAAATATGATATTAATTATGTGTGTTTCTTGGTAATTCTAATTTATCTATCCAAATCACAGTCATGCTCTGTCCCTGTGATTTCCCACTTTGCAGATGTGTCATGATGACCACATGCTTTGAACAAACAGTTTGCGATGGGTTCTTTATGGCCTGTTCATTCTCCAAACAATATGTCAGTTTAGTCGACGTGCATGCATGCACGTTTGATTCATTTTAACCGATTTCTTTCTTGTTCTAAAGTACCTGACGCAGTATCATTCCACCACGTTATGCTATCTGGATAAAATGAACTAACCTTCAAAGAGCAAAAAGTAGGTAATAATAGTTCTCGGTGATGACATTATAGAGTAGACCTTATATTCAGACATCGTTATAAAGAAAAGAAACACGTATCGATGACATTGACTGTGCTTTCATTAGATGTTTGTTGCCACGCGGTGCTATGCCGCGAGGATGACAACCTTCTTAATAGTCTGTAAAAGTGAATATTTTCGAGCGACTAATTTTTCGCGCTTGGCGAGGTAAGAAGAGTTTCGCGTGTTTTTAATTCCGCGGAATCAAGACAGCAACTATACCGTACTGGAACACACGGCACGCAAAAATATTCGCATGTTTTTTTTTTGTTTTTTTTTTCACGCTAGCTTCTGGTTACGCGAAATGCCCGAAAATTTCCACTTTTACAGCATGCATTTTCAGAATATCATATACAATGTATTTCATCATAATCTGCTTTATTATATTGTTGGGAGCAGTTGCCTAGATTTGTGCAGAGTAAATAAGATAGTCCAAATGGTAAAACTTTTATAGTGAAATCGGTGAAGAAAATAGAACGAGAAACGTGCATGGAGATATATGTAGTTAATTGCTCTAATTGTAGTTTTACATGTTTGCACGGCATACTATACAGGAATTCCGTAAAGTGATTTTTTTATTTCTTTTGTTTTATCAAAAAATAAAGGGGGCTCGCGCGCTAGGTGCGCCCCCTCTGAATCAGCCACTATAAGAGGAGCATTATAAAAACTGTGTCATCGCCTTACAACTTTCACAATAGTTTGAATACTATAATATTTTCATGTAAGAAACAAAACAAAACAAAACAAAACCGTGTTTTATCAAGGAAACATACCATAATAATTATCAACAATCATTAATAAATGAAATGAAATGAAATAAAAGAATTTTTAAAAATACGTATGTCCAACAATCTTATTTTATTCAACTTTTCAACTATGCAGCTTAAAAGGTATCATTGCTAAATAGTTACACTAATGATCTAAAGGATATTGAACACTTTCCAGACGAATTCATTTTAAAATTAAAAAGTTTAGTGAAGATAGCATTGATCTATGCTGATCAGTGAGAGTCCTGCGATGGGAGGTCGTCATTGCCACATCCATCAATTGGCGCAGTGGTTATAAAGATTACCACAGCTCAGTGAAAACAGGAAGGAAGCTGAAATAAAAAATCCGTAAGTCTTTTTTATTTCATTTCATTTTTTTTTTTTGCGGGGGGGGGGGGTAATCCTATAACATTGCACGTTGTTTATTACCTCTCTGGTTTGACCTGACATAAAAAAAACCTGAACTTTATGGAATTTCATGCACTTTGTTCTTAGTCTTAAGAGGACAGATATTCTTGTATAACCGTGCATAACCGTGCATATCTCTCTAAAAAAAATCGAGTGAAAATATTCACTCTTAAAGGAGTGAATACAACAAAGAGTGAATTTAGAGTGAAATTGGAGTGAATTTTGAGTGAAAATGTTCATTTTCACTCATTTTGGAGTGACCTCAGGGATCACTTGAAGATTTTGGAGTGATCCCTGAGGTCAATCTAAAACGAGTGAAAAATGAACATTTTCACTCAAAATTCACTTTTTTTTAGAGAGAGTAACCGTGCATAACCGTGTATAACATTGCACGTTGTTTATTACCTCTCTGGTTTGACCTGACATAAAAAAACCCTGAACTTTATGGAATTTCATGCACTTTGTTCTTAGTCTTAAGAGGACAGATATTCTTGTATAACCGTGAGGCCCAATAACCACAAGAGACAAAGTCGATATAATCATGTACTGTGTGCACATAGCTTTTGCAATATAAATGCCTGTCCTGAATAAGCTGTATTTAGCGAATCAGACAGGCCCGATGTCGTAAAAGACACATTTGTCATTTGCAGATGAAACAAAAACCCAGCTGTATTGCTGTAGAATGATCCTGTGAAATGGGAGTTAGAGATAAAAACAATCGATGTTTAAATGTTAAGCATAATTAGATGTACAAAATGTAAACAATATTTTCATTCAAATCGTTTCTAGAATAAACTGTTTATTATGCACTTTTAGTTTATTGAGAAAATTAGTGATATCTCCTTATATTTGTGACTTTAATGCAAATAATTCTTTTTTTTTAATATGGTAGGATGTTTTGTGACACAACTGAAATATACATATGCATTAGATGTGATGATCAACTCGATCATTTTTAATTACTGCTCCCAATGATAAACAATGCATTTAATTGGTACAGGATATGATAGTAGGTGTCTCTGAATGCGGGTGGGTGCGCCTTCACAAACGTGACGCTATTCGTATTAGAAATTTTGTGGAATTCTGAAGTCAAGTCAATCGGTGCAATCGGTGCAATGCTCAAAAAAAAAATTAACCCATTCTATCATCGTTTGACATCCGCTGAGATAGATCCCCTACCCCCGTTTTTCTTTTTCTTGTTTTTCTTCTCCTTTCTCCCAACTACTCCCTCCCCTTCACGCCCCCCCCCCCCCCCCAGCTTTCTCCATGTGCGCTCTACCGAGTGTACTATAAACCGCGAGGGGCTTTTATCTGTATTCACTCATTTGGCACCATACGTTATACGAACCAGTGTGCCAACTCAAAAGAAAAAGACCCGGTATAGCTAGCTGCAGGGATGTGCTCACCTCCTGGGCTGCTGGGTATAGTAATCGTTTTTATCAATCGAGCGGCGTACATGCCCTGCTGGGCCCAGTGTTTATATACGGCATTCACAGGGAAGGTTAAACGCGAGTTAAGGAAATAGATACGTTAAAAAACGCGTATATTAGATTATGCTTTATAGTCAACCCAAAGACAAGTCAACTGTCAACCGGCTCGGCGCAGGAGTGATAGACTCGTTCTTCCACACTTTACTCACAATGGAGATGGGTTAACGTGTGAAGTTGCTGGTCTACAACTATTAGGAGCTGGATCAAGTGAAGTCCATACTTATGATAGCAGGACAGAGAGAAAAAACAGTTGAAAGTGAACCATGGAGGAAGATCTTGAGGATATCCTCAATGACGACTTCCTGTACGACCAGGGAGGCGATGCCGGTAACCACCGTCCGCAGAACGAGAACAACCACATCGCAGGTAACAACTTATGTCACATTTTCATATTCTGATTACTATAGGGTAACAGGCTGTGTACAATGGAGGTAATAGAAGAACTGCGTGTCAACTGCATCGATTTTCGCATATGGCAGACGAAGTGCTGCATACTGTAAATGCGGAGGTTATTATGAAACGGGTATACTGATTCATTTCATAATGAATCGGTGTATATCGTACATCTTTGTCAACGATTTTATGTGTATCATTTATTGACCCTATAGTGCCTACATTTTGTTACTGCTCATGACTGCATTCCCTTAATTGTAGACAAATAATCTTTTCATGATTGCCAGATCCATCCGTTGAACTATATCTACAGGCAGCGGAACTTGACTTAAACCTAAAAATCCCAATTGTAATGGTGGCTGATTTCTAACAAAAACTCGGGTGTCCAGATTTGTGAGGTTTATTTTATTTACAACATGTCACATAACACGATTGAAAAAAAAAAATCCCCTGCTTAATAAACACCTATTTCGAACAAAGAAACTCGAAACCCGACCTACACCCACCTCAGGTGGATATCAATAAGTGCGTAGTCTTGAAACGTATGTCATGTGAACTGTTTCTGCTGCTTCAACACATGCACTCTTTCCAATTGCTTTTGATCTTCGGAAATACAATTTAGTGCACGCCAGTGGACCTGTTTAATAAAGCTGTTTTTAAAATATACGAACGACTTACAAACGACTGATGATCAGTTCTGATGTGCTATTCTTATATCAAAATTCAATAATTCAGCGCAAGAACTGATCACCAGTCATTCTTAAATCGTTCGTAACTTTAAGAACAGCTTTATGAAACACCCACATGGTGTTGTATGTATATCTCTTTGTGAGTAATCTGCGACATTCAATGATTTGCATCTGTAGTGTCAACCTAGCGTATATACGCATTATAATTATATACATACGTACAGAAAATTTATGGAAAGTATACTGATGTGGGGAAAAGGGAGGACACCTTGTTATGATGATTGTTCCTAGGAACAACGAAAGTTTGATTAACTATCTTTTGGAAGCTATAATATGCTTTGCAGCGAACGGTGCTCTTGTGGCGGAATACAACATTGGTGCGAGTAGTAATTCATATTGTTTTTATAAATTTGCTAAAAAATGAAATTAGAATTAAAGCGTAAATGACTGTATATGAGTGAAAATTCATCCAGGGCGATGGACAAGAAGCCATGTCATGATGTTAGGTCAACAGAAGATAATCAGACGATCTGGGGCCAGTTGCATAAAAGTTACTGTTATGGTAGCTTTGCCATCCAATGGTAACTACCATGGCAACAATACTCAACAGCCTATCAAAACCAAGAATTCCATGGAAGTTACCGCATTGGATGGCAAACAAGTTACCATAATTGTAACTTTTATGCAACGGGCCCCAGGTTTAGACTCAGACGGTTCTGGTTTTAGCAAAGTTCGTTGCTACTTTCTATGCAGGTTCTGATGCTCGATCTGGACAGGACGCTTAGTGAGATACACCGGTAAAAATAATGATCAGAGCAGCGAGAGTCTTAAATATATGATACATACATATTTAAAACTCTAAGGTCTTCCTTATCCAGGGTAGTCTCCTCCGTGTTGCCACTGCTTTACCAGAGGGCCCTGCCATCATTATTACCCTAACGGTGCCAAGTACCCATTTTTATACAACTGGGTCGAGAGGGACGTTATGGGTAAAAACATCTTTTCCAAGGATAAGCACTCGGAGGGAATTGAACTCGGGTCCTCCGATTGGGAGTAGGGTTCTTATCCATTATGCCACAGCGTCCACGTATCAGCTAGCCAGCACCTCACTAAAATTCATGCTGTATACTAGTACATTATTTATCACCGGGAAGTATCCATAATATTCAGGTAGAGAACCAAACAATTTGATAATGTGCGAGACAAAAGATGTTTTCCCTCACAATCAAATTGTTTCTCCCACCCAGCATAAGCAAACCTTCCTATAGCTATTAAAAGATATTCATATTAGCACATCTCACTACCCGCATGAAACTAATTTACTTCGTGATAAAACCATGGAATGATCCCTGTCAGCCGTTAGACCTGATAATCTGCGACGTGATGATGGAAAATTGATCATTGGAATGGTTGTAAACACTCATAAATGATTGAACTTTGATTTCAAAATTACAAATCATGCACACTTAAATATGCACACTGCGTCCTCGCAAGGAAAACTTAATAATGGCGTCATTACGGGTGATGTTCCTTATCCCGAAGGTTCGTTATTCCGAACCTCAGAAATTCTCTATATACCTATAGATGCTCGTTAATCTGAAAAATATGGTTCTTTACTCCGAACATTTTGTGGCGTTATTCCGAAGGCCCGTCATTCCGAAGGTACGTTAATCCGAAAATGAATGAGGTTAACTAATCCGATAAAGAATGATATCAAGGTGCATACTGATGAACCTTCGGAATCACGAACCTTATATTTTGTTTTCGGATTAACAAACCTTCGGAATAACGAACTGTGTGAAAGTTAATTATACTACATAGAGGTTTCACTTATTATTGTATTCTATAAAAGAAGAGTTGAAGTGATAGCATAGAAACGTATGGTGCCCTCTCGAAACCTTTAGAGGGATGGTACAGTACTGGTGGAGATGAGGATTGAGCTTTTAACTTTTTGCGAGATACCAAGAAACCACTTACGAAATAGTACAGAGCACACCATTCTAAGAGGAATTCAAGGTTAACTCGATTAAAATCGGTTTTGTAATGGCTGAGACATCCAACAACAAAGTAAAACAAAGCAATCGTAATAAAAAGGTGCATGATGCAGAGCTTATAGGATAGCTCTGTTTTTGGATATCTCAGCCATTTCAAAATCAATTTTCATCAAATAAACGTTGAATTCCCCTTGAAATCGCATGCTCTTTCATATTTCATAAGAAGTTTCTCATTATCTCACCAAAATGTTCGAAACCTGAAGTTAGGACACAACCACAACTATACCATCCCTTTAAGCTCCTCCTACATGGGACGTGCATGCTTCACACTGCACAAGGTGAGTATTATTGCTCATCCCCTACGCAGAACGTTCCTGATTCCTCTTCCTTTCGGCCCATCTCAGCAGAGTCAAATTACGAAAGGACTTAGACGGGATATGGTTTGAGAAGCGATGAAAGCCGTACGCCTTCTACGGCATTACACGTGACCATGTTCACAGGAAAGCCATTGTTATTAACCCTTCCACTACACCACCAGCGCATAATGCACCTGATGTGGTTCTCATAATATAATTTTAGGTTGCAATGTATACCGTATAGGTAAAGCGAGATTTAAATATTCTCAAGTTTCAGTCAGAAAACACTGGTCAGCAAACTGGTGTGTGATAATTATTATGTGTGTGTAAGTGTG
The DNA here is from genome assembly GCF_040938485.1 of Diadema antillarum. Classification (NCBI taxonomy): domain Eukaryota; kingdom Metazoa; phylum Echinodermata; class Echinoidea; order Diadematoida; family Diadematidae; genus Diadema; species Diadema antillarum. The sequence continues at coordinate 158,442 of NW_027271043.1, read as the reverse complement.
TATGTGCGCGCGCGCATGAATATTGAAACTATGATAGATGACAAAACCCGTTGATTGGGAGTGATAATGGTTTGTTCCCTCAAAGAGTTGTGTTAGGCATGATTATGATAGGTTATATTTCCATTGTTGTTATCTTTCTATGCTATGAGTCAGTTCAGTTTAGACAGCGTGAACTGCAATTCTATATGCAAGGCAATAACGTCTCATTTTCTGAATGTGGAGAGGGGAAATTGACGTAATTTGCGATAATGAGTTCTTTTTCCGAATATTTTTTTTTATCATCATGCATGCATAATCACTTAATTGCTTTCTCTGTAATCGCTTTGTTGAATCGCGTTTCGGAAGAAAATATCGTAAACGATTGTTTCGTCCCGCTGTTTCTGATTAGCTATTTGCATGATTGTTAATCACCTAATATCTTCAGTCATTCGAATTAGAAATCGTGGAGTTTTTTCAGGTTTCGGCACGCAGGGGTATTATTGTGACAATATTGTTAGCCCCCTGTTAACATTTTGTAGATGAAGAAAAAACAGCTTAAAGGGATCGTACAGTTCTGGTTGAGACCTAAATTCAGGTTTCTAACATTTTTAGGTGAGATAATGAGAAATCTTTTATGAAATATGAAAGAGCATGTAATTCTATGAGGAATTCAACGTTTATTTGATAAAAATTGGTTTTGAAATGGCTGAGATTTCCAAAAAAGAGCGATTCTAATAAAGTGTGGGACCCACACTTTGTAACGATCGCTTTGTTTTACTTTGTTTTTGGATGTTTCAGTCATTACATACCCGATTTTCATCAAATAAGCTTTGAATTCCTCTTAAAATGGTATGCTCTGTGCTATATCATAAGTGTTTTCTTGGTATCTCGCAAAAATTTAAAAGCCCAATTCTCATCTCCACCAATACTGTACTATCCCTTTAAGTGGTTCGAAGAAGTCATAAAACGTGAGTTAGGAATAAAAATAACCAACAAGAATATATTGATCAGTATAATCAATCGATGGGAAATGTAAACTATAGTTTTATCAAAAACCGCTTCCAGAAAAACCGTCGCCTTGACGGGGTATTGAGAAAATCAAAAGTATATCTCCTTGTATTTGAGGCTTTATTGCGACATTTTTGTACGGTATGGGTGTTTTATGACACAACTTAACTGTGTGTTATGCATCAAATGCGACAATTCGATCATATCTTTATCACATGTAGCTCCCAATGATGAAGTGGCTAGAATCGTTTCGAGTGTTGTATACAGTGACCATTCACAGATTTCTTTCGAGGGTTTCTTTTTTCGGTTTTTTTTTTTTCTGCAGGGGGAAAGTTACCCATGCAATGGTTGATAGTACCAATTTTTGTCACAAAAACATAACCAGATTTCACATTTCATCATGAGTACAATATTTTTATCTTGTTTAATAACAATTTTGCAATCATCAGTCCAGTCTATACTACGTATCTCTGCGAGAGGGTATTGTTTCATGCTATTATGAACAGTCTAAGTGTCTTGCTCTCAAAATCGCTGGTTGAAGATTAACCAGAGAGAGCATGTTCGCCCCTAATTAGGATTACAGACGCACTTGCATACTGGTCCCGGGCTTTTCTTGTTCGCAGTGTAGACGGACTTTGTAACCAGAATGTGAATTTGGCCTGGCTATTAATGTTTTTCATATCGACGTAAGGTATATATTATAACGACAATAAGCAGCATTATTACAGTTTTCAGGTTTTGTCAAAGCCTATAGCTGTCTAACGTCTGTGTTTCTACACACAAGCTTGGATGCGACACAGTTGAATTTAGGAAGTTATAGTTGAGCTGTATAGCTGAGCTTCTTCCATGTTGCAATCATTATGAGATGTAATTAGCTGTCAAGCACCACATTGAATGCTTCGCTGCAGGAGAGAGAAAAAAATGATAGTAAGGGCATGACAAAATGTCATTCTTTTAGCATGTTAAACAATAACATAGGTGTACTTTGAATGACAAAATGTCATTCTTTATTATGTGAAACAATAATAGGTGTACTTTGAATGACAAAATGTCCTTCTTTTATCATGTGAAAAAATAATAGGTGTACTTTAAAGCTGGCTGCAGATCATTGATTACAGATAACCACGTATACCAGTCTGCCCTCATATAAAACCCATTCAAACGTTACAACCGCTTTTACAAAATGATGTAGGCCCACACAATCATGTTTGTAGATATTTTTCCGTGACGATATGGATTTAATGTTCACACATTTCAGTACGTGGAATCCAGTTTGCCAGCATCATACGCAGTTATTGCTCTTCTGGGCAAGTTCAGGCAAGCTCTCCTATGAAACAGTATCAGAACATTCTTCTTTAGAAAGGTATACAAAACCCCTTATGTCAGTAAAGTGGTTTCTGACGTCACTGAGACCAAAAGAGTATCCCTATATCATATACGTTCATTGTGGATTAAACATAATTATAAGTAAGTATATCGGCAATGCAAAACTTGCACTATCAGAGAACAGTGGGAACATCGCTCTCGAGTTTTCTGCAGGCGTTTGTGTCTAAACGATACTTCCATCATGGTAACCGACCAGCAATCACACTCTGGAATTTGCTTAAGTCTGACATCTAGATGTTTAAAAAAAAGGAAAGAAGATAAGTCTGGGCTCCTGTTTACGGACACTCGGGTGCATTAATGTAACGAGAAAATAAAACGTTCCATCAAAGTGTAGAATGAGTCTGAACGTGCAGTTTCGGTTGCTGCTTCCCAGCTTAAAGGGGAATGAAACCCAAATGCGATAATATGTGGGTTGAGAGAATGCCAAAAATATCAGTAGAACACATTTGTGAAGTTTGAGGAAGATAGAACAATTCTTTCAGAAGTTGTGAAATTTTAAAGTTTCAATATCATGCACCAACCCATGATGATGATCTCAGGAGACAACATCAATTCGTGATGTCACAAATGGAAAACGAAATAAAAAAAAGATAATAACGAAATTTCACATTTTTCCTATATATCACAATGAAAGAGCATCTGGATCATCCACCTCCTTCAGGAGGCAGGGGGAATGATGGTACCCTCAATATACATGTCGGGAACAAATGAAAAGAACGTACACTTTTCATAAATAGTGAAATTATTTTGTGGAATTCTCTTTATATCTTTTCGATATGGTTCTCCAACTGTGCCGTCACGTATTGCAAATAATTATAGTCCCCTTATCTATATCCAGCGATGGTTATATCCAACGATGGTGATACTGCATTTTTAAACATTCATACATTTTGAATGGATTGTCCGATTTCCTTCAAATTTCAACAATGAATTTCACTAATGCATTTGCATTCACTCAGTTCACGTTATACATATTTGTCTTTCATTTTCTTAAGATTATCCTTTCATATGTTGTTTGCTTTTTCTCACCGACCGTGATTATATTGAGTTGTGACGTTTTTCCGTTTGTCATTTTGTTAATCATTTTTTTCTTTTGTCGTTTGTTCATCGTTGATGAATTAATTTTGCTGCATGGATCACTGATCCTACAATATCCAATGTGAGAAGAATTAATGGCATCTCTTTTAGATAATTATTCGGACTGTCATGCTCCTATGGGATATCATGATAACTTGTACGATGATGATACGCGTTTAATATATTATTGACGAAGAGGTATACACAAGCCTTGAATATATTCTGTTTGGGCTCCGCAAAATGTAACGCAAAGAATAGCCTTGCCACCAGAAGACAAAATCTTCAAACACAAAGCCTGACGTGAATTTTCTGCTCATTTCGGAGAGGCGTGAGCTTCTCTGTTAAAAGAAAAGGAGATTGCATGAATATTGCTACTGAGTGTTCATAGTTCAAGTTCCTCCAAGACCAATATGGCATTGTGTCGTAGCTCCACTATATGGTTCCAACAAGGAGGTAATAGGCGTTCATCCTTGGTTCCAACAAGTTTATAACCAAAGTGAACAGAAATGTTATGGAAGACGCACCCAAGGCAATTTTGGTGCTACCAATCCTCGCGAGGGAAGTATAGGCCTATAAATAAATCTAGTACCAGGGCAGGTGGTTGATTCTATTATACACAACCGTCTGCGGCTCATGTGCATGCAAAACTCCATTGAACTTCATCATTCCCTACCATCAGACCATGGACCATAATACCTAGTGATTATACCAACACGCTCCAGTGACAAACAATACAATGAAACAAACGTGCAATGCCCTAACATTAACGATGTATCATACTCGAGTAGTTTGTCCCTTATTATATGAGAGTCGCACATGGGGCTGTTCAGAGGTCGTTGTTATGGCAACCTGTAAACTACCGTTCTTTCACTTCACAGATTTTTTCTATAGTGGCAGGTGTATTTTCCTGTATATTACAGTGATGTCCTTGGCGGGAAAACCCCTATAGTATAAGGGAGATCGCGTGTGTCTGCGTGTTTTTCTATCTGCGTTTTAAAGTACAACCAATATAAAACGTCTTTTAGCATTTAACCTCCTGATAATACAGGGCTTTATGATATAAAATAAAACAACAACATGACACTCATTTCTGTAAAAGCTCTATCAGAATTTATGCTGTTATACAAAGTAAGATGTAACACGATGATGTAGTTAATCATGTCTGCCCTTCTTTATAAAATGGCAGAGGTAAATATAACACAAAATAAACTAAATGTAAATGTAAATCACAAATATCTTAAATTTATTGAATGACACTATCATTAGTCTCTCGTTCTCAGTTAATTGCAATAATACTTGGCAAAAGTTAAGAACCCACAAATTGTACATAGATTATGTCCACCTAATATGCCGGTACGCCGAAGTGTTCACACGATAAGACAGCCTAATACAGTTGTACATCCAAGCTTAAATGTTTCATTGTCAAACAGGGTATACCGTATATTCAAGAATGGCAATTCAGCATGCTGGCAAAGTCTGCATTATTCACATGCACATTATACAATCATGACGTAGGATGTGATGATGGTAACTCTAACAATATAATTATGTCGATGACAACGATAATGATAAATCAATCAATATCAATGATTTATAGCAACGGTAATGAAGACATCAGTTATAAAAACAGTATCATCATACGCTATCTATATTTCTGATGGCGATAATGATAAATAATTTTCTTCTTATTGCGTTGGAAAGTAAAAACTTACAATATTCCCATTTCAGTCCAGTGGAGCTATGAACATGGTTAATTGATTGAAATAATTGAGATTTTGAGTATGGTTGAAAACATCAATTTAAAATATAATCGTATAATACATGTCATATCCTAGCGACCCGAATCCATACCAACAGTAACTGTTATAGAGCAAAAGACCCAAACAAACAAACAAATAAACAAACAAAACAGAAAAGAGCAAGAAAATTACCTATATATTGATACTGGTTCATCACTGTCAAATTTGTTAAGTTTTCTGTCAAAACGCAATAAGACATGAGAGCGTTTAAACCAAGGAGGGAATCCTACAGGAGGACGTCTCACCAAACTCGACCATCGCAATATCTTCCCGGCAGCCATCAGCGAATACTAATACATCAACAGACCATAACCCATTATAAACAATGTTCAACCTGAACGTTTTTACGATCTTCACCGTCAACTTGTGTATAAAGGATATCAAATACACAAGAAATTGTCATTCCGGTCATCGCTCTTATTGAATTCAATCTGACACAAGTAGACTGATGGAATTTGCCACTGTAATATGAAATCTTTGTATATGATATCAACAGGAGACATTTTTGTCGTTGCTGTTGTTGTTGCTATACATATTATACTGCGCACTTTGTAACACCCAAAGCGGCCTATGAGGATTATCATTAATTCTGTATTGTGTCAACCGAAGACGGGAATTAAAAATCGACAGAAGCACAGTATCCTCCAGCTTGCGATATATCCTGATGTGCTTTATCATTATCTATCTATCTGTCTATTTTGCTCTTGGTGGATTTTGGTAGAGTGAAATTAAATTACATTTGCTGATTTGAAGGCAATTATAGTTGTAATTTCAATGTATGAAGTGGAAACGTGGACTTTTATGACACAAGTCATGACGATGTCGTGTCATATCAAGTGCCCGTGTGAAGTGTTTAATGATCATAAGATATGTTATAATATTTTCGTACTCTTATCGAGTTTTGTTGCTTGCAGTAACATTTCCAATTCGAAACCCTCAAACACACACACACACACACACACACACACACACACACACAAATGCACTATCATTATTTTTTTCTCTATTTTGGTTACGCGTATACTATACCTTCGAACGCAGACACATTGTGCTTCATGGCATACACACAATATTCATGATATTCGATTAATCCATGCTCAGGGTCCGGCTCAGGGACACCTTATTCTAAATCACCTAACTGGACAAAAGGCACATACCCCATGCAGAATGTAAGTTATACATCTGATGACTCCAACAGCTCCATTGTCTCACCCTGTGCGATGGAAGACGAGCATAATATATCTTTTGGGTCACTGATGTATAGGGCCTATATAAAATCGAATCATGCCTTCAGTAAAGTTTAATGATTAGCAGATTAGTAATGGAAATTTTCTCATTAGTGATCAGTAGTGATCAGTCCTCGATCATACTGTATAGGCTTTTTTTTTGTGGAGTTCTCACTTTACCTAGCCTAGAATATTAATGTACACAGAAGTTCTTTGGAACCCAATTGCTATCAATCACCTGTAGATGCTGTCACGATGCTGCCATAATAATACACACATATACACGGCACACGTACGTTATTTATTGATATTGCACGTATAGATACCTTTATATTCGTAGATCTATTCATATTTACGTTGGAAATGCACATTTGAATTAGTGATGAGTCATCGCGTCTTGTTATTTTGCTTCGTTGGCTATAATGTATTATATTTTGGATCAAAAACGTATCCTCTTGTCTAATGATTGCTTGAAAAAGAGCTTCACGCGATTATGGGTATTTTCAGCTATATCAGAGTTTTGGCATGTTTGATACTCCATAAAGGACTATTTGCAAAATGACATCACTCCTATGGCAACATTTTGCAAATAATTACTATTTGCAAAATGATGTCACAAAGCATTTCTGAAATTGTGCAAAGCTTTGCATCGTCACTCTGTGACATGTAACAATTTTTAACAAACAATTATTGTTACCTCACAAAGCAATTCTGACATCGAGCAAGTAACACCCATAGATGGGACTTGTTGAAGGGATTGTATAGTTTTGGTTGACACCTAACGTCAGGTTTATAGCATTTTTGGTGAAATAGTGAGAAACCTCTTATGAAATATGGAAGAGCATCTAATTTCAAGAAGGATTCAATGTTTATTTGATGAAAATTTGTCTAGAAATCGCTGAGATATCCAAAAAAAGCTATTCTAATAAAAAAAAATCTCTTGTTTTTTGGACATTTCAGTCATTTCAAACCCGATTTTCATCAAACAAACTTTTGATTCCCCGTAGAATAATATGCTCTTTATTATTTCATAGCGTGGTTTCTGTATATCTCGCAAAAATGTTACAAGCTGAATCCTCACATCACCCAGTATACTGTACAGTCCCTTTAGTTTTCTCGGACTAGTCAACATGATCAATGAGGATAACGTGACTATCCTATAGGGGAGGGGCGGCGATATCGCTGCTTTCAAGGGATTCGAACCAAAGACCTCGTGATTGATAGTCCTTGGTCTGAGCGACAACAGCACCAACAGATGCGGTTGTATATAGATAATGTTGTCCTCCGGTGTCCACAACAATCTAAGCGAGGCTATCAGCATGACAATGGAAAAAGGACGGTCCAGTTACCTGAGGGATTCGGACAACAATACCAATCGGACTTACTACTGTGTGAATGGTGGACTTATCGATGTTTCGTCGCAAGTAAGACTGTTACGTCACTGCGACAAGAGGAGAGGAAAAAAATAAGCTCAACAAAGTGTCAAAATTTTCATTCTGGCTCTATTTTTCCGCCATGCTGTATTATCGAGCGAAGAAAGGAAAAGAAACCTTAAAATGTATCTGTCAGATAACAGCTTGAAGAGGATAATTTTAACAAAGGAACAACCCCTGTCGAAACCTTAGTGGGCAAAGGTGTGTCATGATGCCAAACACATACTATACCAACTTTGAAGCTAAAACGCTTTATTCATAGTTCTTTTTTATCATGCCCATCGTTAGTGACTCTAATTAGGCGTTTTCACACCAGCCCGATGTTTCGAAATAGTGCGCTATTTTCTGACTTGGGAAATTGGAAAATATCTCGAGCTTGGATTTTTATCGGGCTGATGTGAAAACGCCTTATAAGTGACGAATTTAGAATTTCTCAGGTCTTTGTTGCAAGTTGGTAATGTTTTGCTCCAGTTCTTTTTGTTTTATTCGTCGAATTTGTTTTGATTTTGCACTTCGTCATGCATACGTTGAAACAAAAACAAAAACACACAAAAAAATACTGCAACCAAACATGCTATTATATCAATGTATCACTTGACTGTCTGGACTGTTGCTTTTGACAATTCTCGTGAAAATTCCGCCAAAGTGGTGTATAAAAGCAGTATGTTGCTGCTAAGGACAAATAGCAGTGAATAGCAATACGGCGTGGAGAACGGCTTTCAGAGTGTCGACTGTCCTATATGATGTAACATGTAATGTGACTATACATTAATGGGTGGTCCCTCTCCATGGCAACGGCGACGCCATGTCATCGTTTGGACTTTACACATTGGAAATTAGGCCTACTGTGCAACCAAGGCAACAGCGTCGCAGTTTGTTGCAAAAAGTTGATCCCCCTCTCTCCCCCTCGTTCTTTTCTTGTCTTTCCCTTTATCACTCGCTCTGTCTCCTGATCCAATTACTAAAATGCCGCATAGTCTCGAGAGTATACGGTATAGCATAATACTATACATATAGCAAACATAACGCTTTACACCAAGCGTGCATTTTGGTAATTGGATCAGGGATAACGTGTTATGCGTCGCACGTCAAAAAAGTGTCGATTTTCGATGTTCGATTTTCCAGTGGTCAAATTTGCCTTTACGTTGCACGCCAAAGTGATTTTAACAGATCTAAAAAAAGATATGTCCTTCATTGCTATGTTTCGTGATTAGCGTGAACAAGAGGTTTAATCACACCCTATAAGCAATATTACAAGACAACTAGTGTATCAATCTGCCGATTACAAGCAACCTGAAAGTAATGAAATAACTCAGCTCCCTTAATTGCCACCAACAGTTCATTTTCACCCCCCTTCTCGTTCTCTCCCCCCTTTCGATACGAAATTGAACCCCTTTTTACATGCTTGAAGTCTTGTGCTTTTTTTAAGATGTCCCGTAAGTGATACAATAATCATTAGTCCCTCCCCTTGTCGAGCTAAACAAAGGGGGCATTGGTGCCTACATTGGTGCGCACTGAGCTAAGCATGTATTGACCGGATCTCATGGAGTCCTCACGGCGCTTCATGTCTACACTCTCTAATACTTCGCTTATAACGTGAAGTACAGATTAGAAGAGGATCTCAGAGGAGAGAACCAATCGTTGGAGAACTTTTGGATGTGATTTTCGAGTATTTTGAAGTCCTATGATACAGAGTACATTATACACCTTATCAGGGACCTGTGGAACATTGCGTCATAATGGATGATAATCGTCATCCTTGATTATCTCTGCGTGGCTTTTTGTGAAATGGCCAAGCCGAGAAAGTTACCTCATCTTGATTTGGAATTTGAAAGAGCGAAAGCACCTGCCGTAGTGACGACCTCTCAGCTGGGCGCAGAGTACCACATTCCTTCCCATAAGCATAAAGCTGGTAGGTTCTTCGACATACATAATTATAGTGATCGTATATATTAGATGTATGCATTCATGTTTCGAATGAAGAATTATCTTTTACAAAATATAATCACGATGCTCATAAAGGCGTTTCACTGGTACGTATGCGTTTGTTTTCCTTTATCAAAATGATGGCTTATCTGTCAGAATGTAATACACCCAAAAGGGTGAACCAGGGAGGTGGGATTCTTCCCACCTCCCTGTATATGAACTGTGCGGGAAAATAGGACGTGCGTTTTATTATGAGAACAATTCTTTTTTTTTTTAACGCCCAGTATGGAGTTTTGATTGATTTTGAAATTCATTCTGGTCATTGTGAGCATGTTGACGTGTAAAATCCCTATATGGATATAAGTCTTTATTATGGGCATCACGTGTCTGTATTGATTTTCATTGTTTTTAACTTAATACTTTAAAATTTAAGTGTTCCATATACGTCATGTTGCCCTCTGAATATACATTGCAATGACGGTTGTATATTAAATCTAAACCATGTTCCTGAATAATGTGATTCACGTTGCAAGCATATAAAGCGTGTATACTCACCAGTGTGTCATTCTTGAACAGTCATGATAGAATTATGCAGTGCACCAATAGGTCTTTAAGTAATCAGCGAGTAGCTCTGTATAGGACCTAGTGGCTAGATACAGAATCTTTTAAGCAATCTTGTCATTATTTCATTTAATACAGTGCACGGCCATAATAATGACCAACACCACCCCAAAGACCATGGAATCATCCCGAAAACCACAGTTTTCACATCAATTCAAGAGATGTGTTTGACAATTCTTGAGACGATGATATAACAATGTCAGCAATGTTACTAATAACAACTACATATACAACAACAACGATGAAATGTGTGCATGTTTTCTCATATTATAGAATATAATATGCGGGAAGAACGTTACGGTGTAACTATACTGTACACACGCATGACACAAAATGGAATACTTTTACGCTAATAAATGTAAATGTACATAAATATTATCATAGTGTAAATGTATGGAGCATGCAGGTAATTTTCATTTTAGCAGTATACGTGATCTTGATTGAACTGAGTGGATTATCACTCACATCAACTGCAACTAATGCTATAGAAAAGAATATAAAAAAAAATAAACTGCTCATGATGTTGGTATTAGTAAATTGAATATCCTGCTCAACCTGAAATTGACATTTCATGGATGATGCAATTCAAATTTCTATAAACACAAACAAATACAAAAAAGTTATATGTTTCATGATATTCCATTGACCAATTATACAATGCATGAGCGTGTCGTATGTTGTTCGACACACACCGGTTTACTTGTCTTGTTCACACCTGTTGTTATCTATTGCAAACTTTGATGCCTCGTGGGCAGTCATGACTACAGTGAAATCAATTTATGTTCAAGTTGACATTTAGTAGACAGAAACATTCAAACAAACAAACGGGAAAACAAGAGTAATTACTAACATTTTTTATTTCAAATTTTTTTAATGTTTTCATGTGTGTGTGTGTGTGTGTGTGTGTGTGTTTAAGTGATGTCAGTCTCAATGACGATATTACTCCTTGTATACAGGCCTCGAAATAGGATTTTGGAGGGGCACGGCCATTTAGAAAAGGGCACTTTTTCCAAGAGGCCAGGGCACTTAAGTCAGTCAGAGGGGCACCAAGGCCACTTTGGAAAGGGCATGTTTGGTGTTTATGAAAAAAGAAAGAAGAAAAACAAACCGAGAAAAACAAACAAACACACACACACACACAAAGTGCAAAACACAACAAAAGCCTCTTCCCTACAGCTGTAACACATTCCCGATCTCCGCGTTTCTATCAGTGAAACAACATTTTTTTTTAAACAGGAATAAAACAACAGCAGGTATTGATTGAAACTCGACACCCTTTCAGGCCAGCCAGGCTGCCATGAAACTTCAAAGCACATTCCGACAGCTGGCTGGTAAAACCACAAGGCAAAGGAATTTGCGTGCGCGTGTATGATTAGTCTGTGACAGACAGTTCATGACCTCCAAGAATGCGCCAGTACGCCCGGTTTCTTCTGTTGATTGGTCTCTCTCTCTCTCCACCCCTCCCCATTCCCCACTCTGGCACACCTTGGCATCGTGGGATTTTTCTTTTTTTCTTGGTGAACTTGGGAGTTCACTCTTCACTACTCTATCTGAATATGCGCTGCCTAGCTAGTACATACTCGCCGCCGCTGCACTGCGGAGGCAGTCGGGACGGTAAAAGCCGGTCGGGCGTACATGTAGGTACGTACATGTCGTCTCGCATCTCGGAAAGATACTTTGAGTTTGAATCAGATATATCGGGACGCAAGTGAACTGAAGGTATGATATTTGAGATCGGGAAAGTTGTTCAAGCTTATTAAAGAGACTTTGAGAAAGGGCATATCATACGTCATAGATAATAACTTTCATTCTAAAAGGGCACCACGGCCCCAAGAAAAAGGGCACATTTTTTTTTGGCCGTAACTTTGATCAAAAAACAAAAGGCATTGCGGCCAACGAGAGGGGCACCGACGGCCATGGCCGTCGGTGACCGTCGGTTAATTCGAGGCCTGTTGTATACATAGACGAGACAATAAGGTATTGCATCGCTGGATTACGCCTGGCAATGTCTAGAGCCTTTTGTCATTATTTACCAACAGTGACAAGTTCCCTCATAATGAAAAAAAAAGGAATATCAATTATTGCTTTACGATTTTTTTTCTCTCTCTGAAATAATTCGATGATTTTTTTCTCTCTCTGAAATAATTCGATGGTATTAACAAATAGGGATAATGATTTCCTTCCTTCTTTTTTTTTCAGAAACAGGTTACTTTAAGCGAGCGGAATTTAGCGAAGATCTCTGTTCAAGTAACTGCGGCGGACTTGAATGAGGCCTATGCATTGTCGTGTATAATTTGCATATATTTTGTTATTACTTGTAGTCTAGCAGCCAGAAAGGGTCCCCGTGCACCCCCCCTAAAACAAAATTCTACGATATGTTCGAAGATCGTCAGAACCTGTATTTTCCGAATCCGGTTGTCGCCAGCGGAAAAAAAGGTTGCGCGCGCGTCTTATTTGCGTATTTCTAAAATGGCCGCCGCCCGTTGCTAGGAGACGGATTATTTTGGAATAACTTTAGTTAGGAATAACAAATTACCATAAAAATGGTATCATTTTGAAGAGAATTAAATTTCCTACAAGCTGATACCCCATTTGATGGGATAAATAGTTGTTGTCATGAAATATTAAGGAAGGAATTATGTTTTTTAGCATTTTTCTAAAAAGATACGGAATTTGGTTATAATGTTCTTTTCCATACATCTAATATGCATTTACAAATAACATTTGAAATTTCCTAAAATTATCCCCCAATCATAGCTATTATCATGTGAAAACGGCTTGACAATACACCAATTCCTTTAAAAGTTACACGACATTAAAGGGGATAAGGTTCAATAGGTTTTACAGCAATATTATTTTAAGGGTTATAATGTCTCCGCGCGCAATTGCGTAGGTTCTGTATCTGGGGTTTGTTGTAGATCACTGCTATCTATTGATCAAATCTCATCGAAATCGGCGAAGAAAGAAAGAAAAATTACACTTTCTATTCCTTATATGAAATAAAAATGCTTTTTTTTTCTATTCTGTGTTAACAAACTCCATCCATTCAGCTTCCCATATGAACAGTTTCTTGTCTTTTTGCATTCCCTCCAAAATCACAACTTATCTGATATTAAAAAGTTAATGAAAAAAATTTGACGTGACAGTTTCCTCTTATTGGAAGATTAAAGTGAAAAAAAGAAGAAGAATCTTATGCTAAAAGCCCTAAGAAATAAAGAACTTGTTAAATGGCCTTTCAGAGTTTAAAATGAAACATGGCTATCTTATTTTTTCATAACAAAATGAAGGGAAGTATCTGTGTAGTTCATGTCGGCCCATACTGGGTTACTATTCTTCAGAAATGGTCCCCGTGCACCCCCCCCCCAAAAAAAAAAAAAAAAAAAAAATCTACGATGTGTTCGAAGATCGTCAGAACCTGTATTTTGCGAATCTGCTTGTCGCCAGCGGAAAAAGGGTTGCGCGTGCGTCTAATTTGCATACTTCTAGGATGGCCGCCGCCCGTTGCTAGGATACGGATTATTTTTGAATAACTTTAGTTAAGAATATCAAATTACCATAAAAATGGTATCATATTAAAGAGAATTAGATTTCCTACAAGTTAGTACCCCGTTTTATGTAATAAATAGTTGTTGTTATGAAATACTAAGGAAGGATTTTTTTTTGTTACATTTTTCCCAAGAAATACAGGTTTCAGTAATGTTTTTTCCATACATTTAATTTCTGTCTACAAATAACATCGGAATTTTCTTTAAGTTAAACCCCATAAATAAGTATTATTATGTGAAAGCGGCTATTCGATACACCAATTCCTTTAAAAGTTACACGACATTAAAGGGAAAAGGTTCAATACGGTTATACAGAAATTTAAGGGTAATGTCGACGGCCGCACTTGCGTAACGCGTGTAATACTATAATAATCATTGCAAGTATGAGACCCTATCACTTCTTACATCCAAATTATTGATTAAATATCATTAAATGTGACTCTGCACCTCAAAACAAACAAAAAGTCGCCAGACATGAATTTTTAGTTAAGACCATATTCTGAAAGAGCAGACTTTAAGCTTTAAAATGATGTATAACTCAAATCAAATGGACTCTCCTAACCTATGTAAATATTGGAAAGAAAGCACAAACTCAGGAAAAGTGTGAACTGAGAAAAGAGGCTCTAAAGTACAGTGTCTATTCAAGCGCTTAATCTTTACCAAACCGTGCTGGCTGTGCGATGAATGGGACAAAAAACAGGAAGTAAACCACCAGAGTAACAACAATGAAGGGATTATCAGATTAAACTGAAATTAAATATGCCTCATTAACACATTCTGTCTATAATCAATATCAACTTTCAAAGCAGTAGCACTGTCCTTTCAAAAGTTATTAGAGTAGAAAGTGAAGAGTGTGGACAAAGTTTTTCAGAAATGAAAAGGGGATTCTAAAGACACACCTAATCACACTATTCTACCAAAAATGTTCGAGTTAAACTGCTAAAAAACACACTTTCCTGCCCGTTTTATGATATCAAATTTTAGCATAATGTAAAAGAAGACCCGCTCTTTCAGAAAATATGAAAAAGTCAAGTTCGGCTAGGTTGACCCATTTCACTTATTTTCAGTCCTCACGCAAAATCAGTGTGTGCGACTTTATGTTCGTTTTGAGGTGCACGGTCACAAATATTGTGGAATATGAAAGCAAATTAAATTTTTTATTCGCTATCACCTTTGATCTACTCAGCTTCACTTTTAGTTTACGTCTTTTTTCATCAAATAGAATGAAGGCCTTACGAGAGGTGTAATTTCATGACGGCCGAAACGGGCTTACCTGGATAGGGGTTTCCAACATATCGATATTAATCAAACTTCTCTTCATCAACTCTCATTCTTCTGATCATCTTCACACACATACTCACACCTCCAATATCACACACAGGCATTCATGCAGGGGAAATGAGCTCAGTCGTGAATTTCGTGAATTTATTCAATACGCCATTAATCAGTGGCGTATCTAGGGGGGGGGGGGGCAAGGGGGGCACGTGCCCCGGGCGCCACTCCTTGGGGGCGCAAAAAAAAACGAAGAAGAAGAAAAAAAAAGAAAAAACGAAGAAAAAAAAAAGAAAAAAAGAAAAAAGAAAAGAAGAAGAAGAAGAAACTCACCGGAAAGAGGGGGGGGGGGGGGGGAAAGAATGGTGGGGGGGGGGGGCAGAAAACCAAATCAAAAAAAGATAAAAACAAAACATAACGATGACTCGGACAAAATGACAATGTTTATTGTGTTCACACAAGAATTCTATGTAAGCTGAAATACAATTTTCGGCTCGTTCGCTGCGCTCGCTCTCTAAATTCTATATAGAAGAAGAAGGTAAGAAAAAAATTTGATGATGAAGCCGACAAAATGACAATGTCTATTGTGTTCACACATGTCATTTTATATTTAGCAGACAAAATGTTTCACTGAGCAGCGGCTGCAATTTCTTTCGTTCTGAAGCGATCGCCGATTGGATCAAAAGAAGGCGCCAACGGTTCCGAACATACGGGGGGGGGGGGGCGCCAAAAAAATCAAACAAGATAAGAACAAAATGTAATGATGACGTGGAAATATACAAATTTCGGCTCACTCGCTCGTACTAATTTAGAGTATTTCTTCAAGCCCTCAGTTTGTTGGTAAAAATCGTTATCTATAAGGCCGTCACTATATCTTGATTAGAATTGTAAGATTTGATAAGCAAAAAATGACAAGTGTTCCATGTTTTGTAAGCTGAAATACAAAAATTTTCGGCTCGCTCGCTGCGCTCGCTCGCCAAAATTTATCAAAACAAAAAGGAGATAAAAACAAAACGTGATGATGATGACGCGGAAATATACAAATTTCGCCTCACTCGCTCGTACTAATTTAGAGTATTTCTTCAATTCCTTAGTTTGTTGGTAAAAATCGTTATCTATAAGGCCGTCACTATACATTGTGTCTTGATTAGAATTGTAAGATTTGATAAGCAAAAAATGACAAGAGTTCCATGTTTTGTAAGCTGAAATACAAAAATTTTCGGCTCGCTCGCTGCGCTCGCTCGCCAAAATTTATCAAAATAAAAAGGAGATAAGAACAAAACGTGATGATGATGCGGAAATATACAAATTTCGGCTCACTCGCTCGTACTAATTCAGAGTATTTTTTCAAGTCTTCAGTTTGTTGGTAAAAATAGTTATCTATAAGGCCGTCACTATACATTGTATCTTGATTAGAATTGTAAGATTTGATAAGCAAAAAATGACAAGAGTTCCATGTTTTGAAAACTGAAATACAAAAATTTTCGGCTCGCTCGCTGCTCTCGCTCGCCAAAATTTATCAAAATTAAAAAGGAGATAAGAACAAAACGTGATGATGACGCGTAAATATACAAAATTCAGCTCACTCGCGCGTACATGGGGGGGGGGGGGGCATTTCATAAAGCAATTTGTCAGATATTTCGTCTGACAAACTGTTAAAAGCTACTGAAATCCTTGCTTCTGATTGGCTGAAAGCAAATTTTGTGCGACAAGTTGTCGGACAAAATGCTTCATGAAATGCCCCTCTGGTTTAGAATATTTTTTAAAGTACTCAGTTTGTTGGCATAGATAAATCGTTATCTATAAGGCAGTCACTATCTTGATTAGAATTGTACGATTTGATAAGCAAAAAATGACAAAAATTCCATGTTTTGTCAGCTGAAATACACAAATTTTCGGCTCGCTCGCTGCGCTCGCTCGCCAAAATTTATCAAAATTCATTACATTTAAATCACCCTCAAAAGACCACTTTTAAGGGCTTGAAAAGCATATCATGTGGACTTTGCTTAAAGTCTCTACCGGGATGGGGTTGGGGTTGAACACTAGTCTTTTTCAGAAATTAGGGGCGCAATTTTCGCGCTTGCCCCGGGCGCCGTTTTCCCTAGATACGCCACTGCCATTAATGCATTCATGGAACATCAAACTCGAATGCTTTATTTAGATGTCGAAATAAGAGTTACATGTATACCGCACAAGCGAAATATTTCTCACCATGCTCTAGCATGAAATCAATTTATTTTTTAAGATAAGATCGCACATACGTGTTCTCATTCTTTGGTGGTTCGCCTGATGGTTTTTAAACATATTGCTCATACGTTTATTATTGCCAAGAAACTAATAGATAGATTACAAATACCAAGGAATGGCATTGATAAAAACGAATAGTTGCAAGTCAAATCCAGTCGCTTTCAAATTCTGTGTTTTTTTTTTAATAAAAAATGATTTCATGCACTTAACTTTATTACATGGGTTGATTTAAATGCAATACAACGTAAACTTGGTTGTTAAATCCGTTAGGAGTGACTAATAATCAATATCATACAAAAATGAGAGAGAGAGAGAAAAAAAATGTTATGGATAAGTAGACCTTAATGCATGGATCTATAAAACATGAGGGAAATGTCTGAGGGAACATTAACCATGCATGCGTGTATGTATGTATGTGTGCATGTATATACTATAACTATGTATATATACTATATCTATATCTATATATAAATATATAAATAAATAAATATATATATATATATATATATATATATATATATCAATCACGTTTATATTTATGCAGGTTTGTATACTTTTGTGTTGTGTGTGTTTGTGTTCAAGGATGTTTGTGTATGACTAATGTGTTAAACATTAGACATATTCAGAGTGTAAATGTTTAACCACAACGAATACAATATTTTCATGTTTTCCACAGAAATTAGACATCTATTATAATTAGATAAATTTGCTAAAATGATTTGAAGTGTATCTGCTATAGGCGCATCTGACGTGCAATCCACTTTATAGAGCGCATGTAAGTTTCGCTGGAATAACAACTCATGCATGAAATAGATACACCATCCAATGTTTTCAGATATCCATGCCCTACTCGTCCGCCGGTCCTTTTTAGATAGAGTAACTATAAATGTGCATGATCGATACCCAAAAGATTATTGACATTGCACGTTAAACACTTTCACTAGGTTGCCATTGTCGCGAGTCTCGATATGCTAATACATGTATACTATCTACCACAGATCGATTCTTAGTCTACGAGTGACCGTGGTGATCTTATCATGGCTTATCACATCTTGAGGTCTATGGTGGTAATCGTGTTGATCGTAGAAGAATTATTGGACTGTTCGAGAAATTACTACGATCAACACAATGTCTTTGACTGAC
This sequence comes from Diadema antillarum, assembly GCF_040938485.1. NCBI lineage: Eukaryota > Metazoa > Echinodermata > Echinoidea > Diadematoida > Diadematidae > Diadema > Diadema antillarum. The sequence goes on along the minus strand of NW_027271043.1, from coordinate 139,780 downwards.
ATCAAGATTTGATTGTCTGATGATCAGCACGATTAGTCCCCGAGTAAGACCACGATTTCGGGCGAATCGAGAAAGTGGACCCAGCTTAGTGAATTCCACGAGAGTGGTAACGTACCATAAGGATAATCAACACGACAGTTTCAATACCGTACATATCAATATTTACATATCTTCAAAGATTACTTCACCTATGTAATCTAGATTCTTTTGTATGCCTCCGCCAAGAAGTGGTGCCGGAGGCATTATGTTTTCGGGTTGTCCGTCCTTCCGTCCGTCCTTCTCTCCGTCCGTAATGAATTTTGTGGACAGCGTAACAAAAAAGAAAAAAAAAAACCTGAAATTTGGCATGTATGTGTATTGGGGGTGAAATTCTGCCTATCAACTTTTGGGTGCACATGCTCAAGGTCAAAAGTCAAAAGGTCGAGGTCAAATGCTTAAAATTTCACTATTTCCCTCATATCTCTGCAATGCCTAAAGATATTTTCTTGAAACTTAGTGTATACAGGTATTACCCAATTAAAATTCACTGGTAAAAGTTTGGGGTCATAAGGTTAAGGTCAAATGTGAAAAGGTCAAGTGAAAATGTTAAAATGTTACTTTTTTTCTCTGTATCTTGTATATTGTTCAAGGTATCTTCATGGAACATAGTATATATTATGCATGTACTGACTGGAAGTGATTATCTAGGGAATTTGGGGTTCATGGGGTCAAAGGTCAAGGGCAACACTTCAAAATGTTATTATTTCCCTCATATTTATGCAATGCCAGCAGGACTTAAACTTGGTGTATGCATGTATAACCCAAAATAGAGATTCTCCGGCAATTTCTTTTTTTTTTGCCAAAAAGGTCAAAGATCAAAGATCAAGAGAAAGTGCTGAACTTGCTTCTTCCTCCATGTCTCGGAAGTGGCTCATGGTATCTTGAAACTTAGTACATATTTATGCATGTTCTGCCTGACAGTAATTCTCTTATGAATTTTAGGGTCAAAGGCCAGATGAAAATGGTAACAATTTTCTACTCAATACAAAAATTGCACTTTTTCTCCATACCTTGAAAATTACTTAATGCATAAACTTATGAAAGGGCCAAAGTCAAGTTAAAATCCTATTTAAATCCCCAAATACATGCTCTCCTATTCATCCAATTAGACCTAGGTCAAGGAAGGTGACCATTTTGAATTTTGAATGGAAACAATGTCATTATCGTTTTCAAATTCCCAGTAACAGGGCATTTAATCTTGTTGCTTTCGTGTGGCCTTTCTTTCTATGATATACAAGAAGTAAATTTGTTATTGCTTTCAGCAATAACAAATTTAGGCCCGTTTATCTATATCATGACGAACCTCCGGAATAACGAACCTTTGGGGGAAAAAAAATGAACCTTCGGAATAATAAACTGTGACCAATATTGTTATATTGTACAAGCTTTAACGCCGACATCTATTAACCTACTATATTACTACTTTCACTCTTTGAAAGGAAACACGCCTAACAACCAACGACACAACAGGAATGGAAACAATGTCATTATCGTTTTCAAATTCCCAGTAACCGAGCATTAATCTTGTTACTTTCGCGTGGCCATTCTTTCTATACTATACAAGAAGTAAATTTGTTATTGCTTTCAGCCGGCAGCATAGCTTTCGATGGTTTGTGATATCATTAGAATTAAAACATTGAGCTCTCCATAGCTGACAATTGTAAAGTAGTAGCCCGCCAAAGTTGGATTACCTTTTTTTGATACGCACTGTATAACCTGAAAAAACAGATTTATTGGGTTTTTATCAATTGTACATTATAGCCACTCAAATAATGATGTATTGTTTGAGTTAGTCTTCGTACACCACTTAATTACCAACTGCTAATAGTAGTCGTAATCTTCGTTGTAATATTAAACTAGAAATGTCGCTATGACGACTGGTATGCCTCCGCCATAATGCATGATTCTCCTAATAGGTCTATAGTACATGTGGACAATGTGTGATTACATTTTCACAAAATTGGCAAAATATTATAATGGCATGTTTGTCACAAATGTGTTGAATGGTCACCTTCCTTGACCTAGGTTTAATTGGATGAATAGGAGAGCATGTATTTCACTTGATCTTTGACCTTTGACCTATCGCAGATTTTTTTTTGGGGGGGGGGTGCACGGGGACCATTTCTGAAGAATTTATGATGTAACCCAGTATGGGCCGACATGAACTACACAGATACTTCCCTTCATTTTGTTATGAAAAAATAAGATGGCCATGTTTCATTTTAAACTCTGAAAGGCCATTTAACAAGTCCTTTATTTCTTAGCGCTTTTAGCATAAGATTCTTTTTTTTTCACTTTAATCTTACAATAACAGGAAACTGTCACGTAATTTTTTTTCTTTAACTTTTTAATATCAGATAAGTTGTGATTAATTTCACGTTCTTGGAGGGAATCCAAAAAGACAAGAAACTGTTCATATGGGAAGCTGAATGGATTGAGTTTGGTAACACAGAATAGAAAAAAAAAAACATTTTTATTTCATATAAGGAATAGAAAGTGTAATTTTTCTTTCTTTCTTCACCGATTTCGATGAGATTTGATCAATAGATAGCAGTGATCTACAACAAACCCCACATACAGAACCTACGCAATTGCGCGCGGAGACATTGTAACTCTTCAATATTGCTGTAAAACCTATTGAACCATATCCCCTTTAATGTCGTGTAACTTTTAAAGGAATTGATGTATTGGAAAGCCGTTTTCACATGATAATAGCTATGTTTTGGGGATAATTATAGGAAAATTCAAATGTTATTTGTAAATGCATATTAAATGTATGGAAAAGAACATTATAACCAAATTCCGTATCTTTTTAGAAAAATGCTAAAAAACATAATTCCTTCCTTAATATTTCATGACAACATCTATTTATCCCATCAAATGGGGTATCAGCTTGTAGGAAATTTAATTCTCTTCAAAATGATACCATTTTAATGGTAATTTGTTATTCCTAACAAAAGTTATTCAAAAATAATCCGTCTCCTAGCAACGGGCGGCGGCCATCTTAGAAATATGCAAATTAGACGCGCGCGCAACCTTTTTTTCCGCTGGCGACAACCGGATTCGGAAAATACAGGTTCTGACGATCTTCGAACATATCGTAGAATTTTGTTTTAGGGGGGGTGCACGGGGACCCTTTCTGGCTGCTAGACTATTGTGTGTGACCGAAATCTATGTTATGAATACGCGACAACATTTTGAGATTATTTCAAAAGAAATATACGTATGGCATAATAGACCCTTTATGGAATAAAATGGTGGCATATTTTGCCTCAGATTTCAAACAATATATACGTCCACCCATACTCGATGCATTTCAGAACCTGCAATCAGCTTGCTTAAGTTTTTCGTTGCTGTATCCGGAAAAAAAAAACTCTGGAAAGCAATTCAGTTTTCAAAAAATGCTTTTAATATGTACTTACGCTTTGAATATGAAAAACTGGTCGTTTTCCTAACATCGGTAATCATCATTCATGCAGACTGCTTCTGTAAAATATGCGAATATAACAACAATAACAACAACAACAACAACAACACGAAAATAAGAAAATATAGTTAAAACTTAATACATGTACCGTCAATATCCAAAGAACGTTTAGCCAGCAGTTCGCCTCTGTATTTTTTTTTTCGTCTTGTTGTATTGTCGTTTCCAGTATCTTTGTCTCTTTTTCGACGATCTCAATAACTTTATACAGTCATGTTCGCCTACATCAATCAATAATATCAATTGCGCCAGGTATAATATTTCCCCCATATACCGTTAAGTGCCTGCGACGTATAATGCTCGCGTATTTATTGATTTCGTAATATACAGTCATCTATCTTTATTCCTTTGAAACAATTAGATCCATTGATCTTCCAATTCAACGATTCACTAAAAAATATGATTTTGGAAAGATGTAACCCTGCCTGGACCCACCGGATCTATAGGCTATTCTGAATCCCCCAACGTGAAGAAATCATTTGTGAAAGGAGGAGACAACTTTACAGCGATTATGGATAACGTTTTATCTAGGAAAGACAATGCACCTGAAAAAAAAAAGTCAATACTTTTAGAAATAGGCTTATATAGCGTTGAGAAATTGAATCCATTTGTTTTTCTCTTCAAAATCAATTAGTATCAGCTATACTGGCAAACGACCTAAGAATGATATTGATTTTAAAGGCATTGTTTTTCATTTGGAGATGAAAAGAAAATCCAGCTTATATAGTGCTTCAAAATATTTCTCAAATGTGAGTTAGGGATAGAAACAAAGAATATGACAATGTTAACAATATATTCAACGTAAATATTGTTAGATATATGAACAATATGATAAAAATTGATTGTTATAAACCATCTGCAGTTATACGGTTTATTGAGAAAATATATAGTGATATCTCCTTTTATTTTAGGTTTTGTTGCGACTTTTTTTTAAATATGGCAGGCTGTTTTGTGATACAACTGACCTACACAATACTCATATTCATCAATGTGATAGCTAGAACATTTTTAAATCATTGCTCCCAAATGTTACAGTGCCTTTAATCGTGCAGTTAGACTCAGAGGCAGTCTTTTTTTTTTTTCAACAAACGTCGTCACAGTAGTGAAAACACACCTATTTCATTCAGCATACAAACTCAATAATTTCAATTTTCACTCATTCCTCTATTTCTTTCTTTCTCTGTATGCAGTGTTAGGAATTTCTGTGACCTTTGAGCATTCCAACTGAGGGGTGGGGGACATTGGAAATAGCCCTGTTATTACTATATTACCGTATTATCTTTTAGAATGTTATTATTATCATTATCATTATTATTATCATCATCATTATCATTAAGATGATGATGATGATGATGATGATGATGATGATGATGATGATGGTGACTTTATTTTGCTTTTCACGGAGTGGGGGGAAAGTAGGCCCTATAATAAGCAGAGGCTCATTTTAATTGCTGAATTGTAAACCTTAGCAAAATACATCGTAAAAGGAAACAACAACATCACTAATACGATTCAGACGAACCTGATGGCCTTTATGTTTACCGACATCCCACAACAACGTCATTCAACAAGATTAGTAGATTAATAATGAAATTTTGGGATATTTAATTTGATTACGTAATCTTATCTCCTAAGTTATTCTAATGTGTCAGGAAGCAGCGGCGAAAGCGAAGATTCCGTGCTTCCACGTTAAAACAAAGGGAACATCTTCGATCGATAGATACTGAGTAGCGCCTCGACAGCCTCCCATTCATTGAGCGAATACACACTAGGCCTACTACTAGTAGTAGTCCGTGAGTTCCAATATCGGATCGGAACCCTGTGCTTGGACCTTCGTGAAGCAGGGTACAATGTACCGACTTGTAAAATTGTGTGACGATGTGCCTGCCTGATCAATGCCGTTCGGTTTACGTGTGTACAGGTACGAACGTGTGTCTGTGTGTTCCACCGTGACAACGGGAGTACACATATCAAGTCTCGAGAAATGTAACAAGAAATTGCCCTTTCCACCTCTTTTCAGGTGAGCACGAACTCAATGAAGTGACCCCGAGTGCACAAGATCTATATGGACCAGATGCTACGAAGGAATTCGGCACAACTCCAGCAACAGCATCAAAAGTTGCGATAGACGGAGTTGGTGAGGAGTTTGGAAACTTTCAGAACAACGGCGGCCCTGCACCCGTGATTACAGAGGCTGACCCCGTCATGTCTGGCCACGGCAGACCGCTGTCGCGGGCCCGTCCCGTTTCGAGAGGAAGCATGCACCATGGGCACATAGACGCTGCCGTGGAATACGAAATGAACAAGTACAAAGATGATTACTCAGAGGAGGCTATGGAAAAGAGAGCAAAAGTCATCAAGGCAGTCCCTACAACAATCGATAGAAAAAGAAGCTTAAGGTAAACATTTATTTATTTTATATAGATCTACAATGTATATTAATTAGGCCTATTATTATAGAAGGTCTTATTTTTTGGAGGGGGGGGGGGGGGGGGGGGGGGGGGGGAGTCTAGCTGGCAGCTACACAGTTTATTTAACACAACAACTGTTAGTACTGTCAATGACTTACTTTTCATTTACCGGCACTATTCCTGTGGGATGGAGGACACTCCACACCTCGCCATGATGCATGTTCACGTTGCTAAACTTTTTACCTCGCCAAGGAAGGAGGTTGAACTAAAGGTCCTGTTTACCTTTGGGAACAGTGATTTTGAAAAATTTCAAAATAGATCTAGGGCCTATGACATTTAATGCATAGGTCCTATAGACGTGTGTAGGTCTGTTATATACCACAAAACATTGTATCATAAAATTTTCACAATAAAGCCTAAAATATATGGAGATATAATGTATGTGTATTTTTCTCAATAAATCATAACTGCAGAAGATTTTAGTCTGGAAATATTCCATAATAAATTCAGGGCTGCCAATATTGGAAACTAGTTGAGAGTGAGACTCCCATCATAGGCCAATGCTATAATTTAGGAGTCAAAATGAGTAAGATCATATGCATGCAAATGAAGTAAAGTTTTAGAGTGAGAAAGGACCAAAATGAGTGAGTCTCACTCTCAATGAGTGAGAGTTGGCAGTCATGTAACTATTGTTCACAATTCAACGATACTTCAAATTTAAATTAAAATTCAAATTTATTTCACATGCTAAAAAGAAAACATCACGTTCACAATAAAACAAAAGAGAAAAATATAGAAGTTTCTACAAACAAACATAGCACTTAAATTGAGGGATCAGTAAAGGCCGTATGAAGCCTATTGAGGCCGAGTCCCTTACAAACAATAAATAGTACGCATGCAATTTCCATCAAATATACATCAAGGAACAAAAACAACGAAAAAACATCACTTGATACTGATTTTAGCGATTGACATTTTACATTGGTTGTTTGTATCCCTAACTCACATTTAAGAAAAAGGCTCTAATGCTGGGTTTTTGTTTCATCTGCAAATGGTAAAGTTATGCCTTCAAAGTGATCATCGGCATTTGTTTGTCTGTTTGCAAAATAACTCAAAAAGTTGTGTATGGATTAACGTGAAACTTGCATGAATAGTCAATATTGACACAAGGAACACCTCACTCAATTTTGGTAGTGATACGGGTATTTCTATGAATTTTTAAAGGATTTTTCAACTATTTGGCATGTATAAGGTCAACAAACTGAAGGGGTTCAAGCTGTGTGTACTTGAGGACTGGTTTATATGCACATTTACATTTGTAAAGCGTGCACTTTGCTCGGGCATGCGCCATGCAATGACATTTCTTTATAAACAATGCTTCTATTTGAGGAAATTGCTTGCGTGTAAGGGTGGAATTGATGAGTTGCTGCCTTTGCGGAGATCTGTGCTGTCCGAGTGCTTTTCTAGATAATGTTGCTACACTCTGTTGTGAGGTCCAATTGGATATTGAACTTTAGACACTGTGTCAGGAGTGAAATTAGGCAAAAATGATGGTACATGTTGATGTAAACACTAAAAGAAGTTGTAATCAAAATCAGACATTTTACTATTAAGATTAAGAAAGTTAGGAAATGGTAACTCTTGCACAAAATGTACTGCAGTTGGTCTAATGTTTCAAAGACACACAAAGTTTAAAACACAACTCAGTGGTCGTGTAGGAAGTATTTACAGTTTTTCATGCTGTAGTGGCCCCCTTGGCAGACAGAATATAAAAAGTTGTGGTTTCATGGCATTTCGATACTGTACGTCATCATTTTCAGCATTTTCAGTGTATGTCAGCATTTGGGAGGTCTGCATACAGTGTAGCTCTAAGTATAAGTATGTGGGTAATTCCGTGAAGTTGGGGCACAAAGTGTTACATTTTAACATACACCTGTAACTCAATACTAATTATGCTATATATATATTGTTTATAGGCTTTACATTTGTATTGAGACCATACATTTTCCTGGAAATTTTGTGCCATTCAGACTCAATTTTGATGAAGTTATTAAAACAATATGTAACAGTGTCCTGTAGCATCGTGACGTGTCCATGTAGCATCGTGATAGTTAAAATCTGGTCCTAAAAGACAAAGTAATGCAATTAGCTTGACCAAAATTTGATATAATATGCATAATTACTAGATTAGTCAGATAGCTAAATACAGTGTATCTTAATTCTCCTTTCCACAGTTTTACTTTTACAAATTTTAAAATTACACAATGTGTCACTCGTATGCTACGCGGTGTCCACCAAATGTAACAAAAAAGGACACCGAATAGCATTGTGATACATTTTGTTATTTTTAAAAAAAAATTAAAACTGTGTACAGGAAATTTCAGATATTTAGCTATCTCATTCATATCTTGTAAATGCATATTGCATCAAATTTTGGTCAAGCTTATTGCCATAATTTGTCTCTTAGGAGTAGAGGACCAAATTTTAAAATATCATGATGCTACAGTACTGTACATTGACATGTCACGATGCTACATGACACTGTTATAACTTCATCAAAATTGAGTCTGAATGGCACAAAATTTCCAGGAAAATGTGTGGCCTCAATGCAAATGTAAAGCCTACGAACAATAAATGTATAGCATAATTAGTATTGAGTTATGCTGAAATGTATTTTTTAAATATCATGATGCTACATGGACACTGCCCCAACTTCATGGAATTACCCATGTACATTGTAGATGTGTGCAGCCAGACACTGCATAGAAATGATCATAATTTCACAGGATATGATGTAATGTTGCCATTCCACAGGCCTGCATTCATGGGCCAACTGCAATTCACTTGTTTGGAAGAGGGCACACTACTCCGCTGTTCAAAGTGATTTTTACATACATTGTACTTCCCTGATGGGGGCAAGGATTTTTTGTTTGTTTGTTTTTTTACTTTTTTTATACTTTCAAGTATGTTTATGATTTGTCTGGTATGCAGGGTTAGCCAATAAATGTTGAGTAGTCTTTGAATATTTTCAAAATTTTTCCTCCAGAATGTTACCAGCATCTGACATACTGCCCAAACTTGAAAGATTCAGGAGTCTATTTAAAAAAAAAAAAAAGGGTAATGAGCATATTAAACTCTGTAGCTTTGCATACCAGTACACTGCTGTGCCTCCCTCATGTACTGCTACAGTGTAGCACATTTGATATGCTGTAAAAGTGGAAATTTTTGCGATGTTGAAATTTTCATGCATTTTGCGCAACCAGAAGCTAGTGCAAAAATAAAAGCACGCAAATATTTTTGCTTGCCATATGTTGCAGAAGTTGATGTCTTGATTCCGCGGAATTAAAAACTGTACGCTAAACCCTTTTTAACCGGCCGAGTGCGAAAAATTAGTTTCACAAAAATATCCACCTTTACAGTATTGGATTAGAGCAAACATGGTACAGTGGATACATTGCTATGGATTTGCTAGCTGAGATCTTGAATTACAGTTTGAATATTGCAGAGCCGTCTTGGAAGGCACCCTGGGGGAATTAAAGCTACAATGTATTACAACATGTTACAATTTTTACTGACAATTGGCACACATGAATGTTTGAGAAACCCTATCCCATTGTGCAAAAGAGGGCTAAACAGGAGTGTAAGCATACAAAATATATTTGTATTATGTCTCCTATTTACAAAATGTACAATGTAGTGCAGGCAGTTTACCCAAGTTTCTGAATACTTGTACAATGTATGAATTGCATTGGTGGTTTCTTTTTAATGGGACATGAAAAACTGTAATGTACATAATGTACATGATAGTATGTAATTTGATACATGAACCATGAATTGTGTAGTCAAAGTCCCAAGTGAATGAAATTCAAAGGATCCAATATTCTTCTACACATCATTGTTTTGTTACTGGTACCGGGTATACTGTACATAGTTGTCTTGTTTATTCTCAAAATCAACTATTTTGACAGATTGATTGCTCACCACGTAGTGCTTCAATTCGAAATGTTTGGTTTTCTCTTTATTTACTGTACAAATGTTTGTGAGTTGAATTAAAACCAGTTAGTCTTCATTATTCCTCTTCAAAATCTACAGTAATTTATCTGTTGTTTTACAGTCATAAAAGTCACCCATATTACATTTATTATTGATAAAAGCAGCTTCATTCAAGGATAGCATAGACTTGCGTAGTGACCTGCTGCAATGAGTTGAAGTTTACGCGGCTACCATGTTTAGCCCCGCCTCTAAATCAAGTGATGAGTCTAAAGGTACTGGAACCGTTGCGCACGTTTACCGGACATCAAGATTGCACATCCTTCTCACTTAGAATAGCAAACAGTGTCACTGTGTTTAATTTGAGCAATAAAGCTCAGAGAGGGAAAAAAAATCTGCTGTTCATAAAATTATATTACAGTGTAATCATCAAGTGTGTATCCCCAGTATAGATTGTATTTCTACTTTCTGTTTATTCCTGTCTACAGTATGAAAGACAATGGGCTGCTGATAGTGTGTTGCCATGAAATAGCTGGTGTTATTATGGACTTTAATAAAAGATTACCTTGTACTCATATATTACGTTTGTATTTCTTCCTTTGTGGCAAGAGTGACCATCAAAAGCAAGCCCTGCTGCTCATTAGATAAGACTATCTTATAGAGGATCTTGGGACCTAACGTTTCAGTTTGATCATATTCATAATGGAACCTGTTGCTGGAAGTAATGATGGAGCTGGTTTTGACCGACCAAGAGATGAGCTGGTTGCTAGGGGAAATAATGGTCATGGGTAAGCATGACGTTTGGCTTGAAAAGTAAAACTTTTACAGCCAGCTATTTATATACCATGTAGTACATATGATTTAAGTGGAATAACACTCCCATACTCTATACGCTATAATTTTCGCGTACATAAATTTTCGCGAATTGCCGCTGTCACACATTTTCGCGAGTAGTTAAATTCGCGATTGGGGGACCAGAGAAAATATGAAGTGGCAAAGAAAGTGTGAATTTTCAACTTACTAGCAAATAAGAATGTTACTAGTTATACACTGCATGAAAAAAACTTACCAAACTCTGCGAACTAGTAAGTTAGAATTCAACATTTTTGAAGTGGTTAAGTCCATCGCGCTAGATTTCTGACGAGTGGTCCCCTTGCGATAATGGATTGGCTCTCTAACGTTACAGTATTCGTAAGTAGACGTAGACGTGCGTAAACAAGCTTAGCCAGTATGGTCTGTTCGGTAAGCCGTGACATGGTATACTAGTACTGAAATGTTTGTATCATCAAGGCAAGGGATTCATTTTGGAAGGTAATATTTTCGTGTGTTGTTAATTTCGCGAATAGCTCCCGACTCGCGAAATTCGCGAAAATAAAACCCCCGCGAAATATATAGCGTATACAGTATATGATGAGAGTGGTAGCATTCTTATTCCGAGTATGGTATGCTTGACATTCAGACTACTAGTATGGCGGGGTTCCTGAATGATATACCATGTAGTGCTGCGAGGCACTGAATATTGGTAATTGATTGAATACTGATAAATTCATGATGTGTTCACTTTTCACATTAGGTGTACACATCCCTGTATCATACTTGCCAACTCTACCACATTTGGCAGTAGACTACCGCTTTTGAAAGATTTCATTAGCATTCAAGCTAGCGCTGCTCGCATAGGCATCCTGGATTCTACCGCTTTCTCAAATGAAAATGTTGGCAAGTATGCTGTATGCGTACGCTCTATAATCACTTCATGTGAAAGATTTGGTGATCTGTGTTTGCTAAATTGTATTTGTACAGTGTATTTGACCCAGGACATGACTATCTACATTGTAGCATCATGTGCAGAGAATATTGCAGACTTTGCAGAGTGTATATAAGAGAATTAAACTCTATCGAGAGGTCTAACACTAATTACATTGTAAGGCGTATCTAAAGTGTAGTGTCAGTGTAATAGAATAGAAGAGTTGTGTCAGTTGATGTCTGTGGGAAACTTTCCAGAGAAGAGGAAACATCCTCGCCAAATAATGATGAAGAAGCTGCAAGTAACATGGGAACAACGAGGAGAAGACCTTCGGTAGCGGAGTATCTAGATACGATGGAGGAGGAGGAGAAGCAAGAATTTTTGTGAGTAACTTGCATGCAAGTTGCTGAGGCCTGCCATGTTTAACTTGTGGAGTTCATCAGAAACACCTCTCCTGAAGGCACCCACCCCAGCGTTTGAGCCATTAATTTATCATGTCACCACTGCTTGAATTTCAACATTGCAGTGTCTATGATGTGCATCTTATAGCTAACTTATGTGTCATAATTTTATTGGTATGGTGATTGTTACATAAACATTTCATTACTGGTCACATTGAATCTTTCATGTGCAGTTTACAGAAGTGCAGCAAAGCTTTAAATTCTGAATGTGTAAAGTTGAACACACAGCATTCATACTGTGAACAATGCATGACTTAAAAGACAATTGAATGAACACAAGTAGAGCATGTCTTTCCTTAAACACCAGTTGGTGATTTTTTAATGTTAAAAGAATGATTGTTGCTCACAATGTAGCTTATCTAACGTGACTGAGTTCATTGATGTGCTGTAGTTGTACAAACTTAACATACTTGTAGCATGCACTGCAGTACAGTTTGTATTCCATGTTAAATCAATGACTTGAAAAATGTGTGGTTAGGTTAATACCCATTGGGGATCATAATGCTGCCTGCTTCTGTTGTAGATGAATTTGATAACTGGCATATACATCATAGCATGTTTGTACATCTGTACCGATCATGCCCGTTTGTGCAGTCCTATTCAAGTTTATTTACATGGCAAAAGAATTTAAATCAAGAAACAGAGCCATTTGTGCTTTTTTGAAGTGGCATTGGTATGTTACTTTTGTACCTATAGCTATGCTTATTGGAATCTTCAAATTTCCAGTGACTGTCACTTGAAATGGTTTGAGATGTGTACAGCGTAATTTGGAGACAAATATAGAAATGAATGCACACACTGAAACCATGTACAGTATGTAGCAGCTTTGATATAACCTATACTCAGTATTTACCCTGTACGCAAATCAATAAAAATTTGTTAGTTTGTCATATTTTATGCTATATGGATATAGCAAAACTAGTGGTCCCCCAGTATGGCACACAAAATAATGTATTTGTTATATCTCTGTGGGTTTTTTTTAGAATCTTCAAGTGCTTCAGCCCATATAGCAACAAGGCAGCCACTGTTTTTTTTTTAATCCTGCCATAGTTTTGCCAAGATTTCATGTATTTTCTTCCCTTCAGTGGCATGAGTAATCATACAGTATCATACAGTATGTGAGTGAGTGTCTGCACTATTTTAAGAAAAGTGCAAATGTGTAATCCAAATACTGACTAGCATACAGTTTGTACATCCATTGTCATAGTGTCAGTGGAGGTTTGTGCCTTGCACCCTGAAGCTGTATTTACTCAAGTGGCACAGTCCTGCCATCACCATTCATTTGCTTTTCACCTCAGGATTACATAACAGCATGTAAAGGGTCTTTCTGTCTGTGCCTCAGGCTGCAGTTGTTGTTTTTTAACTCCTCTTGTTTGGTATGATGTCGGCATGCATGGCAGTGTGTTTTATGTGTGTGTGTGTGTGTTATATTATGTATGCAAGGGAAAGGCTTTAGAAGGGTCAGCTTCATTGCTACAAAGGTGAAACATTAATAATTATCTTGGTTGTACAAATATCTAGGAGAAACATCTGTGCAAGATTGATTACAAGTGTGTACTACAGATAGTAGGCCATGGGGTGAAGCTGAAAAAGAGGCTTAGAAAATGGGTTTCGTTCCAGCAACACTGGCACTACTTTCTGAATGCGGAAATGTGATGTTTTGTACATCCTAAATATACTGTAAAAAGTTCTCCTCGAAATATCCTGTAGTTTTTGCGAAAATCCATATTTTATAAACTGCGACCAGCAGCCCAATACACATATCGTAATGGGGCTGTGAACTGTAGCATACAGGATCATGAGGGAAGTTTTATCGCGGACAAATATCAACTTAAAATCGGGAAAAAATCTTCAATTTGAAGACTTATTAATAAATTTGAAGTATTGATAACAGAGTTCGTGCAAGGTTTGCTTCTGCAAATAGTTCCTTTCTGTTCAAATTGATGACTAAATGTGACTCGGTCGAGAGGAAACTGGGAGAACTACGCTGAATTGACGGTCAGCGCAGGCGCACACATCACTGCGCACAAATTTCGAATCCATTGACTGGATATTAAGCTGTCTGTGTGTGCATGCGCTGGCCGTCAATTCAGTGTAGTTCTCCCAGTTTCCTCTCGACCGAGTCACATTTAGTCATCAATTTGAATAGAAAGGAACTATTTGCAGAAGCAACCCTTGCACGAACTCTGTTATCAATACTTCAAATTTATTAATAAGTCTTCAAATTGAAGATTTTTTCCCGATTTTAAGTTGATATTTGTCCGCGATAAAACTTCCGTCATGATCCTGTATGCTACAGTTCACAGCCCCATGACGCTATGCGTATGGGGCTGCTGGCCGCAGTTATGCGTATGGGGCTGCTAGCCGCAGTATAGTTCCCATGGTGTTTCTAAGCTGAAATACATATACACATTTGTAAAGCACTGCTTTTAGCCATATACCTAGAAAAAAAAGTGAAGTTTTGGTTTAATAGTTGTATTATATCTCATGTTTCAGCTTTTCCTAATGCTGGCTATGCAAAGGAAGACAAGAGCAAAGTGGTTCGAGACCATAAGAGAGAGAGAGCACTGACTGACCGTCAGAGGTCAAGGCAAATGCCTTATATTCTGTTTAAAGACATGTTATTAATCAAATGACTAATCATTCAAGGCAAAAAAAAAAGAGAAAAAATTCAGTGCGTTTGTTTGTGTGTGTGTCCGCGTGCATGTGGGAGAATCTTCTTGTACACACACACACACACCCTCACATGCACACACACATACGCACACACATAGTTATGAAGATTCAATATACCCAAGTGTATTAAAATATTATTCTACATGCCTTGGCCATTTATCACATCAGCATCATAAAAAAGATGATCATAAACATGAACACACACAATGATATAATACATGTATTGATCAGTGCATTACACATACACAGGTGCATAAAAACGCTGACATTATATACACTCATACGCACATATACAAACTCATTTACACACATGAGACATTACTATTAAACAGATCATATTGTTTATCAGTAAACATGTCTTTCTTTTCTTCTTCTTCTTCTTCTTCTTAAGAAGCTTTAATATACTTAGATCACATAGCAATCACGTTGTTCATGAAATATTATACAGTACTTTAGAAAATTTAATCTTCATAAAATTTCTTGAAGTTTTCATTGCTATCATTAGGTTACAGCATGGTGGGACACTACCTCCTTTCATGTAAGATAGCTCAAAATGATAATCAGTCAAATTTTCTAGTTTTAATAAATTTCCTGGAACATTCCATGGTCCAAATATCCTTGAAAGGGTGTAAAAGTTTTGAAAAATGCCAATATATAAAATAAAGGCAAAATTATAGTTTACCCATTCATGAGTGAAAACTGTTGGATTCTGTATTGGAGGCAATGTTTACCTGAAAATCTTGGAGAGAATAAAAAAGGTTTGGCATTAAAAATTATGATAACATTGCAATTAACTTCCAATATCAGAGGATCTGTGCAAACCTGACTAAACTTATGCACAATTTTCATTTGGCTGGTGTGTATTAGTTTTAGCAAACTGATTTTGTACTCACACCTACATTGTACTGACCTTTCTACATGAACATTCTGTTTCAGTATTAATAATATTTACATATTCTTTTTCCCAGAGTGGGAGAAACAAATTTTAATTGTAGTCATTCAGTTTTATGAAAAAAACCACACTCAGGAAAACATCTTTCCTTAGAATAATTCAACCCTAATCAAATCATCATAGTGGGCAGAAATGTTTGCTAAAGGGCGAACAATCACATACTGAGGCAAGGAGTCAAAACATGTTGCATAAACATTGGCATTCAAAATACAGGAAGCAATCTGTATTACAAAGACATTTTATCATGCACAACTTTGGTAAGATGTCAATTCTTGAATATCAATCACATTGACCAAAGCACTGGTGCATATACAGTACATTCTGTTGTTTCTGAACTTTGCACTGAAGTTCTTTGTGTATGTGTGTGAATGTTTCAGTGGTGTATATATATTGCTCCATTTTATCAAGGACAACTTATAGTAACATGACAATGTTTTCATGCTTCAATATCAATCATATTAACCTATTTCCCTTGGCAAGTAATGAGCAGGTTGACTCTGTTGCAAATGATGCATTTTACAGGCAACACAGCAGAACCTGAAGAGCTTCCAGAAGAAAATCTTGATCTTGATGTGAGCGTCTTAGGGGAGGAAACAGATGCTCCTGCTGATGGACCAGGCTCCTCCTTCAGCTTTCGTTTCCTAGCGAGATTCAGGCGTTTGCTATCTATAAACCTCTTGTAGCACGTTTCATGGAATCCTATTCAATACAATGGAGAAATGAACAGCAATGATTAGCCGTTGGATTTTGTTAGGGGGAAAAAAAGGCTAAACGCTAGAGGGAGGGGTTGAACATTACACTCAATATATCATTAAATGTACGGTAGACTATTGACTGCCAATACTTGAATCTTGTAATTACCAATAGGCCCTAGTACTATGCCAGGTAATCATTAACACCTCATTATCATTGTCATCATCAACTACTTCAACTTGTACTTGCAGTCCAATTACTGATTTTAAATTACATCTACAGCTTTCAGCACCTGATCACATGCAATATCAATTATCATAATTATGAATACAACTGCCTTATCATCATTAATACTAGTAATCCTTGGCCTTTCACTATCGCCACCACCCACTGCTTTATAGTTTGGCACAACATAATGGTAATCATGTTTTAGGGAGTTTAATTGTTGAAATTATGTTCTTGTCATTGTTGGTTTTTTAGACCTATTTATATCAAATATTAATAAGTTAATTTAATGAGATGCTAAATGTGTGTTTTGAGGGGGGATTCGCCAATTTCGGGGTGAGAGAAACAGGATGGATTTTTAATATTACTACTCCATGGCCATGATTATGAAAATATAAATTTACATGCAGTTTAGACCTTTTTCAATCCAGTCCTGTGTGTCAAGATTTTTACAAAACAATATCACCGATCAGCCACATCAACCTAACCTGGGCTGTACATAGAACAACATGTAAAATTACATCTAGGCTACATTATAACGGCGCTATGCCATGCCAAGGTGAAATTCAAGATAATTTATCTAAAATGTAACAGACACGCTAATGGCTAAGCTACTGCATTAGCGCCCATTATAACATACACAAGCAACGTTCATAACATAGCTAACGTTGTACTTGTAGTCATCATGGTCATTAACATTACGCATATAACATGAGAGAGACTGCACTGCAGTGTCGACTTCTACGACTGTACGCACGTAAACTAACCTGTAAATTATCCTACGTAGGTTGCAGTCAGTCCCCCGAGCAGCTGAATCACTTCGTTCTGGTCTGCGATTTCACGGTCTCCCCCACTCAATTTGATCCACTCTTTGGCACACAAAATAGGTTTCGTCTATCTTAGGTTTGTCATGGCCGTGAAATTTTCAAACTTCATCGATGTTACATGCATAATAACGCATCTTAAAAGTTTCGGCAGAGCAGACGACGTAGACGCGTCGACAGGCTCACAGGGGGCGGCCATTTTGACTCGTAAACGATAATTCTCGATTCGGATTGGATAACATACATCACATGATCGTTCGCGAATGAATATCGTACACGGCAAAGTGTACATATTCAGCTCCTCAGTGACAAAAAAGTTCACTGTTTCCCCCTAAATTACCAAAATACTACAGGAGGGTTTGTGTCGAACTTTTTCCTGTAGCCTTTTTGGTTATTTGTTTACACGTAGCTGTGGAGAAATTTTAGTGCCGCAGTTGTCGGAACGAAACAAGCGAAAAAACCAGCTCACCCCATGGCCTATAGCACAAAAGGATCTACAATTGTACAGTGCAAATGTGCAGATGGCAAACAAAGTGCCATGCGTGCCTGTATGAATGTAATTTGTTTTCTATCTACGGTAGTATATTCCCTGTATGATAAGTGTAATTTTGGTCCATTTAGAGGAGTTTATTTGGCCAGTGAGGCAATAAATTTTCTAATTTCCCTTCCTTCACGCTTCTAACATCAGTCAGTAGATTTTCCTCACCAAGTCTGCTGAGTGAAACTAGAGATTGTTACAATGTTTTTAAGCACTGTTAGTGAATTTACAAAGGACAGGTCCACCTTCGTATACATGTACATGTGGATTGAGTGAATGCAACATTATGGTGGAACACATCAGTGAAAGTTTGGTGAAAATCCCACAATCTGTTAAAAAGTTATGAATTTTTAAAGTATCTGCGCAGTCACTGCTGGATGAGAAGACTACTACAGTGTATGATGTCACATGCCTACAACGATGTAAGGAAAATAAAAAGAGAATTTCACAAAACTTTACTTTCTGAATAAAGTACACATTTCTTCGACTTGTTACTGACATACATACGCTGTAAGGGTAATGTTATTCCCCTGCCTCCAGAAAGAGAGAAGTTGAGTGCTCTTTTGTTATGCGGGAAAAGTGAAAATATGTTGAATTTTGTTTATACTTTCCTTATATTGATGTACACATGTGACATCACAAGCTATAGTAGTCTTCTCATCCAGCCGTGACTGAGCAGAAACTTTAAAAATTCATAACTTTTGAACGGATTGTCTGATTTTCCTCAAACTGTCATTGATGTGTTCTACAGTACTAATATTGCTGCATAAAATTACACAACCCACATGTCTACAATGTATGAAGGTGAACTTGTCCTGTACTTTGAGCTAAAATGAGCAAGTGTTACAACCTCTGGTTACAACAATGTCAATGTCAGTAATATTATTTAGCGAACATGATACCCTCTTGTATGCAGCCTTGAAATATCCGTGTCAGTCTAAAGCCTTGCTGTTGTTTCCATAGTAATTGATTTGCTGAGATAACTAAAAGTGACCAAATATAAATTTTGTTGCAATTTGACCAAAAAATAAATATCATGTATAGACTTGTATTGATAAGCAGTAAATTGAATGATCTTTGAAGAAAATGTGACACATTATATGTAAATGTAATGACCAAGATGACACACATCTGTTGCCAGTTGAATAACATACAATTATGATTAAAAAAAATTGTAGTTCTTGTCTATAAAAATTGGCAGAGATCTACTCTTCCATTGTGCATTTGCTAATTTTACTGTTTTTAAATAACATGACAGTTTTCCCTCTTGGTACAAATGGATGCATGTTCATGGAGCACACTACTAATAATATGTAGATCTTGATGTGATGAGATGATTTGAAATTATGCATGCAAAGTTACATGCATTTGTAGGTGTGATTAAGAATTCCATTCCAAATATATCTTGCATCACTTTCCAGGATAGCTCTACTGTGCGCTGATGTAAATTTGCATGTGATCCCATGTTACAACAGTAGTCAATACCCTTTTGTATACTTTTATACAAAAGGGTACTTTTGTATACTTTTTTTTATTTTGATTTTTGCTGTATGTCATGTCAATCTTATTACAAAGTGTTGAGTGTGAGTGTGTGTGTTTTTATTTTGCATGATGGAGAGGGAACTAACTATTGTATTGTATTATACAAATACATGTAACTGTTTCATGTTACTGCCTCAAGAAAAAAAAAAATAATGAAAAGAAAATTATTGCCTTTGACCACTCCCAGATGTCTGATGCTAAAATATATGGTAAGAATATGTTTTGGTGCTTTGGTGCTACATGTAAGTGTAAGAAGTTTCTGCCGGTTGATGATTTTTAGCTCACCTGAGCCAAAGGCTCAAGTGAGCTATTGCGATCGCCCTTCGTCCGGCGTCCGTCGTGCGTCGTGCGTCGTGCGTCGTCCGTCGTCCGTCGTCCGTCGTCCGTCGTGCGTCGTGCGTAAACTTTTTACATTTTCATCTTCTTCTTGAAAACCCCAAGACCGATTTTCATCAAACTTGGCAGGTAGCATCCCTAGGGGGTTAGGAACTCAATTTGTTAAAATGGGCACCATGCCCCACCCAGGGGGCCCCCAGGGGGGCCCAAACCCCCCAAAATTAAGGAATCTGTAAAAATCTTCTTCTCTAGAACCAGAAGTGATAGAGCTAAGTTAATACTATGAGTTAGTACATTGATGACTGTAGTTTCAAGTTTGTTCATGGCAGAATCAGGGGTGCCCCCCTTGGGACCCAGGGGAGGGGGGTGGGGAGGGGTTCTAATGGGGCCTAAATTGTACATTTTCATCTTCTTCTTAAGAATCCCATGACCCATTTTCACCAAACTTGGCAGCTAGCATCCCTAGGGGGTTAGGAACCCAATTTGTTAAAATGGGCACCATGCCCCACCCAGGGGGCCCCAGGGGGCCCAAACCCCCCAAAATTAAGGAATCTGTAAAAATCTTCTTCTCTAGAACCATAAGTGATAGAGCTAAGTTAATACTATGAGTTTGTGCATTAATGACTGTAGTTTCAAGTTTGTTCATGGCAGAATCAGGGGTGCCCCCATTGGGACCCAGGGGAGGGGGGTGAGGAGGATCCTAATGGGGCCTAAATTGTACATTTTTATCTTCTTGAGAACCCCATGACCCATTTTCACCAAACTTGGCAGGTAGCATCCCTAAGGGGTTAGGATCTCAATTTGTTAAAATGGGCACCATGCCCCACCCAGGGGGCCCCTGGGGGGCCCACACCCCCAAAATGAAGGAATCTTTTAAAATCTTCTCTAGTATCAGAAGTTATAGAGCTAAGATAATACTATGAGTGAGTACATTAATGACTGTAGTTTCAAGTTTGTTCATAGGAGATCCAGGGGTGCCCCTCGGGGAGGGGGGGGGGGGGGTGGTTGGGAAGGTCCAAATGGGGGCCTAAATTGTACATTTTCATCTTCTTCCTGAAAACCTCATGATGGATTTTCGTCAAACTTGGCAAGTAGCATCCCTAGGGGATCAGGATCACAATTTATCAAAATGAGCACCATGCCCCACCCAGAGGGCCCCAGGGGGCCCCAATCCCCCCAAATTAAGGAATCTTTTAAAAAATAGGACCTTATTGTACATTTTCATCTTCTACTTGAGAGTGCCTGGTCAAATTTTGGTAGAGCTGTGAATAATTTAGATTAGTGACTGCGTGAAAGGTGAACTTGCGATACTCAGGTGAGCGCTAGACCCGCGGGTCTCTTGTTATTTTATACCACTCTTGAATTGGGTATAAGAAAATGCTTCAAATGAGCATGATGAGTGTAGTACTCATGTCATGTGTACATTGTATCTGGTATTTATGATGATGGCTGAAATGATGAAATTTTTCTTGTAGAGTACTACTTGTATATCAACTGATAGTATGTTGGATAGACGCATTCGTAAACTGAGTTTTGAATTAAAGATTACATTTTGATGATTGTTTTCACCTCAGGTTTATTCATGTATTGCCAATTGTATTTCAGCCAGAAATTATGATATTGAGTTATGTGATCTAAGGGAAATATAGGTATTATATATCTTTTTTTTTAAAATATACGTCTGGGGTCTTTGACTGGTTTTTCATCTTTTGACTTTGTTCACCTGTTTTGTTTTTGTTTTTTAATTTTTAGGAAGAAATATGGCAAGGGGAAGCTGAAGGCACTCTCTGGATGGAAGGCTTTCAAGTATAACATTGCTCTGGTGAGTTTTACAGACATGGTCTGGTCTCTCTCATCAATTCATTGATCTTTGTCCTACAGTACAAGCACAAGCACATATTGAGAGACATTAGCGAACATTTCTAGGTTCTTTCCCAAAGCTGGTCATCAGTAAACTTTCTTTTTACCTGTTGCTATAACCTGTTAGTTGTGGTGATGATTTAAAGTAAACATTGTATTGCAGAAAAACTTACAAATTATAAGACTATACAATCAAGTGTTCACAGCATTGTTGCTCACACCATGGACCTAATATACAAGGACATTCATCATATCGTTTTAATTCGTGCACCTGTACATCTCAAAAGTGCCACAAAGACCGTAGCATGCTTCACTGCTTTGATCTCATCATCGTCAACGCCAGCAAGTAGGGAGAAGAACAAGACAGAGATTCAAGAAATCTAAAACTATATGCGCAGAAGTAAATAATCACAAAAATCAAGTAAAGTGAATGTGCAGTTGTGGTGTGTGTATGTTAGGTAATCATGCCTCAAACAATTTCGATTGGGAGAAGCAGGCAGTTTTAATAAAAGAAAGCTAACATTTTGGCAGAATGATTGTCATTTGCGAGCTCAATATTTCACTTTTCCGCAGCATATTCCGGAGCAAAAAGGGATGGTAATGGTAGAGAACAGGTATATCTTGCCATCAGGCAAGGTCTTATACGTGTGCGAAAATGTGTGAATCAGCAATTACCCATCTTTTGACACAGATCTCAGGTTTGCTGCTCCTCATCATCTGTATTTATTCAAAGACATTTCCGTCTGAAAAAGGCACCAGCGAAACAAGACTGACATGAGCGAAACAATTCTTTTGTTAGTGATGATACATGATCACACAATCGTTATTGTCCTGACACCTGAATATACTCATTAAGATGCACATAATCATGTGTCGGCGACAATCATTACATCAAAGAAAGACTACCGTGAACAGTCCATGTATATTAAAGGGAAGCAGTCCTGAGATTTTCACTGTACTGATAATTAAGAAGAGTAAAAAGTATAACCTTTCACCAATTTATATGCGTGGACATAAAAAATTGTCTCTGTACGCGATTTAAAAAAATAATTCCTGCAAGCGATCGTGTAAGAGCCTGCCAAAAAGTGCAACGTCATTGATGCCCTACTCTCAAGTTGACAGCCGTGCCTCAGAAAACCAATTTAAGTGTTCAAAATGATCATATCTGATTTTTTCATAAAATGTGACAATATGTGGTTTTATTATTTCAAACAAAATATTTCAAGCTTATTTATATATACAATTAATATAAAAATAAATAGTAAACATGTATTTATAAATAACTAGGGATGACGAGCAGAACACCGCTGGAAAGAGTTGTGCATCGATGACGTATGACTCTCCACCAAGACTTGCTCATTTGCAGAGTCGCACTTTTTTAACCGAAATGTACGAGCTTATTTGGTGATTTGAAAGTTTGTTTTTGATGAAAGTAGTTCATTGGAGGTACCAACAACAACATATTTTTTTAAGTTTCGTGAGGACTGCGTCCCTTTAACTCCATGCTCACACTAACTATACGTGGGCATACTGTGATTATGACTATAATTAGACACATCTGCAGTTGATTATACCCCCATTGTTTGGATAACAATTTACAGCATCTTTGGAATGCAGAAACTTCTTCTATTCTTCCTTGAAGAGCATGCCATCACCTGTGAACTTCTTCCTTCATACCACCAAATGCAGTGTTTTGGTGGGGTGGAGCAGGGAGGTAGCCGACCTCCCTTGGTGGAGGAACTTTGGGGATGCATCTGTTCACCCAACCAGCTAGCCTTTTTCAAGGACCACTGCTTTTGCCCCTGAACTCTTGAGTGAAGTGCTTTAGACCTGAAGCTGAGTGCCTCAGTTCAAAGGCATTTCTTTTTTTAGACCTGAGATTGATACTATTCATAACTGGAAGATGGCCCAAAAGCACACACCACTCAATACTGAATAATTAAGTTGGTCACTTCTACCACTTGAATTAAGATGCACTTGTTGGCCTTCAGTGCAAAACGTGTTTGCGTGAGCTTTGGACAGTGCTTTGCTAATTGGTTGTGATTTATAATTCCAACAACCAAGTGCTGGAAGCAAAATTTGGTAATTCAGTGCATAAGTTATTAAATTCTAACAGATCTCCAAAGGCCTCCTTGTTGGGTTGGGATATTAGTTGCACATAAGTGTTTTCTACTTGTCCCTCTTGCAGTGACTTTAGCAGAAGGGCCCTTGACAAGAGCTGCCAACCAGCTACAACTATTGTAATTACAAAGTGTGCTAAAAATAGAACTTGTATGCATCAATTTGAATATAGCACATATTTTCCCTAAGGCATAAGTTTTTTGATAGGAATAATCACTATGAGTAATATGTATGAATAACGAATGTTTATGAGTGCAATGGACAGAATATTTCATGAGGTGAAAGATGAAATGATCCATTCAGCTCGGCTGCGCCTCGTTGAATGGAGACAAAGATTTCATCTTTCACCGAATTAAATACTGTAAAACATGATATATTCGCAGCATGAAATTTTTGCAAACTGCCACTGGCATTCAATGCATATAGTGTAGACAAGAACTTTCGTGTGCAATTTAATTTTGCGAATCTAGGCACTCGCGAAATTCGCAAAATTAAACTGTACGCAAACATTCCTCGTTTTACAGTATTCTGTCCAGTGCACGAATAAAAAACATTTATTATTTGTTTTATTAAATGCCTAAAATAGATCCTTGCCATTTGATGTTTTGATTTAGAAACGAGAGAATCTGAGATCGAGAGAGTGCTCACTGAGCGCTTTACGCTCTGAGCGCACTATCGCATAGCCTTACACACTGCAAACGTAAGCGTTTTACATGCATAGTGTGCAGGGTTCTCGGTGTGCGTGCAATGGAGCAAATTGTATGGATCCAAAATTGCACGGTAAATGGAGCCACAATTGCACGGATGATGACGTCATAGTGTAAGTGCTAAATGATCAATGTCAATTATATAACGCCTGAAGAGATCCTTGTAATTTGATTGGTTGTTTGACATTGATTATTCAGTCCATTTCACTATGACGTCATCATCCGTGCAATTGTGGTTCTATTTACCGTGCAATTTTGGATCCATACAATTTGCTCCATTGCACGCTCACTGAGAGCCCGCGTATATATGCTTGCGTTTTGCAGTGTATGTATGCGACAGCGCGCTACATAGCGTGAAGCGCCCAGTGAGCACTCTCTCGATCTCAGATTCTCTCTTGTTTTTATATTAATAAAACATGAAAGGACAAGGATCTCTTCTAGGCGTTATATAAAACAAATAATAAATGTTTTTCATTCGTGCAATGGACAGAATATAAATAATATTCTGTCCATTGCACTCATAAACATTCATTATTTGTATAACATCCAATCAAATGACAAGGATCTCTTTTAATAGGCGTTATATAAATGTTTTATGTACACCTTTGTATAATGTAGTAGAATAGGTATGATGATATGATGTGCCATACATCCGTGTATGCATTGTGTAACATGCCTGTATTGTATACATAACTTCTGCTGAGTTTTTCAAAAGATGTTTGTGCAGTGGGGCTTGAACATAAAAGATACTGATCTATATCAGAGTCAGTTGCATTCCATAAATTGTCTGACATTTTTTTGTCCACCCCTCCCTTCTTTGTGCAATGTTTTTGTAGAACTTCAGGGGCCATAAATGTTTTACTAGTGTAAAAGATAATTAAAGGTAGCACTGGTGAGGGCAAAGGTAAAGGAGTCCAGTATGTATTGTAAATATGCTCTACATTTATGGTATCTATGATTGTATGTACATTCCTGATCACAAGCATATCATTACAGTCCCTATCAAGATCTTGTTTTGCCATTAAATTTCTTAGTTACACATATTAAATACAATTGTACTTCTGTAGCTGCTGTAATATTTGAAGAGTGTTTTAAGTGCAACTTTGCTTCTGATAAGATACACCGTAGATATGGAAAATTATGTACTTGTGCACGTGATTGGGTTTCATTGCCGGATAGCATGTTTGTTTTGAACAGCGGGAGCTTGAAGCACAAAGGGGAAAATGGATGTGTCTCTCCAGAAATCCACAAAGCTACAAGAGTTTGTGAAGTAGCAAAGCATACATTTGTATGAAGAATGGTGATTTTTTTATTTCATTTTATACATTCAAAGGCCATTCCTTGTTGAAGTTGCCATTTTTTAGTTGGAGTAAAATCTGGTAATGACAGTACATGTTTCATAAAGTGATATTAAAAAGAAGGTTTATGAAATTTTCACGCAACACTCAAGAAATTCAAGGAAAACTGTGCTGTCAGGTTTTGTAATCCGAGTGTACAAAACAGATATCATGTACTGTACACCCCTCATAATGTCTTCAAGTGCTTGTCACAGTAAAGTCAAATAATAAAGATTTATGAAGGACACCACATGTACAATATGGTGAGCATGGATTCTTCCATTCATTGCTGCAATGTGTATTGTCATAATAGCCTGAAAGGGTCAGAGCTTTTGTAAACTTGAGAGTTACCTTGAAGACATCTCTTTGTTAAGCAACTTATGTGTGTGTGATGGTTACCGTGAAGTCAAAATGATTTAGTATC
Source organism: Diadema antillarum (assembly GCF_040938485.1). Taxonomy (NCBI): domain Eukaryota; kingdom Metazoa; phylum Echinodermata; class Echinoidea; order Diadematoida; family Diadematidae; genus Diadema; species Diadema antillarum. The sequence continues at coordinate 113,416 of NW_027271043.1, read as the reverse complement.
CAACATCTTTCTGTCCTATATCTTTTGAAGGATGTACAACAATTGTAGCTATACAATAAAGGGTAATCTTTATATTGTGCACAATGTTGGAATCTGTCTCTTATGAAAGGTAAAAGTTGGTACGAGTGCATAGTGTGTTTGATTTTTGTTTGCATTTTATTTTGGATCTTTTCATTTCTGCAAAGCAGAAGGTAGATTGCAAAACACTCCATTTTCCTCATCCTGAAGTACTTTTGAAGTGTGTATGATGTGAGGGGGTTTGTCAAGTGTGCACCATGTTGCACTAATTGCCACCATGGTGTTGAGACAACTGGAAAGAAATTGTTTACTTTATACGTACAGAATAGTATGGGTAATCTGCTGTGACTTACATGTATAATCCAAGAATGTCATCCTCTGTCTCACAATGTGGTTGTTTACACACGGATTCAACAGAAGATGTTTTTTTCATTGTGGAAATGTTTATTTCAGTCTATAGACTAAAAGTGTTTGGCTTGGGGAGAAACTAATGTTGAAATGTGAGAAAGTATAATTTCTACATTTGCTTTAAATAAAAACAGTTGTTTTTTGCATCCTACATGATACAGTGTAAAGCAGTAAGCAGTTGTAAAGTAAGTAAAGTGGTAAGCAGTTGCCATTAGATATTGAAGTGGCAAGTCTTATGATGTGGCCCTTTAATACAATCATGAAATTTGATGTTACAATTTTTTAATAATGTCCAATGAAAAAGATCTATTGTATATTGCAATTTGTGTGCACTTTCATTTTGAATCTCAAATGTATTGTCTCTTTACTATGCGTGCGCGCACACACACACACATACACAACACACACAAATCAGTAAATTATTCTCCACAGAGACACATTGAAAATCAAAAAGTAAAAAATATATGTATATTTTAGTCAAAAGAAAGAATACTATTTTTGCGATTTTCATCTGAATAAACTAACATGCTTTTCCATTCTGAAATTGTAAATGGAGGGAGGGGTTAGCTCAAAGTCTGTTCAGAGGTTCTTTTTAAAAGGGAAGACTATAGCTTCACCACTCAATAATTGCATTTGTTTGTTTGTTTTTTTAAATCTATACTGAAACAAACATAGTCTCCCTGAATTTAATAGAAATTGTGTCTACCCTCCAAATGACTTGTATTTGTAGAGGGATTCACCTTTATTAACCACACGTAATTAATTCTTCCAGGCTGGCATAGTTGATTTATTTTTTTATTTTTTGTTGATAACCCCCCTCCCCCCCAACAGTCTTTTACAGTATCTTTGTTATGAAAAAGCAATGGGGCTTAGGCTGGTCTTTTTTTTTTTTACAAGTGTGAGACCATCAATATGTGATCATTCATTCTCTTCAAATGCAGAAATGGAAGAGGATGAAAGAGAACCTCTACGACTTCAGGTTACGGTTTGAGGTGTGGCGTTCTTCACTGAAAGAGGTGGAAGGTGAGTTTTGAAGTCTCAGCTCTCTCTGAAATTTTGTTTCATTGCCAGACCCCAAGCTTTGTGCTGTGTGCTTGTTCTTGTTTACGTGGGTGTTTTGGTTTGCGCTAAAGATAAACAATCCACTCAGGATAAACAATCCACTCAGGATATCCTCAATAACCTCCGGAGAGCATACTATAGGCCTGTTCACACACAACGAAAATCGAAATTACAATCGCAATCCAAATTTCGGGGTTTTTTTTCGACCGTTCGTACACAGGAAAAAATCGCACTTCGCAGCAAGGAAAGAACGATCAGTGGCCAAATTGCGCATGCGCGAAACTTGCATGACCGAAGACTGACCCCGCGGTCCCAATAGAGTTTCGCGCGCGATTAAAAAATACCGATTTCCGAATCTCGATCGCGCTCACACACACGACGCTTGGCAAAATAATCGCGATTTTTCTGAAAAATCGCACAAATAGTGCGAGTTGGATCGCGATTAGGATCGCGAAAATTAGTGAGATTTTTCTGTCCACACAGGAAAAAATTTCGAAATTTTGATCACGATAAGAAAATCGATTTTTAAATCTCACTTTTTCCCTTGTGTGTGAACGGGCCTTATGTCCTTATCGCTTTCATGGCTTTCTTGCTTGTTTACCAACAGCAATAGCCAGCAAAGAAACCTTTGCTGTCTATAATACACAAAAGATGTCCTTCTTGTCTGTCATTGACCACACTAGTGCAATATTGCACATAGGGAACTGGTCAAATGACCGCTTTGATCATATTTTTTTAAGTATATGCTCATATCATTGAGTGTCCTGTTCATTTTGAACTCAAGTTCATGTCCGAATGGTTGTTTAGTGATACTGATCATTCTTCCTTCCCTCCCTAGAAATGTTGGAATTACATGTATTTATGAAATTTAAATATAATTGTATACTGAATGTTTGGCCAGTTTGTATTACATGTTTATTATTTGTGTAACAGAAGTTTGGCATTGTCAGACCATGTTTCTTTGTGTGTGTGTGTTTGTGTGTGTGTGTGTATGTGTGTGTGTGTTTTTCTCCAAGTAAGATGCCAGTTAATCAGGTCCTTTGATTACCTTCACCACACCGTGATGCCAAAGGCACTTGTTCTTTTGTCGTTTGTGATTTGTTGGTACCTGGATGACTGAAGAATAATGAACCTCCAAATGTGTCCTGTGATTTGGGGTTACAACGTTGTAGGCCATAAGTAAAGATCAAAAGCCAGAGTCAGACATGCTTTACTCCACTTTTTCAGATGTAATACATATATCTATAAACACACACAAATTGCTCTGGTGTGAAGATAAAAAAGGAGCATGAGCTGGGAGCAGTCTGGCACAGTTCCTTCCAGTGAGAATGCAACCAACTCTTGGGCTATCACCATCCCAATTCCAGTGTTCCCTCTCATCTCCACACTTCTCCTGCAGGCAAGTTCGGGACTGCGGTGGTGTCCTATTTTGTCTTTCTCAAGTGGTTGCTGTTCCTCAACACCTACATATTCCTCATCATGTTCGGCTTCATAGTCATCCCGGAGCTCATTCTTGGCGAAAACTACCAGCAGTGTGAGTTTGACCCTTGACCTCATGGCCGATCTGCGTGAAATTGCCATTTTTAAAGAATAATTCAGAGCAGATGTAAATCCTCCTTTTTTTGTAAGTAGAGGTTTAGTTGCCTACATGTACAGTAATGGTTACTCTGTCACTGAATTTGTGAATCCTTTACAGCATAGAGAACGGTCATGTGAGGATGCTGTCAAATCTAAGTCACATACATGATATTTTTGCATGATATCAAAGTGTGTGGTACTTTTGTACATTCTATTCCTGGCTAGGGCCTTTTCAACATACGGTGTACTATCCATCACATACAATGTACCACTGTAGCATCCAATGTCCTTGTGTTGCAGATGTTGCAGATTTAGATGTCTTTACATTTTTATTGCAGTGCTAATCACTGAAGACATATATAAGTGCAAGTAATCAATTAAGGAAGGGTGCGTGTGTACTGGTCTCTTCATTTTCTCTAACAGTTTGCGGGACTTGCAGAGATCGAACATGACTCTTCGTTTGCCACTTTTTCTGGCCCTTTTCAATATGAATATCCAACAGTTCAGTTAGCAATAGTGGGGCAGTAGTACCAATTTAGATATAAATTCCCTGCAGAACGATGAATGTAGGTCATGATCAGGAGGGGTGCAAGCTTTCATTTCATTAAAAGTGCATCACTTGATTGAAAAATGGGAGTGCCTTTAATATCTCTAAGTGATGTGCATGGCTGACAGCCTAACCTTGCACCATAATACTTACTACTCATTCAAATTCGTTACTGGTAATCAATCATCAGATCATTTGATATACATGCCGTGATCACTTTGTTGTTACTTTTTTAGGTGACCAATGTTGTTGTCTTTTTGTTTTTTTTTAAGCAAGGGAATGCAGCTGTCCCATTCCACAAATTGAATAGTTGAAGAAACAGAGGACAGTACTTGTTTAAAAAACATGTTGATTTTAACTTGGGTATGCCAAACCTAGAGTAACTTGGGTAAGGATAGCACCATGGTTTTATAGAATTGATAAGAGTATACTGCTGAAATTAAGGTTAGGCTTTTTATGTCTGTCTGGCCATGTGTATAAAGTCTGTATGTTTGTGTGTGCGTTCATCTACATGTATGTATGTTTCAGTGTTTTTAGCTTACCTGAGCCGAAGGCTCAAGTGAGCTATTGCGATGGCTCTTCGTCCGTCGTGCGTCTTGCGTCGTGCGTCATCCGTCGTGCGTAAACTTTTACATTTTCATCTTCTTCTTGAGAACCCCTTGACCGATTTTCACCAAACTTGGTAGGTAGCATCCCTAGGGGGATAGGATCTCAATTTGTTCAAGTGGGCACCATACCCCTCCTGGGGGGCCGCCAGAGGGGCCCAAACCCCCCAAAATTAAGGAATCTTAAAAAATCTTCTTCTCTAGAACCAGAAGTGATAGAGCTAAGTTAATACTATGAATTAGTGCATTGATGACTGTAGTTTCAAGTTTGTTCATGGCGGAATCAGGGGTGCCCCCCTTGGGACCCAGGGGAGGAGGGTAGGGAGGGGTCCTAATGGGGCCCAAATTGTACATTTTCATCTTTTTCTTGAAAATGCCATTATGAATTTTCACCAAAGTTGGCAGGTAGCATCCCTAGGGGGAAAGAATCTTATTCCCATCAAATGGGCACCATGCCCCATCTGGGGGGCTCCAGGGGGACTAAATTTGGACCGAAATGGTAAATTTTCATCTTTTTCTTGAAAACCCTATCACTAATTTTCACCAAACTTGGCAGGTAGCATCCCTAGGGGGATAGAATCTCAATTCCATCAAATGGGCACCATGCCCCACCTGGGGGGCCCCAGGGGTCCCACTCCCCCCCCCCCCCCCTCCTGTAAGGAATCTTTACAGATTTTCTTTAGAACTGGAAGTGATTGAGCTAAGTTAATACAATAAGTCAGTATATTGATGACTGTTGCTTCAAGTTTGTTCATGGGAGAATCAGGGGTGCCCCCCCCCCCCCCCCCTTGGGACCCAAGGAAGCGGGATGGGATGGGGGGGGGGGGGGGGTCCAAATGCGTGCCTAAATTTTCATCTTCTTGCTGAAAACAACATGATGGATTTTCACCAAACTTGTCAAGGAGCATTCCCATAGGGATAAAATCTCAAAGTGTTTGAATGGGCACCATGCTTCCTTGGGGGCCCCAGGGGGTCCAAACCTCCTAAATTAATGAATATTAAATAATATTTTTCACTAGTTCTAATCAAAAGTGATAGGGCTTTAAGTCTTTTTTCCTAAGCTGCATAATCCAACGTTCTATAAAGTACAGTGTACTTGGCAGGTATTTTTATCAGTGTGATGGAATATGTACCATGGACACCATGCCCCCATTCTCAAAGCTACCCCCACCATTAGTTTCCAATGTTCTCAGGTAAGAGTCTGCAAGAATGCATGGAAGGTGAACTTGCAATACTCAGGTGAGCATGTGACCCCCGGGTCTCTTGTCATGAAGATGGTCTCAGGGATATGATTGTCACTTTCTCTGGCCACTGTACACATACTGCTAACTGTTCACCTGTTGGTCTTTTGTATGTCTTTAGTTTGATGGTCATTGTGTACATGCAGTCCCACATTGCTTGGTCGAGCAGACCGTCAGGTTGTTACTGGCAATCTTTTGTCAAGGAGATGTGTGCAAGATTTGACTACATTAACGACATAACACATTCCAATCAGCTTTTTGACCCAATCCTCTCATTTTTTTTATTTCTTGTATTTTTATCTATTTATTTTTTTAAGGGGGAAGAGGGTAGGGGCATGTTGGAAGGATTCGGGGGGGGGGGGGGGGGGAGGGTTGCTGTTGTACATGGGATGTGGCAGGTATACCAAGAACGAGTATGAGTTGGAAAGGTAGAGAGTAAGAATCTATCGTGGCCAATATGTGTAGCGTTATCTGTCTTCTGTTTTCTTCTTACAGCATCTACCTGTGAAGAAAACTATGATGACACAATCGACACAGCATGCAATGACAACAACGATGGCGTCCAGTGTATCCTGGACTTCCTCGAGGGAACGGTAAGAGTAACACCATTAGTCTTGGCACATATTGCTGATTCATTTAAACTTCATCCAAGACCCTGTTGCATACAATCAGTTATAAGTCAGAAAATCAATTATAAGTCAGGCATCAGCAAATCAGGACTGAATATTCAGACACTTACGTTTGATCTCAACTCTTATGCAGTCGGGGCCCTGGGCTCTGGTTATTTCTGTTCAGTTTAAAAGATTTGAAAAACACACACACACATGCACGTACAAACAAAAATATAAACTGTTTACCCCGCACACATACAGACATGCATAATGTGCATACTCACATACATTTATGAAGGTATACAGCTTTGCATCAATTTTGTAGAACAGTCATTGTCCAAAAGAACACACACACACACACACACACACACACACACACACACACACAAACAACTTTTTAGTGATATGCAAAAACCAAAATTGATGCATTCTAAAAATCCTAATTTGTTTGTTTGTTTGGTTTTTTTATGAAAATCTGCATACGTAGATTTCTTCTTCTTTTTTTTTTTCAGTGATCCATATCAGTACCAGAATTGGTGCCTGTTACCAGATTATAAGTTAGCACAAATCACCTGACTGGATGGTTAAACAGTGACCATAAATAAGCTTAAACTTGATTGCTCTTCCATATTATTTAAGACCGTGACCAAAGTGCAGCAAACAGGTACACAGAATGAACTGTCGTTTATCACTTTTGTCCTAACAAAGGGATTTTCCCAGCAGCTGGCAATTCTACAAGTGGCATTTGGTGTGACATGTGCACAGTTTCTCACACCAGGGAAGGGCTGTTATATCATCTATATCCCATCGAAATGAAGTGTTCTGTTTGCAGTACTAGAGCATAATTTTTGTGAACGACTAATAAGTCAGCAAGCAGATATAATTGATGCATTATTACCAAATGTGTATATTTGCCTTTCGTGATGCGCATGCATTGTGCTAGGAGGTCACGAGAGAAAATATCAGAATTACATTAGAAATATGAACTTACATTGGGCAACTGTCCAGCATATAGGGTTGAAGTTTTATTGAGATATTTGCAGACAGACCCAAATTTCCAAACTTACTTGCTTACATTGTAATCATGATGTAAGAAGATTTGTTAAGATTTTGTCATGGGTGTCTCTTCAGGATAAATCCCCCTCCCCCCATATTTTACGGTCTTACGTTGTATACAGGGTTTTTTTCAGATTTTGCTGCTGTTTTACCATGCAAAATTGTTGAAAAATTGCACAATCATTCATGTAGAACTCATGCGACCATAGGCATTTTTTTCTGTAATGATCTTTTTTTCCCCCCTTTTCATGCCAATGAAGCAAGAAGTGATGTGTGGCGTATAAAAGATGGTAAAAGTTTTTAAAGTTGCGTAGAGATATTGAACAATAGTGTTTACAAAGTATAAGATGACTTGATCGGATGGGGTAACAAGAATTAGTCTATTTCAAGCATGGACAGTCTCGCTTGTATAGCTTATGAATTCATACTGATTTGTCAGACAATGTTAAACATTACATCTACTATATACCTCATATGATGCACCTCTCTAAGCAGAGAAATCAGTATTCTTTGTGTGTACGTACAACCGTACATACAGTATGTCTCATCTTTCAAGATGAAAAGAATATGTCTCCAAATGACAAACTTGTGGACACACTGTATTACTTCTGTGGTTCTCTGTGCTACCCTTCTAGTACAACTACAATAGGTCTACAAAGAAAATATGTGATGTGATGTGAAATATCTTTTCTAATTATCAGTAGATGTATTGTGTGCTCTCCTGTTATGTTGGCGATGCAATCAAGAGCGTGGCTTGATTGTAAAGAAAGCCCATTATGGTGGTAATTGATAATGATAGCAATTACCATGGCAACAGCTATTCACCTTTCTAGATATCTTCCAATTATCTCATTACTGTGTCAATTCCTATTGTTATCCCCCTTTCCGAATTGTGTGTCTGGGGTGACATTACACAGTTCGGCCCTTTCTAAACGACCAGATTGAGAAAATGTTTGATGAGATTTGTTTGAAAGATTGGTAGTTCAATCTTTTCCACCTTATCACGGCAATCTGTTCGATTATATCACAACTGGAAATCTGATGATGCATGCATATCACCCGGAGAGCAAACATTTGTGTCCTGTTTAAATATTTGTTGACCACTCACGACTAGACTGTATGATTGGGGCTGAAATTTGGACTGGGATGAGTGGCTGCATACATACAATTGGGACATGTGCTGTGTCTTTGAAAGTTTGTGTTTGCGTATCAGGTGGGTCATCGAGTTGGCCAGCATAATTCTATCTCGCCTTCCAAGTTCAGGGGTCTAGTAGGAGTGTATCAGTTTGTTTGATCTGAACTCCAGAAGTAATAATGATAGGAGAAACAAGAAGAGATGACGTGGCCTCCTATTTGTTGCTCAAATCATTTTGGGACAGTACCGAAAAATAGGCCACAAGCATGACGAGCCACTTTATCTTAATAAGCATGTACGCCCCTACTTGTCACAACTGTTCAAGTACCTTGATTACCCTTTGTTTTACTTCATGGAAGCCAGTCTATATACTATGCAATTTGCATTGCGTAACCCACGAAGTAAATTCAGAATAATGTCATTATACTCTTTCTGGTTGTTGATTTGAATGGCCAATTCCTTTTCCATTTCTCATTGTTGAACAAAGTGTCACTGTCAGATTTATAGAAAAAAAAAAAATTACAGTGGACTAATGAAGATCACATAATCTTTTGTGACCTCTTGTGTAATAGTGAGAAATGTGCCAAAATTTTCTTGATTTTTCCTGCCAATACATTTTCAGTGATTTCATGAAATTTTCTTTCATTTGAAAGCAAGATGAGTAAGTTGGCTTATGATGCTTTTGTTGCAAAATTCTTTCCCAGGGAATCAGTTGATCTACCGTCACTTTTGACTACGTATTTCGTACTGTACATCTGTAAGCAGGGTAGGTGTGATCTATCTTTTTTTAAACCTCACACTGAATAGACACAACTGATTTGAGAAGAAAATAAGGCTACATAGACCCTGTGCTCTCTTGATTTTCTAGTTTTCAAATTAACAGTGAAATTTTCAAAAATACCCATACTTGCTCAATATCATGTATGAAGATGTTGATGTGAGACTATCTCAGCAAGTGCACTGATTTGACAATTTTCTGTTCCCCTTCCCCCGACCCCATGCACATACCTCCTCACCCCAACAGGGATGGATGGAGCAGACGCCGCTGTTCTACGGCAACTACTCGCCGTCCTTCTTCAGTGTGAACGACAGCTCCTCGCTGAGCTCGCAGTACTCGTTCATCCCCAACCCCGTCAACTACAACCTGCCCCTGGCATACCTCCTCACCACCATCAGTTACTTCCTCATCAGCCTCTTCATGATGGTCAGCTAGTGAGTATCATGGAGGACATCCCCCCCCCTACTATTTTTGGGGGGGATATGGGAAATGAGGTTTAAGTCTGGTCTATAAACCTCCTACATAAACTCCATCAACAACAACATCAACAGCAACAACAACGACAGACAACTAGACAGTATCATGGGGGACATCCCCCCATCCCCTGGACAATTCTTGGGGAAGCAAAAAAAGATATGTCAGATGAAGTTGAAGTCTGGTCTAACCTCCATCAAACACTCCCCCAACAACAACAGCAACAACAGCCACAAAAATAATAACGATGACAACAACAAAAACAACAACGAAACAACTAGTGAGTATCATGGGGATATCCACCACCTGTACAGCTCTTGGGAAAAGAAAAATATGGGAGATGAAGTTTAAGTCTTCGTCTAACCTCCTGCAAGCACTCCCTCAACAACAACAATAAAAACAACAACAACAACAACTGCAGCAGCAGCAACAGCAACGACGACGACGACAATGACGACGACAAAAACTACTACTACTTCGACATTGTCAACAATGGCAACAACAACAACAACAATAACAAACAAACAAAATGATCCATGACCATGATTATTAAGCTTTCCTCATACCATTTCTGTTTGTGCAACAATAGTGGTTGCTCATGAAGAAGAAAAATCGAAGCTCCTCTGTATAGAATACATCTTGTTAACTTTCAAACTGCCTCCTCCCCATCCAGACAGCCATTTATGATTGAAGAAAAAACAATGAAAAAGCAACAAACTTACAGGTGTCTCATTCCCTCCCCTCCACCTCCCCAAATAAATTCTTGCCTTCATGACTGAAAGCATCTTGTAAATACCATTTCACTTTCACAAAGCACAATTTCACTGTCTGTAGATCTACATGCATAGGAAACTTTCATTTTCACATGTTATAAGATGTTTGTGGAGTCCTTATTCATAGGCCAGTCATGCTATCCAAACCCAATATTGTCACAATCTAAAGGTCTGTTTGAAACAAACAAACAAACATGGACCCCTACATTTAATGATGATAGATGGTAAAATGCATTCATGTATTATGGGAAGAGGACAAAATTGTGTGTGTCTGTGACTGTGTTGTTTATCCATGGTCTCTGTGTTTGTTTTCCTCCAGCACTGCCAAGGGTTTCAAGGAAAGCATGGCCAACCGAGAAGACACCTACTTCAAATACTGCAACCAGGTGTTCGCTGGTTGGGACTACTCCCTCACTGACTTCAACAACTGCTACCTGAAGCATCGCAGCATTCACTACGAGATAGCTGTGAGTGCAAACAATTTTGCAATTGTGATGATAACTGACAAAATTTTTTATTGTCAGTTATTTGTATTTTTGATTTTTGCAGTGACACCAGGTGCATTATGGTTGATACAGCACCTACTCTATTACCTCGAACTTGAAAGAATTTCCCACATTCAGGCATTGTGTTCGTGGCCTTGACCTTTGATGAAAAAAAAAAGAAAAATATAGCCATGTGTAGGTGTTGTGATATATTCCCTGTGAGTTATGACCACCTGTTCATGTTGAGGGCAAGTGAGCTTTTATTCACATGCAGGCCCTCCACTGATCCCTGGAAACAAATAAATAACAGCCATTCAGAGGGACATTATTCTCAATTGAGAAGCAGAAAGATGTTCAGAGAATGTGACCAGTGATGATAATGTATTCAAGTTTCTCATGGTCATTTTGCACATAACAAAGATGCTGCTAAGATCAAAAGCTCAAGCCCCTTTTGACTCCATGTTTTCAGGTTAGATGCTAAATTTCATCAGTAACGCCCTTATGCTTCTCAAATGAAGATAAATGAACCATCTCATGTGTAGGAGAACAGAAATGATTTTTTTTTTTCTTATTAAAAACTTGAATTTCAATATACCTTGGAATACAGCATTTTTCTGTGCCCTGACCCACATGTTGTTACCATCTATTCTTCTTTATACCCCCGCCAAACGAAGTTTGAAGGGGGTATATAGGAATCAGTGGACGGTCGGGCGGTCGGGCGGTCGGGCGGGCGGTCGGGCGGGCGGTCGGGCGGTCGGGCGGTCGGTCCGTTGCAAATCTTGCGTCGCGAACTACTTCCTCAGTTTTCAACCGATTCCCATAAAACTTGGCACAGATGTGTGCCTTGGGTTGTAGATGTGCAAGACATATTTTTTGACAGTACCCAAAAGTACGTTGCCATGGTAACGGCATATTATGGGCAAAAATGGGTACAAATCTTGCGTCGCAAACTCCTCCCACAGTTTTTGATCAATTTTTATGAAATTAGGTACAGATGTTCATCTGAATATGTTAATGTGCAAGACACATATTTCCGCAGTGGCAAAAAGTGCGTTGCCATGGTAACGGCATGTTATTGGTAAGATATAGGGCAAAATGCTTCATGGCAAAACTGCTTCATCAGTGTTCTTCCAATTCTCATAGAATTCATATTGAATGTTTGTCTTAGGATATAGGTCAGCATGACACATTTCTTGACAGTGACAAAAAGTATGTTGCCATGGTAACAGCTCACATACTGTGAGCCAAAATGATGGAAAATTTTGTGTTGCAAACTACTTCTTCAGTTTTTGCCCAATTTCCATGAAACTTGGTACAGATGTGTGCCTTTGGTTGTAGATGTGCAAGACGCATTTTTCGACAGTACCCGAAAGTACGTTGCCATGGTAACGGCATATTAATGGCAGAAGATCAAGGAAAGATCTTGCGGATTTAACTACTTCCTCAGTTTTTTGACCAAAGCTTATGAAATGTTGTTTGGCGGGGGTATAACCAGTCGCTGTAGCGACATTTCTAGTTCATTTTGTGTTGCATGTACAGCTCAGTTTATCCCTTTGTACTGTTCATTCTTGTCTTTGATTTATGTTTTTAATGCTTATGATATGTATCTTATGCTCTGTACCTTGTCAGATAAATAGTAATAATTATGATGATAATAATAATAATGATAATAATAATAATAACAATAATAATAATGATAATAATAATAATAATCGTAATGATGATGATGATGATGATGATGATAATAATAATGATAACATAATGATAATAATAATAGTAATAATAATAATAATAATAATAATAATAATAATAATAATAATGATAATAATAATAGTAATTATGATAATAATAATAATAATAATAATAATAATAATAATAATAATAATGATAATAATAATAATAAAAATAATGGTAATAATAATGATAATAATAATGATAATAATGATAATCATCATCATCATCATCATGAAATATGCGAATGCTAAAACTTTCATACTTTTATCCTTTGATGTTGGCAGACCTCCCTTGAAGAAGAGCGCCTGGCCCTGAAGAGAGCCAAGCGAACCACGGGTCAGAAGTGCAAGCTCTACACCCTGCGTCTCTTCCTTAACCTACTTGTCATCATGGTGCTGGCCGGAGCGGGGTACCTTATCTACTTCACTACAGACTTTGCTGTATTGGTACGTCGCTACAAAGGATGTTTTCATGTTAAAGGGACTGTACAGTACTGGTTGAGGTGGGGATTCATGTGTTGAACATTCCTAAGTGAGATAATGAGAAACCTCTTTTGAAATACAAAAGAGCATGTAATTTTAAGAAGGATTCAATGTTTATTTGATGAAAATTGGTTTTCAAATGGCTGAAATATCAAAAAAAGTGATAATAATAAAAGGCGACAGGCTACACCTTTTATTAGGATCTCTTTGTTTCAACTTGTTTTTGGATATCTCAGCCATTTCAAAACCGATTTTCATCAAATAAACTTTTGATACCCCGTAGAATTGCATGCTCTTTGACATCTCATAGAGTGGTTTCTGAATATCTTGCAAAACGTTAAAAGCTAAATTGTTACGACCAAAATCACTCCGAGAATGATCGCACAAAAGAAACAATCAACTGATGTTCAGGCGGTTTATTAACAGTGATATTGTAGGTACAGACTGGTAATCGGTTTCACATCAGTACAATAATGATCAATAGAAACAAATATAAGTCAGTAATGGAATCACTTACGTACGCATTACACGCAATATCCGTGGAAATGTCCAAATACGATGCTCGATGCACAAACGAATGATCCGCGATGCACCGATGAATGATTCCTCTGACGTAACTCCAGAGGCACAGGTTACGATAGTCCACGGTATAGATCCGGGGTAAAATCCACGATATACGTCCACGGCGAAACGTGCAGAGTCCAAATGTTGTGACGACCACATCCAGTTGATGCGTTGAATGATGATTCACTTAATATTGTCCAGCTAGGAATCCAGCCCGTCACAGCTTTTCCGTAACAATGTCCATTGACATAAAAATGGTGTCTATCCCCAATGAAGGCAAATCAATTATCTGCAGGCAAAATGTCTCCCAGGCCTTATCTCCACAAACATAACAGGTCAGCAGGTAACACAGGACTGACTATAACAAGTCGCTTCAGAGCCAGAAGTGACGTAACTCTCAGAGCAGAGGTGTTGGGTACTCTGCCTACTGCAGAATTTCTCTGGCTTATATACTATCCATTCAACCCCTTCTAGCACATTCTATAACTCTCTCCAACCTACTAGCCAGTCCAAGTTCCAGGAATCCTGGATGATTCACTGCCTATCTATGTACAAAACATCATTGCCAAGAATAACTACCAATCACATTGGGCTACAGGGACAGTGCCTCACTCAGCCAAGGTTATGTTAGCACTTCCCAGAAGATTCTGGAATGGGTGAAATCAATCTAGATTGAGTGAGCTATAATGTATTTCCTGCTACATGCATGTACTGTATAGCTACATTGTATACCACCTAGAAAATTCTCCACTGATCTAGTCAGCCTGTATGTACTATATCTATACCACATAGAATGTTCTCCATTAATCTGGTCAACCTGTGTACATACACATTAAAACAGCCACGCATACAGTACATCATACATGTACATAACTATTAGTGTGTACATTTGTGACACCATCCCCCATGGGAAAAAGAAAGCCTTGCTGTAGCAAGGGTTTCTTTTACCTTCACAATTTCTCATTGTTATTTGCAACGAATGTGAGGTAAAGTCCAAGTCAAGCAACAATAATCACATACTATCACATGCCTTTTGGATAGCTGTATTAATTCCATGTTCTCTTTTCATGGGTACTGTTTACAATGATATTGCTTGGATTCTCGGAGCTTATACAATCATATCAAACTGTTTTGCACACATTAATGAATATGCTAAACACATACACTGGAAATAATATGCGGTGAAAACTTTTCACCTTTGATACTCTCTTCATGTTACACTCTTGACAGAGCGTCGGCAATTACATTGTTCTTGCCTGCCACATGTTTGATTTTGAGTGCATATGGCTGCGTCATCATGCTCCATCTGAACAACCTGTTCTTCTTCATTTTGAACCGGTCTAAAAAGACCAAGGGGTTGTGGTCAGTATAGACCGTGATCTCCCCTTTGCTATTTGTCAAGTACACTTCGTATTGCTGGAGGGCAAGGATGAGACTGAAAGCCTCCTTCTCAATTGTGGAGTACTTCTTCTGGTATGTGTTCAATTTTTTGGAGAAGTAGCTAACTGGTCGTTCAGTGCCTTCTTCATCTTCTTGGAGCAAAACCGCTCCCACTCCTACATCGCTAGCATCTATTGCCACCTTGAATGGCTTTGCGAAGTCAGGAGCTGCCAAAACAGGCTCATTAGCAAGGACTGCCTTTAGTTTCTCGAAGGCTCTTTGACACTCATCAGTCCAGGTGTACTTTGCCTTGCCCTTCAGCAGGTTTGTTAGGGGGGTGACTACAGTGCTGAAATTCGGTACAAATTTCCTGTAGAAACCAGCCATGCCCAGAAATCTGAGCAACTCCTTCTTGGATTGGGGGATGGGAAAGCCTAGTATAGCCTCTACCTTGGCTTCTCTTGGCAATACTTGTCCCTGACCGACTACATGCCCGAGATACACCACTTTGGCCTTTGCAAATTCACTCTTTGCCAGATTAATCACCAATCCGGCCTCCTTGAGTCGATTAAAAAGTTGCCGCAAGTGTGTAATGTGCTCCTCCCACGTGTCACTATACACTAGGATGTCATCAATGTATACTACACAGTTGTCAAGTCCGGCAATGATTTGGTTTGTCAGCCGTTGGAAGGTGGCCGGAGCATTTTTCATGCCGAATGGCATTACTTTGCATTGGAACAAGCCATCTGGTGTAGCAAAGGCAGAAATCTCTCTGGCTTTGTCGGTCAAGGGCACTTGCCAGTATCCCTTTAGAAGGTCTATTTTACTGACATATGCAGAATTGCCGACCCTGTCAATGCAGTCTTCAAGTCTGGGAATGGGGAAAGAATCTGTTTTCGTCACAGCATTCACCTTTCGGTAATCTATACAGAATCTTTGAGACCCATCCGGTTTGGGCACCATGACGATTGGGGAGCTCCAACTGCTTTTACTAGGTTCTATTATGTCATTGTCTAGCATGTATTGAACCTCTTCCCTTACTTTTTGCAGTTTGCTCGGGTTTAGTCTGTAAGGGTTTTGCTTGATAGGGTCAGCATCTCCTACATCAACATCATGTACAGCCAGAGGGGTGCAGCCTGGTTTGTCTTTACACAGTTCTTTGTACTCATGTAACAGACTAGTCATATCTTTCCTCTGATTTTCAGGTAGGTAGTTCAGTGCCTCATCTACTTTCCCTAACATCTCTGAGTTAGACAACCTGGCACTAGAGGGCTCACTTCCATGCTCATCTTGAGCTTCTCCCTCTTCCTCTACTTCCTCTTCTACCACCTGAGCTACGCCTACCGGCTGACCAGCCTTTCTCTCATAGTACTCTTTCAGCATGTTTACATGACACACCCTCTGATCTTTGCGTCTGTCTGGCGTACTGATCACATAGTTCACATCATTGAGTTTCTTTTTGACATAGTACGGGCCACTGAACTTGGCTTTCAGTGGTTCACCTTGTATGGGCAGCAGTACAAGAACTTTGTCACCTGGGTTGAAAGTTCGGGCTTTGGCATTTTTGTCTGCCTTTCTCTTCATAGAGTCTTGTGACACTTTCAAGTGTTCCCTAGCTACCTCACAAGCCTTTGAAAGCCTTTCACGAAACTTTGACACATAGTCAAGTAGGTGGACCTCATCATCCTCAGTCATGAATTTCTCTTTGATGAGCTTCAGTGGGCCCCTAACTTCATGACCGTACACCAACTCAAATGGGCTGAAACCAGTCGACTCATTTGGGGAGTCCCTCGTTGCAAACAGCAGGAAAGGGATGCCCTTATCCCAATCCTCGGGATACTCCTCACAAAATGCCCTAATCATTGTCTTTAGGGTCTGGTGGTAGCGCTCCAACGCACCTTGGGATTGGGGATGATAAGCT
Organism: Diadema antillarum; assembly: GCF_040938485.1. Taxonomy (NCBI): domain Eukaryota; kingdom Metazoa; phylum Echinodermata; class Echinoidea; order Diadematoida; family Diadematidae; genus Diadema; species Diadema antillarum. The sequence continues at coordinate 96,564 of NW_027271043.1, read as the reverse complement.
GACGACTTCAGCTGCTTCACACCCAAACGATACATCACCTCTTGAAATATGCCTGACATGAAATTTGACCCTTGGTCAGACTGCACTTCCTTGGGCAACCCATACCTAGTGAAAAACTGCACTAGAGCATCTACCACAGTCTTAGCAGTGATATTTCGCAAGGGGATAGCCTCTGGAAACCGTGTAGACATATCCATGATTGTCAAGAGGTACTTGTGACCTGACCTAGTCCTAGGCAAAGGTCCAACACAGTCAACTAGAACCCGACTGAATGGTTCTTCAAACGCAGGTATCGGAATCAATGGCGCCGGCTTCACCGAATGCTGTGGTTTACCAGCCACCTGACATGTGTGACAAGTCTTGCAAAACTCAGCCACATCCACATTCAACCCTGGCCAATAGAAATGCCTCATGATCCGATCCTTTGTCTTTCTGACGCCTAAATGGCCGCCAACAGGTAACTCGTGAGCAATCCTCAAGATCTCACCGCGGTAACTAGGAGGGACAACAACTTGACGGACCACCGTCCAATCCTCATCAGCTGGCCTATGGGGAGGTCTCCACTTCCTCATCAAAATGCCATCTTTGACATAATAGCACTCAGGGACCTTTTCAGCCTCAGCCTCAGAACACGCCGTCTGAGACAAGCCTTTCAACTCAGAGTCTGCCTGCTGTGCTTCAACCAAGGAAGACTTGCTAAACAGCCCATCACTGTTAGCCTTGGAGCCTAATACAGCAACCCCATCATTCAAATCCTTGAAAAAGGTTTCTGCCAACCAAACACCGGAATTCTCCTCCACATCAACAGAATCCGCATCATCTTGAACAGCTCTACGAGCCTGAGACCTAGTCACAACACAATCTGGGAATATCCCAGGAAACTCCTCCTGCAACTGCTCAGTTTCAGCAACCACCACTGGTTTATCCGAAACAACTGGAGACACAACCACCTTATCCCCAGCCAAGTCATTCCCCAACAAGAAGTCAATGCCTGCCATGGGCAACTCAGGAACAACTCCAACAGTAACAGGACCAGAAACTAGGTCACACTTCAAATCCACTCTATACAGTGGCACTGACATATAACTGCCATCAACAGTCTGAATCAAGACTTTTGCATTCACTGCACTATCTGGTGGAAAAGTCATACCACCATCCACCATCAACGACTGAGAGGCCCCCGTATCCCGCAGGATGACCACTGGCTTACCTGCCTTACCAGAAGTACATGGGGTCACCTCACCATCAAACAAAAAGCTACGATAGCTCTCATCCACCTGCTTCATCCTATCTTTGAATTTGGGAGATTGACTTTCAATGGCCTGTGTTTCACTGAACGGGACACTGTTTTCAGGTAGGACACCTTTTGACGTGACAAATCCCAAGTCCTTCTTTGTTTTGTTTTGCAACTTCCAACACTGTGACTTTACGTGCCCTGTCTTGTTACAGTGAAAGCATTTGATGACATTTGCACTTGTACTGGACCCTTTGTCAGATTGAGGCTTTGGTGCCGATGAAGTTTCAGAACTCGTGCCTTTTTCAGGACCAGCATTCTTTGGATTGCTCGAATGAATTTTGTCTCTCTTATTTCCAGAGAAATTCCTGAAAGGTGGCCTGTTGTCATTTCTGTGGGTCAGCTCATACTCATCAGCCATCAAGGCTGCTTTATGGAAACTTGTCACTTTGTGATCATCCAAATGTGACCTCACACTGAAAGCAACACTCTTTTTGAATTCTTCCAAGAGAACAACCTCACGTAGGTTATCAAAATCCTGATCCACTTTCAGGGACCTGTACCACCTATCAAACATCATTTCTTTTTCACGAGCAAACTCAACATGTGTCTGGCCTGGTTTTCGGTACGAATTTCTGAACTTGTGTCTGTACGCCTCTGGCACCAACTCATAAGCATTCAACACTGCTTTCTTGACTGTAGCATAGTCACGTGATTGCTCTTCAGAGAGAGATGAGTACACATCAGCTGCTTTGCCGACAAACACACTTTGAAGGAGCATGGGCCAAAATTCCTGTGGCCATTTCAAACTGTTAGCCACCTTCTCAAATGACACAAAGTATGCATCAACTCTGTTTTCCTCAAACTTTGGCACCAATCGAATGTTCTTGGCCAAATCAAATTCAGAGGGAGCCCTGTCATGATTTCCAACAGTCTGTGCATGAGTCAATTCCATCTCACGCAATTTCAGTTGTTGCTCCACTTCAAGTTTCTTCATTTCAATTTCTTTCTCCACTTCTCTTCGTTCTCTATCCCTCTCCCTTTCCATTTCTAATCTCATCTTCTCTTTCTCCAGTTCTAATTCCCTTGCCCTTTCTCTCTCCTTCATTTCCAATTTAGCAAGCTCAAGCCGTGTTTGATCTGAAATTTGAGCTCGATCTGGAGTGTCAATTTCTTCTTTGAGCTCCATGTGATCAGCCACTAAGTCAAGAATTTCTGCTTTTCTTACACCTTGTGGAACATCAACATTTAAATGCTGTGCAATAGCAGTCAAATCACATTTGCGTAACCTTTGCAAATCTTTGAGGGACAAATCTGTCCTCTGAACAAATGCCTGAACATCCATTGTACTGATTGACATTATCACACTGTAATACACACAATATACAATTGAACAATCAACTCAACTGGTATTTTGTCTGTTCCAATATTCTGGATTCCGGAACGTTCCAAATTCTAAGTTTTGGCTTAAATTCACTTCTCGGACACAAGCCCCCAATTTTGTTACGACCAAAATCACTCCGAGAATGATCGCACAAAAGAAACAATCAACTGATGTTCAGGCGGTTTATTAACAGTGATATTGTAGGTACAGACTGGTAATCGGTTTCACATCAGTACAATAATGATCAATAGAAACAAATATAAGTCAGTAATGGAATCACTTACGTACGCATTACACGCAATATCCGTGGAAATGTCCAAATACGATGCTCGATGCACAAACGAATGATCCGCGATGCACCGATGAATGATTCCTCTGACGTAACTCCAGAGGCACAGGTTACGATAGTCCACGGTATAGATCCGGGGTAAAATCCACGATATACGTCCACGGCGAAACGTGCAGAGTCCAAATGTTGTGACGACCACATCCAGTTGATGCGTTGAATGATGATTCACTTAATATTGTCCAGCTAGGAATCCAGCCCGTCACAGCTTTTCCGTAACAATGTCCATTGACATAAAAATGGTATCTATCCCCAATGAAGGCAAATTAATTATCTGCAGGCAAAATGTCTCCCAGGCCTTATCTCCACAAACATAACAGGTCAGCAGGTAACACAGGACTGACTATAACAAGTCGCTTCAGAGCCAGAAGTGACGTAACTCTCAGAGCAGAGGTGTTGGGTACTCTGCCTACTGCAGAATTTCTCTGGCTTATATACTATCCATTCAACCCCTTCTAGCACATTCTATAACTCTCTCCAACCTACTAGCCAGTCCAAGTTCCAGGAATCCTGGATGATTCACTGCCTATCTATGTACAAAACATCATTGCCAAGAATAACTACCAATCACATTGGGCTACAGGGACAGTGCCTCACTCAGCCAAGGTTATGTTAGCACTTCCCAGAAGATTCTGGAATGGGTGAAATCAATCTAGATTGAGTGAGCTATAATGTATTTCCTGCTACATGCATGTACTGTATAGCTACATTGTATACCACCTAGAAAATTCTTCACTGATCTAGTCAGCCTGTATGTACTATATCTATACCACATAGAATGTTCTCCATTAATCTGGTCAACCTGTGTACATACACATTAAAACAGCCAGGCATACAGTACATCATACATGTACATAACTATTAGTGTGTACATTTGTGACAAAATCCTCACCTCAACCAGAACTGTACACACCCTTAAATATGTAATGCTTAAGTTCATGACTAAGTGGTGATGCTGCTTACTTTAGTATTCACAGTGTCGTGCATGTTGCACCTTTGTAGATACCCTTGAGTGTGCTGCATCTCCACTAATGCCCCCTCACGTATGTAGTAATTTTATAATAAGCCTTGCAGTGATGCTTTTTTGCTGCACAATTTTTGCGCTCTTTGTGCATTAGCGAAATTAAATAAGAGAGCAAGCATGACTCCTTCCAGCACTTCTGATTGTCTACATTCTTAAACCCATTTTATAAAAGCCATTATCGACCTATTAATCATCTGTCAATTGTCCTCATTAATCTTTACACTGATCCATGTACAGTGTGTATGGCATGCAGACATATACACATGGCTTTATGTCATCCATCCTCCCCTAATTCATTCATCTGTCCATCAGTCAAAGTTTTACCCACTAATTTGTATGTGTCTATCCTCAGTTTTTATCTCCATGTCATTATTATCCTTTCTAAACTAATTTTTGTCTGCTCATTAATTCCCATTTTCATCCATGTCACTGTAGGGCCAACATTACTGACTGTATAAACACACAGATGCATGTACTTCATATGCAATATATTAACACAACCACACGTTCATCCTTCCAATTATTCATCTGTTTATGTATCAGTCTATTTATCGTTCATTTCCGGTAGCTTTCAGCCAGTTTTTATCCAGTTGTCATTGATTTCTTTCTTTGTCGTCCTTCTGTCCCTCAGAACTCCAGCAAACCTGTCACCACCGATGCCTTTGCCAGTCTGCTGATCAGCTACCTGCCGTCCATCACCATCACCTTGCTCAACGGCGTCGTCCCGCTCATCTTCAACGTCATCGTCCGCTTCGAGGACTACAGCCCTCAGTTTGAGATCAGCATCACCTTGATCAGGTACCTGGGCATCTCGGAATTGGCAGAAATATATATGTGATTCAAGTGTCATTCTTTTTTGTACAAACTTGAACTCAGGGATGCCTCGTGATCATTTTTTTAAGCTGTAATTAAACGACTCATTCTTGAATGAGAATCTGTACGAGCTCATTGGATTCCACTGTGGACTGTCAATCTTGAGTTGGCGTTGATGGTAGCTTAAGGTTCTTTATCCCCATTGCCTCATCCTGTTGAGGGGAATTATTAAAAGGCATTGGTCCTGTGGTTGCTTGTACACAAGTACTTATGCCCAAGTCACATAGACATCCCGGATCACCCCAAACCACCCCGGATCTGATCCGAGGAGAGATCTGTGTTGATGCCGGGAGGCCAACACGGTCAAAAACATCCGGCGTCATCCGGGGATTGCCGTGTTGGCAGAGCAATCCAGGGTGGTCCGTGTGGCTGCCGTGTAGCTGCCGTGTTGATCTGTGTAGCTGCCGTGTTGATCCGTGTAGATGCCGTGTTCGTCCGTGTAGATGCCGCGCTCTTCCGGCCTTATCCGTGTAGCTGCCGTGTTGATACCGTGTGTACAGTCATACCAAAATCCCGGATCTCCCCGGACGTCCCCGGATCTCCCTGGATCACCGTGTAGATCCTTGAACATCCGTGTTTATATGTGACTGGGGCATTACCCTCATCCATAGTGGCCAAGTTGAATAAATCCAAACTCAATGGTCCAAGGTACATTTCAGTCAGAGAACAGCTTATCTTGTGTTTTAACACACACACAGACACACATGCACACACACAATGCATTCAGTATTTTTATACATAAAAACCTGTTTCTGGTGCTAGTCAGTCAATCCATCTTGACCTTTCTTTTCATATTGACTCTTAGTAAGCCTGTAAACTTATTCTGTTTGCATACTGTAAATGGGGGGGATAATTTCAGTTAATATTTCTCATCTCAATTTCTCAATGTATGATTTTTATTTAGGTATTCCTTTACAAATGAATTGACCTCTCTTGAGACAATAGTGGGATGTATGATGGTAGTGCACCTATGTGCAGCTGTTGTCTTATCAGAGATTATGTCATTAAATGTATACTGTGTACACCAAATATTTAGTGAGGTTATTTTTGCAAATTTTGCGAGTCAGGTGCTGTTCGTTAATTTTAAAACACGCTAAAATATTGACTCTCATCCCGACATGAATGTGACATGCACATATATATTTCTATGTTTGGTATACCATACTCCATGATTGCAAATTTTACCACTCACAAAATCGTCAGGAAGTTCCGATTCGCGAAAAATTAGACTTGCTGAATATAGGGCGTATACAGTATCTGGTGGCGGACTTCATCTTAACATGCCCCCTTTCTTTTCCTCCTCACTTTCAGGACGGTATTCTTGAGGTTGGCATCCCTGGTGGTCCTCTTCCTCTCCCTCTACCCTCAGGTCGTCTGTCCGGGGACGGCCACGGAAGCCTGCAACATCTGCCCCAGTGATCTGAGAGTAAGTCACTGTGTAAAGGAAGGGCTTTCTCAGTTAATGTTTTGTTTTCTCGTAATGTTATGATACTTTTTTGGGGGTGAGGTTTCATTGTCTTTGTCTAATTTCAAAACTGCCAAATCTCCCTAATTTTGAACATTTGAATGTTGCCTTGTGTACCTGACAAGAGAATGTAAAAGTCTTCCTTAACTTACATTATTATTAGGGAATTATTTTGCCTTTTGATTTGCATGTGGCACACTAATATCTGGCCAGTAACTCTTTGAAAAATGACTGATTTGGATGTGAGACTGGGGGGAACCGTGTAATGGCTGACCAAAGCCTTGATATGCTCAATTCTAAGTGACTTTTTTAAAACCTGTTCATCTTTTCCCCAAGAGACTGGATAGATGTAAGGCAATTAATGAACCTGTGTTAGTAAGCCTTTCTCTCTCTTTCTCCCTGTTTCAGTGCTGGGAGACATACATTGGTCAAGAGTTTTACAAGCTGACGATCACTGACTTTGCTGCTGTGTTGCTTGTCATCATCTTAGTGGAATTTCCACGAAAGTAAGTGATTTCATTGTTTGTTTTGGATGCTTTTTTTTTAATGGAAGAGTGTCATACCAAGTTGCCATCTACAACATACTTAGTACTTACATTCAATTCTTTCTCTTTCAGTTAGAAAGCAAAAAAAAGTCAATTCTGTTTTTAACATTTTCCGTGTTAACTGTCTACCAGTTTTATTTCCAGTACTTTCATTTGTATTTGCATTTATCGGATTGTGTGTGTGTGTGTGTGTGTGTATGTGTGTGTGTGTGTGTGTGTTTTGTATTGTTTTGTTTCACTTCACTTAACAATATTGTTTTAGTCTTTTTTCATTGTCAGTCACATTCAGAAGCTTGATTTTTTGAGGATGCATATCTTAGATTTAGCTCTAATATTCTTCTTTATGTTAATGTTTGCCTGTATTTCTTATCACTGGTTGTCTTTGTCTCTCTCTCATGTTCTACCTGGCACTCTCGACAGGCTCGCAGCAAAGTACTGTCATTGCGGTATAGCCCAGGCACTGGGAAACATGGAGTTTGAGATCCCCAAGAATGTGCTGGCCATTGTCTACTCCCAAGCCTTGTGCTGGTAAGAGTTTCCTCATGTATACAGCAATGAGTAGGAAAGAAAGGAGAAAAGACATTGGGTTTCCCCTATTTCTAAGTCAAGAATTGACTGGTACATTAGATGGACTTCTACAAAGAGAAAGAAGAAAAGACCTGTTGATTTGTCTGATTTGGGGAGATTTTCTCTTTGTAAGCTGAGTTAAATAAAGTTAAATATGAAGTAGTGTTTTTTTTTAAGCTTTATTGCCTCTTTTTTTGGACATTTCCCAATTTCTATTTTGTGCTAAAGAAATAAATTTTAAAAAATTGCGTGAAAACACATTAGAGACTTTCAAAGAGTCCGCAGTATCTTTAGTGAGCACATTATTTTGGTTAATTTGGATATCCCTTCAGAGTGGATGCAATCGAGTTTCAAATCCCCTTTCCGATCCAAACACAGTAAAAGGTTACTCAATGGACCTCAAAGCCCCTTTTCTCAGAAGTAACATTCCTGTGTGGTTGATTTCATGGAATAATTTGGCGCATGTAGAAATTTCATTTTGAAATGTTTTGCTCCACTTTAAAGCGGAGAATTTGCCTTTGCAGAATGTGACCTTCACTCCATAAATCTTTTCTGGCCATTATTTGTTCTGTTATGCGAGGTCACATTTCATGGTTTTGTTTTCTCCTCGAAATCCTTCCTCCCTGTTCCCATCCAGGGTGGGATCGTTCTACAGCCCCATCCTGCCAGCAATCTGCGTCCTCAAGTGCTTCATCTTCTTCTACTTCAAGAAGTGGAGCCTGCTGTACAATATGGTGCCGTCGTCCCGCCCCTTCCGGGCCACCCGGTCGGGCATCTTCTTCATGGTCATCCTGCTGGTCACTTTCCTCATTTGCCTCATCCCGATCGGCTACTCCATCTCCTCGTGAGTGGTCATCCCGGCTGGCCAGACCTTCAGGGGGCCATTTCATGAAGTTTTCTGTCAGATATTTTTTTTTTTCTGACAAATTGTTACAAGCTACTGAAATCCTTGCATCGGATTAGCTGAGAGCAAATTTGTCAGACAAATTTGTCAGACAAAATGCGTCATGAAATACCCCCCAGCATTCTTTACACTTTTCCCCCACACTGCTGTTGTGGTGCTCATGGCTTCAATGCCTATGACAGAATACCCCTGCCATGCCGAAATTGCTTCACAACATCTTCTCAATGTCTGGGTTGCATGATGTATTTGTTTTGATAGTGACATGCTTGAGGATATGTGGCTGCCATATGTAAATGCCATCACATAATTTTCTTATGTAATACTCTAGTTTTACTAATTTTCCTGCATTAATCATCCTTCTTTGATTTGTAAACAATGTAATGGCTCGGTCACAAATACCATTAAGAACAGCTACAAATGCTGTACGAATGATTTCTAGACAATTTCGTAAGATATTCTTATGAAGGCCGTACGAAACCAGCGTTCATAGACCGTTTGTAAGTTTGTAGCCTGGTCTATGGTCTTGTCCAAGATTTTTTTTTTAACTTCGTACAAAACCCTCTCTTCGTAAGGCGGCCGTATGAACTCCAGAATTCGTAAGAATGCATCATTCGCACGAACTTTTGTGACCGTAGCTTTACATGAAAACAAACCGCTGATCCAGTTTAGTTTAATCAGTGATGATGGTCTCAACGATTGAAGAGAGAGAGAGAGAGAGATAGATTGAGAAATAGAGCGAAGGAGAGGAATCGTTATTACTTTGGCATGCTGACGTAGCTACAAAAAGAGAGAAGCCGAATAAAATGGAAACCATAGAAATGTGAGGAAGCATACATATGGTATCTTTCCAGAAGCAAGGGGAATCACCGAATTTGTTCTTTCGCTCTCTCTGTATCACTTTTTCTTTTGTTATCTCTCTTTCTCTTTTTCTTTCACCTACTTTTCCCCACAATCAGGATCAGTCCGTCCAAAGGGTGTGGTCCGTTCCGAGGCCTTGATTCCATGTGGAGTGAGCTGGTCATGACCATCGACACCTGGGACAACTTCCTGGAGCAGGTCTTTGAGTTCATCGGCTCCGCAGCCTTCGTTGTCCCCCTCATCATCATTCTCCTGTGAGTATATTTCTTCAAACCACCATGACAGTTTAGGGTGCCATGTAGACTCATCTTTGTTCAAAGTGAAAACATAGTTCTCATGTGCCTGCAGAACTGTCTGTTTTTGCTCTAGTGTGTATAAATACACATTAGAAGTATGAGATATGATGTTGTAGTAACACAATGTCAGTTGGGTGACAACAAAAATGTGATATATTAGCCAAAAAGGTTCACAATCTAAGCTCATACCTGATCATGGTGGCTATGTAATCGTTTAGTTCATTATTGACAATCAACAAATCTAGCAACAGAAGTACTCCAATACTGTTGTGAATTGCATGAGGTTTTTTGGAAAATATGATTGCGTGGGCATGAGCAATCCTCATGTAACTTTCTGCCTACCCACAATGCTGAAAGGGGAGGACTCTTCTGGAATAAAAGTATAACAATCAATAATATTCTACACATTTGATTTCAAAATACTTCAAAGCAACTCATCATCCTAGCAAATCTTGTCAGCAAGGTAAGTTTCTTGGTAGACCCTTTTGATATATTGCAAGCAAGTTTTGCTGACATATATATGTTATATACTGTGTATATCAAATTAGATAATAATGGCCTCCGTGTTTTCACCAATTGCAGGCTGGCCCTCTACTATTTCCAGGCCATCTCATCGGCACATCGGGACATGGTACTCCTCCTCAAGGAACAACTCATCATGGTATGTCATGGTGGTGATAGTGAGAATGATAATGATGATAATGGTATAGTACTTGCGAGGTAATGATGATGAAAATTATGATGGCATGGCTGATGGCAATGCTGCTGCTGCTGTTGATGCTGCTACTGATGATGATGACAGAGGTGATGACGATGGTGGTAAAGATGATGGTGAGGATAATGGTAATGGTAATGGTAATGGTAATGATGATAGTAGTGATGATGATAATGCTGATAAAGTTGATTGTAGTGTTCATGGTGTGGATGATGGTTATGCTTATGGTAATGATTTTGTTAGTGATGAGGGATGATGCTGATGAACATGATGTTAGTGACAATGGTAATGATGATGGTGATGATGATACTGATGATGTAGGGATAATGATGAAGGTGATGGCAGTGTTGTTGGTGAAGATGACAATAATGGTATTAATGATGGTTTTAATGATTATGATTATGATAATGATGGCAATGATCATAAATCAGTAATTTTATCGAGTATTAACTCTTGATTGCAAATTCTGGTGATATCCGAAATGTTTGAGCACAAGATTTCAAGTGTTGCTGATGTATGAAGATATAAACAATATAGATAGAGAACGACATGTTGATTATAATCAGAGTCAAAATGTAGTCACAAGATAAAGTTAACTAAGGGAACCGTCATGAAAATATCTGTTTACAAGCAGGGTAATGTCAACATGCCAATGTCATTGACTTTGTAGCATAATGTGTAATGTCTGACTTTCTTGAGAGGTCTTTGAGGTATGTTATCTCCACATTAAATAATCTACATGGATCTTAAGACCCTGGGAGTGTAACTGTAAGACAAAGTGCCCTCTTCCACCTGTCTTAGGGGGTGTTGCAAGAAAGTAGAGTTGCAGTCTATTGCAAATATCCATTGCAAATTTTGCAATAGAGTTTGCAATAGATAGATCTATTGCAAATTTGCAATAGATTTTGGGGAGTTGCAAGTAATTGCAACTTTCTTGCAACGTCCTCTTAGTTGACTCAAAGCATCACTCACTCTTATGTAATGCTAATTGTGCCTTTTTTCCCTTTTGTGCTAATGCTTGTGATGTGTGTTTGTAGGAGGGTCGTGACAAGCACTTTCTTCTTGCAAGGCTCAACGAGCTTGACCCCACCACAACCAAGGGTCACAAGAAATCAAGGAAAAAGGAGTTGTCAGTAGGGCCTCCGAGGAACCCGTCGGATGCCTGGAGCGAGGGCGGACCTGTGGACAAGCATCCGTTTGCTCCTGGCCAGTGAGAGGAAACGGTTGCCTCGGAGACAATGACATAATCACAACCTCATCTTTACGATGTCCTGATGGGGTTTATAGTATTTATGCTCATGCATTTTGTTCATATGGCAAGGCACAACAAAGCGAAGTATGAGGGAAAATGCAGTAAAAGAAACTACTGTGCAAATTTTGAAAGGATAGATGTCAGACACAGTTTTTCTTGTTCAGTCAATTCCAATCTTGTTTGCAGATATTCAATGCATTGGCAAGTTTTCTCTCACCCCCCCCCCCCCCACTTCCATTCATGTATCTGGATGTGTCCATATTGGAGCTTAGAAGGATACAGAATCGAGGAATTACCTTTACATGGCACTTTCTTGGGGAACTTCATGAAAACTTCCTGTAGAAGCTGTCAAAATGTTACTAAATGCCACGGGCTGCAGTTACCATGGACCACGACTTATATGGAGAGGTCTCACACATTATCCAAAGTGTTTATTACAAGAGGTTTGATATCTTCAGCGTTACGCTAAGCTCCAGGATTCAAAATGAAAACTCTGAGTCCATTACTGTACAACAGCACTGTGCCGTCGGGCCATGTTAGGGACTGCCTGCAAATTGATACTTTTTAATACTGTGAGTACTGCCAGTGATGTCTTCGTTTGAAATAATCCATGCCTTTCCAGGAAATGCAATTGATTTCTTACTTTCATACTAATGCTAATTATGATTCTCTATAGAGAGAATAAACTTCTACATGAATATGATTATTATGGTACCTGCCTGATAAATATATTTTGAAGAAAAAAAAATACTTTAGAGGGGAAAAAAACATGCCAAATTTAGAGTGGTATTTGTGCTTTTACTGGAGCTAAACATACATCCATGTATGCATCCAATAAAGTGAAGCTATATCCTGTCTTCCAGTGAGTAAACAGAGTTCCCATGACTGTCCCAGAGAAAAGGAAATACATAGTGGGGAAACTACTGGGTATGAACGATATTAGTAGGTTCATGCTATTTTATAGACTGCTTTGCATGTGATCAAGTTTGGTGTTACCCCAGGTATATCTGACTGTGACTACAGTCTTCAACTACAAACTTATCCAGTTCTAATGCAAATTTTATACCTGACAATGAATGCATACATAAGAATTCCAAAAAAAAGAGGGAATGATAAATAAAACGAAATCTGGAATTTGTATCATACTTGTAAATGATTTTGACAAAGCTATAATGTAAATACTATGCATGGTTTTGCTGAAGAAAATTTAAAAAGTAATTTTCTAAGTGTTGATCAGCTGGTGCATGCAAGAAGTAATGCAGATTGTGTGTTTTGTAAATATTGCAAAGTGCTATATGATAGTATAGATAAGAGTTTGTACATTTCAGTTTATTTGAGGTTTGGTCGTCTATCGCTCTTTCTCTCCCGCTATCTTCCTGTGAAATATGTTAACTAAAAGATATCATCTTCACAGAGTGTAGTAACTTTTAACAGGGTATGACAATGTGTGAAGATAGTGGGGAATGATTAATGTTTGTGAGAGATTTGTCATTGTCTTTGAATTTTTGCTTTGAATTTTATCGTCACTTTGAGCTCATCGAGAGCTGCGAAAGACAATCCGCAATTTGTGCGCAACCTTTGTGAAGTATTTTCTCACAAAAGCTCTGTGTTCCTCTGGCAGACCTAAAAATAAAATTCCTTTCATCAGCTGCTGTATAATTTAAAGGTAATTAATTCAGACCTTTCCTCAGAATAATAAAGCCAGAAACTTCTTTATGGTGGAGGGGAAACAATGCTTTAGATTTCTAATTGAATTATTTGGACCCCACCCCCCCCCCCCCCCCCCCATAAAAGAAAAAAACAACCCAGCCATTATCCCTGGTATAAAACAGGCATATTCTTGAGTGAAAATGAGTTAGTTTTTTATTTCGTTTTCATAAACTGAGGTGTATTACAGTTCGACCTCGATTATACGGCCTCCTTTTATCCGGAAATCTCTATTATCCGGACGCATTCATGCAGTGAAGGACTTTTTTTTTCGTCCAAAAATTGAGAAAAAACAGTGACTTTAAACTCAAATTAAAATTTCTACAAAACTCACATGATTTACCTACAATATTCCCTACAGAACTAACATAAAGATATACTTTATTTTTGTGAAGAAGGGACTATAATTTTGCGCAGGCTAGCATAGATTACACCACGGTTGCGGGGTACGCTACCTGCCTAGCTGCCAGTGCACTGGGACAGCAGCAAAATACATTAATATTGTGTCTCCCATATCTGGCCAATTCGCTTATCCGGATGAGGGCCAGTCCCGACATGGCCGGATAATCGGGGTCGAACTGTACTGTAAGATTTCATATGTGATGTCAGGAGACATTATTCTTCAACCATGCAAAATTTGTGACATTTGCAAAAGGGATATCTGACCTTCAAAGTCTGTCAGACTGTTTATCTTGATGAAACACTGAAAAATTCTGCACTCTTGATTTTTGAAGTGACTTATATTTAGTACCGTGTTGATATAAAATGTGAAAGGAACGCTTAAAACCTGGCTTGACCGTGACTTCTAACCTTATGAAGCCTCAAAGCCATGAACTGTGTGAATGTTTTCATGTTTGAATTGAGAGCTATCTCCTAGGAGTAGAAGGACTTGCTACAAGAAAGGAAAATGCCATTTCAAGATATTTGAAATGATAATCAATGTATTCATGGAATGAGTATTCTTTTGTTATTGTCTTTCAAATTTCAAATCCTCCCTGTCTTTCACAATATTTTTAAAGATACTCTAAAAGTGTGGATAATTAGATGACATAGTTGATTTATGTTTGAATTCGGGGCAAGGATATGTTTCTCTTTGATAGAACAAGTGTCGGAATATCCCTCTATCACCATATTACATATTTGTAGCGCAGTATTTATGCAATACATCAGTCAGAAAGCAGTATAGCATGCATTGATGAATATATTCTTCCATGATTGAGGTATGTCACGTAGATCACATGCCTGCTGTCATTTATCTATGAAGTATAGTCTTTAGTAGTTATTTACATCAGTCACATATGTCAATGTTAGGATTTGTGAGAAGAGAAAATGCCAGAAATTGCATGGCTGATTAGACTGTCAATGTAGATCCCCACTTGTTAACTTAATGTGTGTACCAGCAAAAGTGTTCTAAACGATTTAATTGATACAGAGTAGTACACCCTGGTAGAGGATGTTAAGCTATCATAAATATTTATTATTGAGCTGATTGTTATTTCAGATTTCATTTTGTTTTACAGTTGTTTCTTAGAAATGATTGTCACAAATTGTGGTCTGACAATATGAGCTGAAGTTTCTATTTATGCTCTTGATTATATTATTGCTTTTCATGCTGCCAAGGGAGCTCCGGCTCTCACAAAACAAAATGATATGGTGTCCTCATGTAGTCGGGGTTACAAAAGAAAACATGTATTCATAGCACTTTCTTCTGATATTTGTTTCCCCCACATACCTTGAAGGATCCCAGACACCAGCATAAAACAGCAGAACTGTCACTGTGTCGCTGTGTCAAACTGCATGAGGGCGCTTGACTAAAATTCTTGCAGAGGCTGTGCTGATGACATTGCTTTGTCATCAGACATACTGCCAGAAAGCTCATCCCTAGCTTCGTATGATTTTGACTATACCGCTGAAAGCCCACCGATGAGCTAGGAGTAAAAAAATGGAGATGAGAACAAAGTGCATCATTGACATGCTGGCACCCTGTAAATTACTAGTAGAAAGTGTTGGAAGACCAATGCCTGTTAGATCTGTTTCTGGTGGACAATAGTTTTGACAGAGGTTAATTTTGTCTAATTCTTGTTTGTGTAAAGATAAAATACACTGGGAAAGAACTTTGCCTCTCAAATTGACTGCAAGATATATTTACAATTTTAGGTATTCCGTCTAGGCCTTCAGTGTGGATATTGTGTGATTTGAGAAATGTTTCTACCTCTCTGAGATGTAAAACAAGCACTGATTTCCAACAGGCTCAGTGAACAGCCTGCAGAGTAATGTCACTTGGTCTATACTGCAGTCGTTTGTTCTGCCTAGGCCACACCAAAACTTTCCGTTTCAAAGTCAGTTTGTTTCCTTGATTTATGAAATACTTGCATGGCCTGTGTTTTACCAAAAACACTGTTTTACTAAAAACAGAGCATTTTTGCTGTGAATTATGCATTTAATTTGGGCATTTCTGTAACAGACAATGTCACATTGATTCTTGTTCAGGTGATCCTTTTTGCCTTCTCTGTGTCATTTTGATGTCATTTCAGTGCTGATTTGTTGTAGAGAAAAATGAAGTGGAAATGCAGCAGAAAACTTTAGGCTGTTGTAATTTGAAATATCCCTTTCCTCTAAAAGGCAAAGAAATGTAGTGCAGTAATGACTCGGTCACTTTGGAATCAGTTCAAATGATGCATTCCAAGATGTATGTTGACCCTTTTCCCGGGTCTTCACACCAAAATGGAAACGCATGCTATCATAGCGTTGGTGTGCTTGAGGTGTAACCTGTTTTTGTTTCTGTCAAGCCTTTGAATATGTGACAATGCATATTCCTGTCACAAAAGTTAATAGTTGCATTGTCAAATTTCCCAGAGGTAGAGCTAACAGCAGATTGGTCTCGTTCAAGCTTTTTATGTTTCAGTCTTCGCAATTATTTTTTTAAAAAGTTTATTTATCTTTTCTGAGTGTTCGATGTAGACAAGATAACTGACGGCAAATGGAAGAGCCAACTGTGATAATGTTATGATGTCACAGTATGCAACGAACCAGTACAGAATGACGCAAACTGCAGAAAGTATACAAGCCCGTGTAGGGGGAATCCATGTTTCAGTTTGTGTAATCTGTCAGATGGGCTGTTCCAATGCCTTTCGGAGCAGATGGCTCCAGATGTCAGGTTTACATGAATACATGTAATGTGGTTTGTGGCTTCTGCAGATTATAACTGGTTTGTTGCGGTTTCTGTAGATTGTAACTGTTAGTTTGCAGTGTCTGCAGATTATAACTGTTGTGTGCGCATGCCATGAAATGGTTCTTTTCAGACTTGTTTGTTGTTGTGTCAGAGTCAGCATAAATTGTGTGAACTTCTTCACTGAGTGATTGCATGTTAATTTATGTTAATATATGTTGTGTATATAGAATAAACATATTTTCATATGTACACAGAGCTTCTATCTGAAAATTTCTCTGCTTTGTTAAACTTTTATTAATCTTTGCTGCTTTATTCAGCGAGTGTTCATAATAAATAAAAAGTCTTTCAATATTATTTCATGGCTTATGTTTCTTTGTACACATGTATATTGTACAGAAGCAGGATATCTGAGTGGGAGAAAAGAGAGATTAAAGGACAAGTTCACCTTCATAGACATGTGGGTTTAGTGAATGCAGCAATATTAGTACAACACATCAGTGAGAGTTTGAGCAAAATCGGACAATCCGTTCAAAAGTTATGAATTTTTGAAGTTTCTGCTCAGTCACGGCTGAATGAAAAGACTACTATAGCTTGTGATGTCACATGAGTACAACGATATAAAGAAAGAATAAAGAAAATTCAACATATTTCCATTTTTCTCGCATAACAAAAGAACACTTGATTTCTCTCTTCCAGAAGGCAGGGGGAATAATATTACCCTTAACATACGTCAGTAGCAAGTCGAAGAAATGTGCACTTTATTCAAAAAGTCAAGTGTTGTGAAATTCTCTTTTTATTTTCCTTATATAGTTGTAGGCATGTGACATCATACACTGTGGTAGTCTCCTTTTCCAGCAGTGACTGCGCAGATGCTTGAAAATATTCGTAACTTTTGAACGGATTGTCCAATTTTCCTCAAACTTTCACTGATGTGTTCTACTAATATTGCTGCATTCTCTCAATCCTTGTATATGAAGGTGGACTTGTCCTTTAATGTTGACATAAGGGAAGTGAAAGAACTGGTAGCTGAGTGGATTGATGTGATGAGAGATAACAGTAGACAAGATTAGCTGCTGTTTATCTTACTACAAACACATCTCTTAGCAAGTTTTCATGCAATATCTTTCACATCTAATGTTTCTGCAATGCACAGGGGTATACCTTAGTATGAAAAATTTTGCAATTTGATAATGATGGGGTAATACGTTGTTTTATCAAAATGATGATAGTGGTAATATTAAAAAGATGATAATGATTTTATCAGGCCAGCAATCATGCACTCCCACACAAGCATACACAAACAGCAGAGTACAACACTCTGGCATTTAATAGGGTGTGAGCAAGGAGGTTTAAAGGGTGTGTACAGTTCTGGTCGAGGTGTAGATTTAGCTTTTAACATTTTGCAAGATATTCAGAAACCACTCTTATGAGATGTAAGGGGGAATGCAGTTCTAAGGGATATCACAAGTTTATTCGATGAAAATCGGTTTTGAAATGGCTGAGATATCCAAAAACAAGGTGAAACAAAGAGATCCTAATAAAGTTGTGGCATGTTGCCTTTTATTATTAGCACTTTTTTGGATATCAGCCATTTGAAAACCAATTTTCATCAAATAAACGTTGAATCCTTCTTAAAATTACATGCTCTTTCATATTTCATAAGAGGCTTTTTATTATCTCACTTAGGAATGTTCAAAACATGAATCCCTACCTCAACCAGTACTGTACAGTCCCTTTAAGAGTTGGGAGTTCCAATTGGCTGTAATTATTCAAACAGTTGTCAGATTTCTATTGACTTACAAAAGAACTTCACAGGTGCATTTGTGCCTGTGATGATCGATGTTTGAAGCCGCCGTCTTGGTGAGCAATCTGAAGATTTATTTTGAACGCTAACATAATATTAGCCGAATTTTGCTTATTTATTTATCAAATGTAATAAAGTTTCACTTGATGAAATGGATGTAAAACAAAAGTCAATCCCGTGCAGAAATTTGTGCAATTGTGTAAATCAGAGCTGTATCATGTGAAAATGTTTAAAACTGTACCATCGTGGAAAGCCTGTTTTATCACTTTTCCGCTTAATTCCGACAAATAAAACTAACATGAAATAATCTTCAAATATAATTCTCTATTGATAGATATATCAAATTAGTGCCCGATTATGCCCAGTCGAGTAATTTTCATCTTTATTTCAGCATTTTTTGCACAATTTCTATTCGCACATCCTCGTGTCTATACCACCTACCTTTTATAAGAAGGGATAGCGAAAATCAATTACCATCACAAAGACATATCTTCCTTAGAAAGTGGCTGGTGATTATGCAATGAGACACGAGTCAATTGTCTTCCTATCAGCGTGGCAGATCCTGTTTGGCACATGCTTCAAATATTTTCGAGCGGCGGCATTGAACATCTAGAAAAGGAAATAAGACAGTTGCGACTCCATTCTCTTGAACCTTTTTGGTGTGAGGAATGTACTATAGTCCATACAGTGATACTGCCATAATTGTCATAAGATCAAAGAACATTTACGTGCATATATAGAGTGCTGAAGTGTAACATCATAGCCATTCATTGTCATGGGAATTGGTTTGAAATAACCTCACGCAACCCAAACATCTGTGAACACAACAGTTGCTAATGTAACTTGTACCTGGACCAAACCCACTGCCCAAAGTCTTTTGCAAGGGTAACCTGCACTATTAAGCTGTAACTATAGACTGTGACATTATTTCTTACATGCTCCATTAGCCCTGTTGAAGAGGCACAACAGAATTCAAAAAACAAAAAATAAAACACACCAACAGACCACACACACACATCATATACAATGTATTGAAGATTTACAGAAAGACCAAGTTCTGTGACGTATGTAGCAAGTACTTTTTATTGACATTTCTAGGTATCTACAAATTACACAAGGTTGGAGTGATGACATGAATCAATTTCTCAACACGTGTGATATACACATGCAATCAAGGTGATCGTAAGTCTGTCAAACAAACAAAAGAATCCTTCTGATGTACAAATAAAAATGTGATGTGCTACTACCAAAACGCCAATTCAGATGTTGAGGTTTTAAACATCCAATTTAACACAGCCACAAATTCTTTGCATCATTGCAGAAATATTCTAGATATTTCTGTCTTTTCATCATATTTCATCAGCATGATCATGAATTTGCACAGATTCTCTTTATTCCTGAACTTGGAACAAAGCTACTATTCGAGGGAAATTTGGCTTATCAATAAAGAAAAAAGGAAAGATAAGTATGAATGGGAATTAAAAGCTGAATCAGCATTTCATCACTATGAAAGATTTTATTTTCTAGTGGGCGGCTACAGAACATAAACTGTACACTGTGCACACTGTGCTGCTACTATTTTTCAATTCTGACGAGTCTCCAACCTTCTTGCCTTTTTCCAAGTTCTGTGAATAGGTTACAATACATAAAGGAACAGAATGAGAATGATGTCATAGAATGGACACCATGCATCAAGGGGAGCACTCGGCTTGAGAAGGCGGGACCACGTCACCTTGGCAACCGTGGAGAATTATCTTCCAAAAAGATGCCTCTCTCTCCTGGAGCTGGTACATCTCATCTGTGCTACAATCTCCTTCAAAATGAAGTTACGATGCATGACTCGTGACAAAATGTGCATAATGATATTTTCAGACCTACCAGTACCTCACAGTGTACTGTACAATAGAAGATATCGGTCTGTATCACAATTTCAATATAATTTACACATATATACATATATGTACAATGTTACTTAATAAAGAAGGCATTTTTATTCCCATTGTACAGCAAACTGAATCACTAAACACTTTTTCTGTTGGTGTTTTTTAACACTACTGAGATTGGGCATACAAATATCACATTTTTGTTTTCCTCATATAAAAATCTCATCTCAAGTAATACATGTTTGGAAAACTGCTTTGAAGGACTGAAGTAAGCTTCCTTTCTTGTTTTCAACCAGTGATCAAACTAAATCGTATGGAATACCATTGTGATGAATATCAATACCTTGAAAGAAAGTTGAATGATCTTTAGAGGGTTAAAAATTTCAGTGGACTACTGAAAGTGATGCTCTTAGCCGTGTCTGAATTTAGAAAAAAAAAAAGGACTTTCAACAAGATTGATACGATTACTGCTTCAATCATCCTTCTTTTCATTCCTGACAGCAAAAAATGTCCTGTTCTATATCTTGGGCTGCATCCTCTACTCCTTCAAGTTTGTCTTCCTTTTTTCTCATGTGACACATGTGACTTTATATTTCTTGCTCCTGCTGTGACATTCTACTGCTGTCCCAAGGATGCCTGCCTTTGTCTGCAGGGATCTCTTCTTACAAGTCAGAAATATCCCAGACCAGCTTTCTCCTTTTCCTCAGCTTTCTTCCTATCTCAAATCCACGTCCCAACGATCCCTCTACCAACTCTACCTTGGCATTAACTTTCCCATTTCACACACACAAAAAAATAACAGAAAATGTACGTTCACATAAATTACTGAAGTCTGATGCCTAGTTTCCTCACTCTGCTTTCCCTCCTTAACCATGCTATATCTCATCTCCTCTCATCATTCTGTGTCCAGGCCCATCTGTGCACCAGTCCCTGTGAGTTTTCTCTTTTTTATGTGCTCATTGAAGGTCAAATATTCCTTTTGCAAATGTCATGAAATTTTGCGTGGTTGAACAATGTCTCCCCAAACTGTGAATGAAAAATCTTATGTTATTAAATACACCAGAGTTTTTAAAAAAGAAATGAAAACCTAACCCCTTGTCACTCCAGGATACACTTCCCTCTTGTAAGAAAATAGCGGTTGGAATTTTTTTGTGGTCTGAATAAACTCACTGGAAATCTACGGTATTGTTTTCCTCTCCATCCTAAAGAAGTTTCCAAGTTTATTCTTCTGAGAAAAGGTGTGAATTGCCTACCTCTACAATATACCAGCTTATGAGGAATCCAATTTTCATGGTTGCACAAAAGGGACATACAAACTTTAAACTTAAGGACCACATATCTCATCTCTTCATGCCATCTTTCCCCCTGTAAAATCCTTTTCTCCATTTCTTCTCTTTCTTCTGACATTTCTCCATTTCATGTTCCATCTTGCTCCTCCTTCCGCTGCATCTTCCCTCCGTCTCCCGTCTCCTAGTTACCGATGGGAACCCGGTTGTCCTTGGCCCATTTCTTCATGACCCTGATGATGTACTCCACCTGTGGGTTGCCCGTGTTGCGCAGAATCTGCAGGATGTCTCGCAGCGTCTCTCTGGGAGTGGTAGAACATTGTAAAATGAAATAAACTATGTATGAGAGCACTGGCAATATTGGTACATCAATGCAGGTTAATGGTCAAAGCAGTATTAAACAGTCTGTTGTCATTGTTGTTTTTATTTACCTGGATACTTGATAAGCTAGTTCATGCTTCTAAGCATTTCAAAACACTCAGCCACACACTAACATTCCATCAGAAAGTAAATCAACACTTCACCAGCTTAACAAACTGGAAAACAGCTGTAAAATCTCTGTTTCCTCATTCTGCATTTAAAGATACCAGTTATGCTGTATTCTCACTTCCCTCTCCATTCCTTCTGGTACGGCAGAATGTACGAAAACTCTTATCCATAAAATCTGTGCACAAGTAGTTCTGTATGATTTGGGCAAACTAGATTCAATTAAAGACCGAGGGTTGCAGTTAAATCAAAATTTGACACATCTTGTAACATCTTGTATTTGTGGATTGATATGAAGATGATTTACAGTGAAAATACATGCTTTTGATTCATGGTCATATGTGATCAAAAGAAACCTTGGATAAGTTATATAGTGAGTTCCATGTAGTTCAAAGTCCAGTGGCCAAGCCTGCTGAAATCAAGAAAGTTTGGGACTCCCTTCATTTGATTTTCGTCTCTATTGCTACTAGGTACTTTAGCATGGATACACTTCATAAGCCTTGTGATCTCAAATGAGGTTCACATCAGCTGAACACCACTACTTTCATGCCATTAAACATAGAAATCTATGTTTGCAATCCTGCAGTTGTACTTTCTGAAACTTAGAATGCATCTTTAGTAGACACAAAAATGATCACAAAGTGCTTTACCTTGGTTCATGGCCAGCTATAATCTGCTGGAAGACACCCACACAGGCTCCTCTCTTGCCCTCCCAGTACTCTGGGTTGGGGTCCAGTCTCTCTAACACATCAAAGGCCTTGGCTGCATAGTAGAACTGGCCCATCTGCAGATGGGAAGGAAGGAAAAATATGAAAAGGAGAGAAAAAAAAAACACTTTTATGATTGATTCATTCATTGGCCTGAAGATTTTTAGATGGTTGAAAACTTAAAACTTGTTTTAAATCAGACCTCCTTGAAAACTTGGGCCTTAATGGTCAAATGAATCAAATTTAGACAATCTCTAACAGGCGTGCCGGAAGCAGTTTTGGATTGGGGGGGGGGGGCAAACATTGGAGGGGGCTCAAGATTAGACCATGCATATGTTACACAATATACACATGCACACACACACACACACACACACACACACACACTCACATCTATTATTTATATATATATATATATATATATATATATATATATATGTAAAGTGGCATACGGTGGGTCGAAACATGGGGGGAACCATAAAGTAATTTTGACGGTCTGTACATGCTTGTGCGTGTGTGCGTGAGCAATAATGGGACTACAATACATTACGGAATGTGATACATTCAAGAACGCAGTCATTGAGGAACATTGTAAGTTTTCCTTACATGGATTATGGAATGACGGTGTGAAATGATCGACAAATTATATACTGTCAGCAACATAAGGTGAATGGCATAACAATAAAATGCGAGCGAGCGAAGCGAGCGAGCTTGAAAATTTTGATATTCTACAGTTCCAAAACTGGATTTTTAATTGTAGCTACATATTTCGCTTTGAAATAAATGGGGGCGCATCGGGCGCAACTGCTGGCAATTATTGGCAGCAACATTAGGAGAATGGCATAACGATTCAATGCGAGCGAGCGAAGCGAGCAAGCTTGAAAATTTTGACATTCTACAGTCCCAAAACTGGGGTTTGTAGCTTTATCTTTCACTTTGGAAATTAATGGGGTGGCGCATCAGGCGCAACTGCTGGCAATTATTGGCAGCAACATCAGGAGTATGGCATAACGATTCAATGCGAGCGAGCAAAGCGAGCGAGCTTGAGAATTTTGACATTTTACAGTCCAAAAAGTCCCGTTTGTAGCTATATCTTTCGCTTTGGAAATTAAGGGGGAGCATCGGACGCAACTGCTGGCAATTACTGGCAGCAACATTAGGAGAGCTTGAAAATTTTGACGTTCTAGAGTCCAACAACTGCTGTCGTAGCTATGTTTTTCGCTTTAGAAATTAAGGGGGAGGCGCACCGGGCTCAACTGCTGGATGCGAGCGAGCGAAGCGAGCGAGCTTGAAAATTTTGACATTTTACAGTCCAAAAGCTGCCGTTTGTAGCCACATTTTTTCCCTTTTATTCATATATATACATATTTATTTCATTTTCTTTGTTTATTCATTTATTTTTATTATCATTATTTTTTTTTTTTTTTTTTTTTTTTTTTGGGGGGGGGGGGGCTTTTTTTTGGGGGAAAATGGATTTTGCCCCCCCACTTTTTGGATTGGGGGGCGGCTGCCCCCCCTGCCCCCCCCCCCCCCCCCCCCCCCCCCCACTTCCGGCGCCTATGATCTCTAAGATTCTTCCTATCGAGAAGTCCACTTCTTCTAGAGAGCAATAAAGTGATAGACAGAAAGAAGGATAGGGACAGATGAGAAGAGAAAACCAGAGAAGAATGAGAGCATGAAGGAGGGATGAAGGAGGGAGGGGTAAGGAGAAAAGTGAGTGTATCGCACTTGAGTCACATAGCGCAATGCAGAGAACATTGTGCCAAAGTGCAGTCCATCATACCTGCTGAGCATTGTTATCAATGATGAACAATCCTGCTATACACGAATACCGTATACGCCAAATATTTCACAAATTTTGCAAGGCGGATTCCATTTGGCCAATTTAAAAGCATGTAAAAATATTCAAATTCAAATTCAAATTCAAAGTTTATTTCATTTTTCGACAAGACATACAAGTTACACTTCTTTTGACAACAGAGAATAAGGTAAAACAGAAACATTATGTATCAAAAAGAATGTACAATCTGGAATAATAAACATCATTGGGAAGATTAATTGAAGCATCATAAATACAAAAGGGAAAAAAAAGAAAAAAGAAGAGGAAGAAGTCCTGGAAGCCCACTGAGAATTAGATTCACAAATAAGTACACTTACTCATGTAGACGTGAACAAACATAGGGACAAGACTAGGACAAACAGAAACAAACTGCTGGAGAAAAGGCTGTACGGGACAAAAACGGGATGGGACAAGACTAAACACACGCAAAAAATTTTAATTCTGATCAAGATATGAATGTGACGTGCAGGCATACATTTTCTCTGTTCAGTACTGTACTCCACAACTGCACATCTAAACCACTCGCGAAAATTGTCCAGGGGAGTCCCGATTCGCAAAAAGAATGAGACTCGCTAAACATATGGCATAAACAGTAAAACATGAGGTAAGGGGTAGAGGGAGGATGAGGAGATGGTATTATCAGCTCACCTTGTAGCAGTCATTAGCAATGAGCTGAAGAAGACTGAAGGAGTCCCCTGATGTCTCCATCTTGAGGTACAGCTCCCAGGCCAGCCGGGCCTTGCGATTCATGATGTCTGGAAGAGGTAAAAACAGCATGTCACAATGGCATAATGACCACATTTCATGCACCAGTAGGTCTTAGTCTTTGGAATTCCAGTTTAGCTCTTAGAAAAATGAAGGGACTCCTGAGGAAAATAGCATCCAACAAAGCAACTCACTGAAATTAGATGTTTTAAAATGTTGATCAAGCCCCATCCTCATCGAATAAACAAACAAACCTGGATCAGCTCAAAGAACCAAAGTTAACCTTCAAATCGAAATCTTGCTGTTGGTCACTTTCCCACCAAAATCCAATCCATTCCACTTGAAATCAGGTTTCTAGGGGAATGCATACTAGCTCCCATTGCCCTGGCTAGTTTATACTTGTTAATCATACTGTCTTACATTGCATCTGACAGTGTCAATGCACTCAAAGCACATAGACGATTAAAACTTTTTTAAGTGTCTTGATCTGACTGGGGGTGACTGAATGTTCTACTTACAGCACTTTGCCAGCCAGCTGAGGTACACATAGTCATGCTTGAACTTGTCATTCTGAATGAGCATGAAGATCTGCACAGAAAAGACAAAATGATGAGAGGAAGGAGAGATATAATTAATTCAGAGGTGTGTTGAAGGGCAAAATTACAGATGGAACTACATCCAAGGGAATACATGATATTGAGCTATTCATAAACGTGAACCAATTTCAAGTGAAAAAATCAAAACATTTTGTAGCCTGGGTGTAAACATTTCCATCAATACCTACAAAAATAATGGAATTCATCCAGGAAGAAAATTGTTGCACTGGAGCAGATAGTGTAACCTCTGAAATATCTAGCAAATTATAAATAAGACAACTATTCATTGCATATTTTATCCAAAGGAAGCCTAATGAAATGTGATGAAATAGCATGAAACACAGTAACAGGCTCATTTTATTTCCATACAAGACCATGATGAAAGTGAGACAATTGAATGTTAAATCTGAGGTCAATACTGCAGCGGCAGAGTGAATACGTAAAATGCAATTTCTTCAAACTATCCTTTACATAAATTGAATGTGCAATGGAGCCTCCATAAAGAGGAAATAATCACTTTTTTTCAGAAAGTAGGGAAATTAGCCTTAGTGAGTTCTCTTGAGAAACCTGCTATACCTCTTCTGCCTCTTTGTAGTTTCCAGCAGTGGCTTTGGCCTGGGCATAGTTGAAGTTGAAGTTGTCATCATTGTAGAAGTAGCTCTGATGTGTGGAAGAAGACATGAGTGAAGGATATAAGGTGCATGAACAACAACAGTAAATCTATTCCATCTCAAGAGAAATCAGTTGATCCTATAAAAAGATTATGTGTGCCAGGTAAACTTGGAAAAGTTTCCCCCCTGCAAATTAAAGAACAACATCAGTGAAGTCTTGATTTTACTCCAATATCTAATAAGGTTTGACATCTGAAATGATTTGCATAGCAAATAACGTAAAACACGATATTTTGAATTTTATTCCAATATCTAATAAGATTTGACATCTGGAAAGACTTGCATAGCAAATACTGTAAAACAAAATATTTTGAAAATTTTGCGAATTGGGGCCGACGGTCTTTCTCGCAGCATGAAAGTTTCGCGAATTGCCACTGGCATCAAATGCATATTGCGTAAGCAAGAACTTTCGCATGCATTTTAATTTCGCGAAGTTTGGCGCTCACGAAATTATAATGCACGCGAACATTCCTCGTTTTACAGTAATATGGGGAAAATGGGAGGGGGAATTGGGTAAACTGGATTTAGACTAAATTCATTCTTATTTTCTTTGTAGGAAAATTTTAAGAAAATATATTCCATACATGCCTTTTTCAGTTTCAACTAATTTCATATGACACATATTTTCATTATTACTCCATCTATCGTTTTACGGGGGGGGGGGGGGGGGGGGGGGGGAGGGGAGAGAAGGGGTAAGATGGATGATTGATGAAGTCTAGATACCTTGATTGAGTTGAGATAGATGAGGACATCTTCAAACTGTTTGAGGAGGAAGAAACAGGATGCCATACACTGCCTACCAGGGATGGTATCTGGTGGAAGACATTGGAAGAGAGAATCAATGGTATGCTATTCAATGATACTATCAGGTCAACCTTGCTTAAGTCGATCTCGCATAAGTCAAATAATCACTTAAGCTGAAAGCCTTTCCAAGTTCTCTTCTCTTTATATTCTATTGATTTCAATCCCTCATAAGTCAAATTTTCTCTAAGTCGAGCCTATTTCTTCAGTCCAAATAGATTTGACTTTAGGCAAGGTTGACTGTATGTTCCATCACCAAGTAGAACTGTAGAAACATTTGCATGTATGCTGAGTGCTTTAATGATCCCAGTACTAAAGGACAGAATGAAAAGGCTGATTGCATGTTTTTTTTAAAGGATTTCAAGAAGGAAACGCACTGCCAGGTAACACTCGTACACCAGTCATATGTATTGATCTTAAGATGGCTGGTCAACTAATGTGAGTCTATGAACAGTGATCCAAATAATTTTATCATTTTCAAGAAGAAACTTTTGGTAACGTTACAATCATATATATGCATTGATCTTAAGATGGTTGATCAAGTCATGTGAGTCTCTAAATGATGATCAAATAATTTTGAAAGCTGTGGCAGACAAGGCCTGACCCAAACAACTTTTAAGAGACAAGTCAAACTGAGACAACAATAACGCTAACCACATTCAATTTCATTTTCACTGCAAGGTTTGCTTTGAAAGCTGAAACAGACAGATTTCATGTGCCTGCTGCTTATTGTTTGCTTGTTTCTAATTCCTAGAAATCACCATGTTGTTCTAGTAAATACAGAATGTTTTGCATGTCCACACTGACCTGAGTTTTAAAGGGTGTCATGCTCAATTTGTAGGGAAATAATTTCAGTCAGATTTTCACATGAACCAGATCTGCCCATTTGCATCTTGACTCTAGTTTCCATTCAAAGCAACCTGTTTGAGTATAATGGCAGTTTTCATGCAGTTGTTCTCAGAGAACGATGGAACCAGGATCTCTCGCAACATACAAAGCAAAGCTTAAAGGGATGATATAGTTTTGGTAGAGATGGGATTCAGGTTTTAACTATTTGTGAGATAATCAGAAACCACTTATATGAAATACTGAGGAGCATATGATTCTAAGAGGAATTAGAAGTTTATTTCTTGAAAATCAGTTTTGAAATGGCTGAGATATCAGAAAACCAAGAGGTCCTAATAAAAGGTGGGACCCACCTTTTATTAGGACTTTATTTTTCATTGTTTTTGGATATCTCAGCCATTTCAAAACTGATTTTTATCAAATAAATTTCTATTCCCCTTAGAAATCATAAACTCTTTAAAATTCAATGAAAGAGGTTTCTAATTATCTTGCAAATGTTAAAACCCAAATCTCCATCTCAACCAAAACTATACTATTCCTTTAAGAAGATGGTATCAAAACTGGGATGTAATAATGAAGCACAGCAGACAAACAGGCATACAGTTCCAATGTTACAAGTGACGCAGGAACTGGAAAAGAGTAGCTTACCACATTCACTTGCCGACCCTCCTACCAGCTGGAAGTATTGCTGGGCGATCTTTAGATGCTCCCTCTGAATGCATTTAAACAGGAAATATCATCTATGAATGAGTACATCAAATACTGCAGATTTTGTTGATGTTATCTTGAAGACAACTTCTTCAAAGCAAACCTGGTTGCAGACTCGACATTTAAACAAGTGCTTCAGTACTTTAATGGTTCAATATTATCAAATCTGCTGATGGCAATGACTATAGTCTTTGAACTCCCTTATTTTCCAAAAAGTATAACAACAAAAACAAATAATCTTAACCTGACAGTACCACTCAATGCTCTGGATAGCAAAAGAAATAATTAATCTGCACTTCATGAAACATAACTATAACATCAGACTCAATGATTCATTGGTTCTGCATAGACTGTAAAATTCTGATCAACTTCCTATCTTGCAAGACAGAACAGAACACATATTTGACACACATATTCAAAATAAAGGGGCTAGTAATAGGCTTTTTGTTAAACCTATACATTCTTAACAAAAAGAGATGCAACTCACCGATCCCTGTTCCTGCCCCAGGGCAGCGTTGACTACGCCCTTTAGGATGTACTCTTGGGGTGTGGTAGGCTCCAGGTCCTTGATCAGATTGTATGCTTCATTGACGTCATCTGCGGAGGGGAAGATACATCAACACTTGAAACCATCACATTGCAAATCTTTGCAGGTGTCTTCAAGCTGAGTGATGACCTGGTTACTGTTTTTAGAATTTTTATTTATTTATTTTTTTTTACATTCTTTAATCAGGCATAGATACATCTTTGGTGTTCGTGTTGAAAAAGTATATTACTCATTTAGAACATTCTTTGCAAACTACTAAGAGAGGGAAAAAAAGCATGAAACACCAGAAAACAATGACATCCAGTCATACCTTGCTTCAGATAATAGATGACAAGATTGAGCCTGGCCTCGGGAATGACATCAATCAGAGGGGGAAGTACCTGAAGGGCTCCCTCGCCTGCCCGGAACACAACCTAAGTGAATATAAACCAAGCAAAAGAGAGACATGAAAAGGTCACTTACGATTGGTAATAGTCATCTTTCTACAATCATACCTAGAAAAAACATCTTCCCTTCTGAGATATCAATACTGCTGTATTAGCCATATATTTTGCAGGTTGTTTTTTTTTCACAAATTTCACAAGTCAAGTGTTATTCGCAAATATAACAACACACAAAAATCATGATGCCAAAATGAAAAGCCGAATGAACAAGGCGCGTGATAATACTGTACTCTATGATCACAACTTTAACCACCTGCAAAATTGTTGGGAAGTCTTGATTCGCAACAAACAAACAAACAAATAAACACCTAGACAGGCTAAATATAGGGTGTTTACAGTATTTTATCCTCAGTTTAATCTGCATCATACTACGGACAGAGGAAGGTACATTAACTTCCTTGTAATGTGACTTCTGCCTGAAGTTTACTTTTGTTTGTCTTCTGTGCAAAAGGGCAATCAACAGAAGAAACCACTAAAAGGAAGACTCAATATGACTGGTATATAATCATCAACAGACACCATGGCCAATCCTTATTTTCCTTGTCCCCATCTGCATCTTCATCATCATCATCATCATCATCATCATCATCATCATCATCATTTTCACCATCCCATCATCATTTTCACCATCATAATCATCTGATTCCTCATCACTGTCGTAATAAAAGTGCCACCAACATTCAACACACCACAGGTGTACCAATATGGGAGGCAGGTCTCACCAGGTTGTGTTTGATGAGGTCCTGGGCAAATGTGAATGAAGGGGAGGCCAGGTCCTGTAGGTTCTTCAGTTCAGCCTGTTGGTCAAACACAAATTTAGCACAGCAATGTACTCCTGTCTCTCAAACATCCATAAGAAAAGAATGAACTGGTTTTCTGTTCGAATATGAGCTTTGAAAAAAATGCCAATAAATAAGAGTCTTTATGACAACTTTTAAAGTAGAAGCCGTCATTAAATTAACGGCGTCACGAGTAATCAAACAGAAACTGCACTGTACAGTGGTATCCAATCCTGTGATTGGACAACAGCATTGGAGTAATGTTCCATTTGCCTATAAAGCTTATACTTTTTGCACTACCATTCCAAGGTTTAACACAATCCCTTAGAGGTTTACACATTAAAATTTTGAAATGGACAATCATATCATCACAATAGCATACACAACACTATGATAATGTCACTTCGGAAACTGATCATATGTGCTCTCTCAGTTGTATAGCTTTGTCAAATTGTTTTTACAATTTCTCTGAAGGCTTTTCGTGGACCGGAAAAAAAAATCACATCAATCCCCATATTGTACACAGCCCTGCCCCTGAACAATGCAATCACAATCTCGGGGGCTCACCTCTGCTGCCTTGCCGTTGTAGAGCCTGAAGTGATTGCACGCTTTGAGGTTGAGGGCAATGGCACTGTCTTGGTAGTTCTGAAGGTACACCGCCAGCACCTCCTGAGACACATCGTAGTAGTCAAGCTTGTAGTAGCACAGCGCCACATAAACGTTAAGAGCCAGGTAGTCCCTGAAAAGGGTCAAAGATTATAGCATTGGGTCAAAGGTCATGGTGACAGGTCAATATGTCAGCTATGTGTTACAGCAAAGGGAAGTACATCACTTCCGATATTATACTAAGGAAAAATCAAATAGCAAATCATTAAGGAGTTGAGCAAAATTACATAAAATCTACATATTCATATTTTCCATAATTCCATGAATGCATTCCATGTTTACATCACAACAGCATCTACTGCTTATCAGTAAAGGGGAAACACTACTGGTATATAATAGTTCTGAATTCTCTTTACTCATCTCCAGTATTTTAATTCATCTTAGCAAAATCAAATGTGAATACTGAATCATCTACATGCTGGCAACAGCTCAAACAACATGTTTTGCTTACTGTGCTGCACATCGTCTTTAGACCCTCTACCATTCTCTGCTGTGGGAATTGCAAAACAGCCTTCATGGATGAGTAACCATGCTGTCACTCACATTGTATCAAAATTTTGATTCTGTCTACAAAAATCTTTCAGCTTTGAATGCTCTCTGAAGGAAACCAAACCTGAGAATACTGTAAAAGTGAAAATTGTTGTGTATTTTATGCAACATGAAGCTCGCATTACTTAAAGCATGCTGATATTTTTGCTGTTGATAATCATGTAATGATATTTCATATGTTTGATCACCCCAAATTAAACACACACGAAATTCATTTTATCTGACTAAGCTTGCTAATGCAAAAATGTCCACTTTTACAGTATAGGCAAAAAACCTCCTCCATGAACCATGATATTCAATCTAGCAATGAGACAATACCTGTTGTCGAGCAGGATGCGCTTGTAGATGTCGATGGCCTCCTGGTAGTGGCTGCGGAGGTAGTGGATGGAGGCGAGGCTGAGCTGGTCTTCGATGACGTCCTGCAGGGACTGGTGGTAGCTCATTAACCGGGATTCATCGTTGAACTGAAATGGGGGAAGATGAGGGGAAGGTAAAATTACTAATGCATCATTTTTCTTTTTTCAGCTACTGCCACAGAATACGGAAATATAAGAATGGTTGACCACATAATCTGCTTGCACATGGGAGTGTCAAACCCGCATTTTGCTCTCTGAACCTGTGAAGCATTCTTTCTGTGATGAAATGGTTACCATTCAACTCTGCAAAGAGTACTGTAGTTGCACATACTCTGCTACCACTATTACTACTTCTACTCCTGCTGCTGCTGCTGCTGTTACTACTACTACTACTACTACTACTACTACTACTACTATACTACTACTATTACTACTACTACTACTACTACTACTACTACTACTACTACTACTACGACTACTACTACTACTACTACTACTACTACTACTACTACTACTACCACCTCCTACCACTACTACTGCTACTGCTACTACTATTTCTACTGCTGCTGCTGCTGCTATTACAACTGATACTACTACTTCCACTACTGCTACCACCCAGAAATTGTTGTAAAAGAAACTACCAGGAAGCAACGCTGTGCTTGTAAATGGTACTCATTCAATTATTGCATGTAATTTCACTGCACACTCCAGAAGTGTGCAATAAGACAACAACAAAACAAGTGGGTACTAGTACCATGTTGTGTGAATCTTTTAATGTCAGCCTGACAATGCAAATAGTTGTTTTTTATTCTACAACACTGGTATGGTATACACTTTACATTCTTTTGTAAATAATCATATATCAGAAATGCATAGTATTGTACTTGTACAATCTACAAGAAATGTGTATGATACAGAGCATGCAGGATGCAAGAGAGACTATTCGACAGCTCATCTAATCTTACCTTCTGTGATAAGTGAAACAGCAGTCTGTTCTGTAGGCCGCTTTTGGGAGCTGAAATAGAATAGCAGTCAAAAAGAAAATTAGCTGAATCTCACATCAATTTACATCACAAGTGCACAATGGTTCCACTACACATTGATGAAAAAATAGAGAGCAAATCTGAAAAATGATTTGTTTTGGTGGGTGCTGTGCATCAAAATGAGGATGAATTTGCTTTGCACAACAGCAACTGTAATTTCATGCATATGCATGAGAAAGAAACAGTAACTTCCACAAAGTTTTATCTTTTGGCATCTGTGTGCATGAACTGCTCACAATAGTTTGTAACAAAAACAATCATCCATTTAAGAACTAAAAAAAAATCTTGGAAGCAATCCAAGTGAAAAGAATTATGAAACAGGTTATTACGGGGAAAAAGAAGAATCAAGAAAGAATGAGAAAAATGTTAAAAATGATACTTACTTAAGAGATGAGTAAAGCTCATCTCCGTTAGGATATGTACGTGGATTTTTTTTTTTTTTTTTCATTGGAACTCACACGTCTCACCTTTTTTGGCCGCATCATCAGACTCGGGGTACATGCCAAGAAAGAAGTAGCAGCAGGCCAGGTTGACCCAGACGTCGGGGTTGATGTTCTCCTTCTTGGTCAGCTTCTCATACTCCAGCATGGCCTGTTTGTAGTCCCCCAGGTGGAAGAGGCAGAAGGCCAGCCAGAGGTCCGTCTCGTCAGAGCCCTTGCCACTGTGGCGGGTGAACTGAGAGGAAAAGAAAATCCCAGGTCAGGTAATGACAGGAAGGTGGAGGGTGAGAGGAATGATGGGAGCATACATTTAATGATCAGATTTCCTGATATAAGATTTAGTCTATGGCAGATACAAATATTTCTTATTCAAAAAACAAAACAAACAAACAAACATACAAACAAAAAACATCTAACTACAACTGGGAAACTCACTGAAAATGGAAGAAGGCATGCCAGATCTCATTCCTGTCTATTACATGGTGACTATACGGATTTGTAGTCGTTGTTTCATCTTTTAATGAGCATTCAATTAATCTTGACAGAATCAGACATGTAGGCCTACGAAGGCTAATTACTAGGGTAGGATTTCTATGTTTTTTTTCACTTCCTCTGCACATTCAAATAAAAGTTAACAAATAAAACAAGGGCATGTATTTATGTTGATATTTTCTACTCGATAAAACACTTATTCCAAATCAAGCAATAACCATTAACTGTAACTCTTCATCCTTCATTAAGGTATGGCATTATGCTGTCAAAGTATGCTGTGCAGGACAATGACATAAAAATGGTAAAATGTGTAGATATAAAACCGGAGTTAGTGTCAATCCAGTATTGATGTTTCAGGAAAATGTAATGTCAGTACAGATTGGCACCTACCTCTAATAAAGTGACAGCTCCTGTGTAGTCTCGTGCATCCAGGAACTCCTTGAGTTTTGGCATCTGCTTCTTCTTCTTCGTCTCCTGGGCAGGAGTTGTCGAGCCTGGCCCTGTGGCAGGCTTTTGCCTTGAGAGCATCTTGATGAAATAAAGTCAATGCAGAGGCTTGTTAACAAACAGAAACAAAATGACACTTGAACGTGTATTTCAGCTTTGTATGGCAAATCTATGCTGTTGTAATAAAACAGACTTTTTGAAAGAAAATTTCCTCTAAAGCTCTTAGAAGTTACGAACACACGAAAACTAGAGAAAGAGAAAGAAAAAGAGGGGGAATTAGCACTTATAAACAAAAATATAAGCAGACGTTTTAGTGTACTGTTATCTAGTGTAAATCATCAAACAATTCTAAGACGGTCACTCTTATCATCAGCATATATCAGTATACAACTACAGTGGTTTCTTACGACACATGCAAGAAACATAATTGTGGTCCTGGACACACCCGATTTACAATTACAAGGTCTGCACTTCAGACAAATTATTAGCAATATTACTGTACCTCAACTTATTGCTCACTCTTGTAGTTGTAGACAAATATTTAATGAGAAAATACAATGTCATTGTACTTTCTCATTAAATATTTGTCTAGGAGTGAGTTGAGGTACAGTAGCATTATCATTATTAATAATTTGAATGAGAAATAAAAGTTTGTTTGCTTCATATAATTGCCACACTCAGATGCTGTTAAATGAAATGTGTACCACCAGTACACAAAAGTGAGAGCAATACAGGGGTAATGGGGCCATGCTCTGTTTGACCTGAATTTGACACAGATATTCTATCTTACACTACAGAAATGTATTCTGGCATGTTTCACTTTCTCAATGGTGCTAATTGTAAACAAAATGTGACAATCAGTAATGAAATAATTGCCATTAAAATATTGTGGGATGACTACAGAAATCGTATAGTTACCAATGGTTGCTACAGTACCGTAGTTATGGGTGAACTCGGCCTAGCGAGTAAAGTCGGCCGCCAGCGCGCACAGTACAATTTTAGGGCAAGTCCAAGATAAGGTCCCCTCAGAAGGCAAAATTTCATCTTTGCTCAATATTGACATGTTTGGTATCATTTTGAAGCTTATGAGTTGAAGTTTTGATTTCCATGGAGGAAAAAATTATATTACGTAAATTTATGCAAATTTCAAGGGCTTCATTTGCATAAATGTGAAACACAGCGTTACGTATGGGACATTTATAAAAATTCATATTAATTCAAAGGAAAGCAAATCATATTTGATTAATATGTGGACATAAGAAGTTCATCAAATAGTTTAACTTAGTATAAAAATTTAGGGATTATGCAAATGATTATGCAAATTAGCTCATGTCCTATCATGAGATGTCCCATACGTAACAAATTGAGGTCATTTTTTTAGGTTTTTTCTGAAATTGCTAAGGTTATATTAATGCCCTTTTGGAAAGTTCTAATTTATTGTTTAGAGAAATTAAACACCATAGAAAAAAGAAAAAACAGTAAAAGGAATATTTTTTATTAGGCATTGAAATAATGTTACGTATGGGACAAATGCGTTACGTATGGGACATCCTCATACATAATGCATGTGAATGCATGTAGCTAGCTGGGAAGGTCTCTCAGTACACAAATGGTCAATCATCCTGAAGAAAGCATCCCAACATTGTAGCTACTTTTTGAGTTATAGACACTTTAAACAATACATGTACTTGACTGAACAATTTTCAGAAAGGGGGAGGGGAAAATGGCAAAATATACAATGAAAAATCAGCATTAAAGGGATGGTATAGTTTTTTGTAGAAATGGGGATTCAGTTTTCAACATTTAATGAGATGATTGGAAACCAATTATATGAATTACTAAAGAGCATACAATCCTAAGACTAGAGGAATTCAAAGTTTAGTGATGGAGATCCAATTTGAAATGGTTGTGATATAAATATTTAAACAGAATATAAAGTAAAATGATTTTTTTTATTTTTATTGCAAGTGATACACAAATTGTCCTTATTCAGGTTTCAATAATAGCCACGACAAAATTCATGGGTATACATACTGAGGTGTGACTCGAATCAATGACCTGACTGCTAGACAGACATCATATATCTACTCGATCACTGGGGTTCCACGCAGCAGGTATTGCTTATTTATAAAAATCAATATTTCTTGTGTCAAGTTGTTTTTATCGAAACGAAATGGCAAGCTGCCCTTCATCAATGGAAGTAAACACTTTAAACTATTCAATTTTTCAGTACCAAGGTACTGTAGTAACTATCCTGATAAAAATAGGGCATACATAAAAATATAGAATATGATTAAATATGATTATGAGGGTAAATATTTGGGGAATATTGTTCCCTTGTCAATCTGGATCAGTATTTGAGTAGTTTCAACTGATTCCATTTCAGTAATTATGCAAAAATTTGTTTATGGGTATTTTGCAAAATTATTTTGCAAAATACCCATAAACATGTCTCTCAACACACTAAACGAATGGGGGACAAAGGGCATGCATACTCAGGTTGGTCATAAAAATATAAAAATATGATTGAATATGATTAGGATGGTGAATATTTGGGGAATATTGTTTCCTTGACAATCTGGATCAGTATTTGAGTAGTTTCAACTGATTTTACTTCAATAATTATGCAAAATACCCATAAACATGGTTCTTCACACACTAAATGAATGGGGGACAAACTGTCCCATACGTAACTGTCCCATACGTAACACGTCATGTCTGTCTTTAATTAGAACCTGTAATTAGAGCTTTTTACCTAATGACACGAAACTTACCTGTGATAATCTTGAGTGTTGTGACTTTCATCACAGTGAGTTACAAGTTGTAGAATGAAATACTTTCAGAGAGTTTTGAGGTTGAAAAAAATGTTCAAAAAAACAAAATTTTTCTGGTCCCATACGTAATGGCACATATTTTGTCTTCTAGAATAAAATTGTGAAGGTCATTTTTCTCCATTTTTTGCATGATTATACTTCTCCTAGATATCAATCACCATGATAAAGTTTAATAAGATCAAAAGCCATTAACACTATTTTTCAGGTCATAAAAGTCTCTGAATGTCCCATACGTAACACGCGTGTTATCTTGGACTTGCCCTTTAATGTACTGTGCGCGCTGGCGGCCGACTTTACCCGCTAGGCCGAGTTTACCCATAACTCAGTTCGGGAAACCCACTCACAAGGGGGGCCCCTCCTTATAAGTATAAACCCGTCCCCCTTATAAGTAACCCCGTCCCCCTTATAAGTAACCCCCGGGGCACCCCTTATAAGGAGTCTCCACGCTTTTTTGCAATGCAACGCGAAAATGAAAGGACTGCGGCAATTCGCTTGATTATGTCCATAAAGCTTCACAAGTTTCCTAGTTACTAGAATGCTAGAGTGCAGACGTGGCGACTCAGTCGCCACGTCTGCACTCAAGCATTGCCGTGCCGCCGCGCCTGGCGACACTCACGCCTGTAATCGCTCGCATTTCAGCATTCGCATGGGTCGTTTGACATCGCATTTAAATCCATGATTTTAGATATGATGCCTCGAACCGATTTTGCTCAAATTTCGTGCGTAACTAGGAAACTTGTGAAGCTTTATGGACATAATCAAGCGAATTGCCGCAGTCCTTTCATTTTCGCGTTGCATTGCAAAAAAGCATGGAGACTCCTTATAAATAAGGGGTGCCCCGGGGGTTACTTATAAGGGGGACGGGGTTACTTATAAGGGGGACGGGTTACTTATAAGGAGGGGCCCCCCTTGTGAAAATCATCTGCTGAGCAGTGAAGATAGCTAGCCACTTTGATGGAAAGCTGGGCCCAGCTACAGCTGTGAGAATCGTTAACGCGAATCGTTCAGGCTAACTGCATGTGTAGCGTTACAACTGGGAGCGTCCCGGGGTTAAGTTAGGATCTACTAAATTTACATCCACATTTAACTGTTTCTCATCAGCATGATTAGAGCATTTACCGGTACTCTATAAGAGAGCTTTAACACTTGTTAGAAACTCTAAACAATAAAACTACCAGGGCACCTAGTATTATCAACACCTCGATTTTTCTTTGTCTGACTAGGTAAGACTGACCATCGCACATCTATCTGCATTGCCAATGCCATTGCAATTGCATTGCGTTGTCAGTAAAACCAAAAAACCAAACAACACGTTTAGAGTCTAGGTCTATGTGCAATTGGAAAACTGATGATATGCGAGTTCGATTATCATTTATGATTCAATTCAAATTTAACATCAGAATGTTCCCGTTCTACCCTAAAAAATTCTGCCCGTAACCTCTGTCAGCTTAAAGAGTAACTTAGACGGCAATCCGCGGTGAGGCGGAGTCGCGATCGTCGGCTAGGAAAAATTGCGATAGCGTCTAATGTTGCTAAGCCACCGGTGCGGTGCAGGGGACAAGTTCCCACACAATAACGTAGTAGGCTACTGACTGAGACACAAGTCTTTGGTACTTTACTTACCATTTTGACAACGCAATGTGGTAGAAATCACTTATTCCACACAAAGACACGCTATTTCAAAAATTCATGAATGAAAGGTTGGTCATCTAATATTACAAACAGTCATGATGAGCTCATTCTTCTTAAATTTCACGTTAAACAAGACCCCAGCGACACACGAAAACCGACTTCAGCTCAATGCGATCGCAGGAATTTCGTACCATTTCGAAACGATAGAGGGCGACAAAAGAACATGATCCTCACTACTGAGCAGCAAAAGTGAGCGCCACCTGCAAATTCTCTCTAACCATGTGGAGCAAAGAGTATAGAAGCTAAATAACTAATGCTCTGTAGAATAATTAATCATTCAAACAGTTTTAATTCAGTTTTATCTCTTTGTTGATCGGGGTTTGAAGCAGCCACCTTTCTGAGCTATTTGAAGACTTATTGGGAGAAGATGCATTTTGAAGTCAAACAAACTGTTTATCAGCTGTTGAATAAAGTGAAATGAAACTAGTATGATTAAACGGGGGACATATAAATAAAAAGAAAATACCATCCATAGAATAGTTGTTATTTTCGTTGTTATTATCACGTGGATCTGTCTCTTTTAATGTGATGAGATATTCGCTAAACTATTGTTGAATCATTTTCTTTCTTCTGCTGTGCACAGCCTGAGTGGATCACGATGAAGATGGTGTAGCTCTTATGGTTTAGCTCTTCACCTTGAACACAGTGTTGCGTTGTTTTAGGTTTAAATTTTAATTTCATTCTTTGTATTTTTGTATTCCAAAAATATATCGTTTTGTAATTGTTATTCAGAGCTAAAAAATGAATGAATAAACAAATTTACTATTCAATTTAAAAGAACTGCTAATAATGCGTCGTTCTTTCTCCCCCAGTCTTCTTATTTGAACAACAGATTTAGAAAATTGCTCTCCCACTTTGATATTCATATTTCTTTTGTATTTACTTAAATACCGAGTGGACGCCTATTTGTCCCGTCGGTGACATATATATATATATATATATATGAGATATGAGATAGGAATATGTTTAGTGGCATGATGCTGATGTTTTACCAAATGCTTTTGTCATCATGGGAATAATAATATATTTGAGACAATGAAGACAGTATAGATCCCAAAGATGACAAAAGCATTTTGTACAAATATCAGCATCACATCTCACTATATTACATTTATATACAGGGTGGCCCAAAAAGAACGGAACGCCTAAGAATTTTAATTTTAGCAATATTTTTTTCTAATATGTCATTATTTTGTATACGATTGGAAAGGCCATTCTTTTTCCAAAAGAATGACACCAAGTTCTTTCATTTTGGTTAATGCATCATGGTTTTAGGACCATTTGTGTCAACCCTTGCAATTTTCAAAATGTGATCATTTTACACTCTCAGAGACACCGAAATAAGCGAGAATTCAGCTTGCCATAGAAGCAGTAACAATCACAATGTGTGGAATGTGGCTATCATTGTCCGTTACCATTGTGAATGAGACGACGTGACGACAATAACACTGTCCGCCCCACATTCCGCACATTGCGAACGCTACTGGTTCTACGGTAAGCCGAATTTTCACTGGTTTCTGTATCTCTGAGAGTGCAAAATGATCACATTTTGAAAATTGCAAGGGTTGACAAAAATGGGCCAGAAAGCGTAACGCAATAACTGAAATTAAAGAGCTTGGTGTCATTCTATTGGAAAAAGAATGGCCTTTCTAATAGTATGCAACATGATGACATATTTGCAACGATATTGCTGAAATTAAAGATCTTAGGCGTTCCGATCTTTTTGGGCCACCCTGTATATATATATATATATATATATATATATATATATATATATATATATATATATATATATAGGTAGTCCACGTGTTGGCAAGCTAAAAAGATAAGTAACAAAACTGCAACAAAGTTCATGCTGTATTCACCAACGGTTTATTTCTTCACACAAATTTTCGAGCGTCTCGCCGCCCTTTCTCAAGTGTTGATACTGAGAGAACATTTGTTCCATTTGAACCATATATATAATATATATATATATATAT
The DNA here is from genome assembly GCF_040938485.1 of Diadema antillarum. Taxonomy (NCBI): domain Eukaryota; kingdom Metazoa; phylum Echinodermata; class Echinoidea; order Diadematoida; family Diadematidae; genus Diadema; species Diadema antillarum. The sequence continues at coordinate 55,619 of NW_027271043.1, read as the reverse complement.
ATATATATATATAATATGTTGGTAAGGGGCAACAATGATATATTTGAAAGCATGAAGTGAGAAAGAAAGAGAAGAGCAAACTCTACAAAAAACATTTACCTCACACAAACAGAAATCAAGCTCATACTCTTGGCTCTCAATTCATTTTCAATCTTTTGAATGTATAGGAATGACACGCTGCAGAACATCATCATAATACCCAGTTCATATACTGTAAAACATGATATATTCGCGGCATGAAATTTTCGCGAATTGGAGCTGACAGCCTTTTTCGTGGCATGAAAATTTCTTGAAGTGCTAATGGCGTTCAATGCATATAGTGTAAATAAGAACTTTCGCGTGCAATTTAATTTCGCGAATCTTGGCGCTCACGAAATTCGCGAAATTAAAGTGCACGCAAAAATTCTTTGTTTTACAGTAGTTCTACCAACATTACACCAAGTGCAAAAATAATTAAAGCTCTGTACATGTCAAAGTCTATTCATAAATACTGACTTTACATCTACACACTCATCTCACCTTTTATTTTCATGAGGAATAATATAATAATTCCATCTTACATATGTACATCTTAAAAATGCCTTTAATATCAGCCAAAATAAGACCCAGGTGCAAATATATGACAATGTACAATATGTACAGAAGTTACAAATAACTCCATTAAATGCCACTGTAAAAGTGGAAATTTTCGTGGTGAGGAAATTTTTGCAAAAATATAAGTATGTGAATGTTTTGCACATCTATGTTCCATATTAATGAACGTGTTGATTCTCATTCATTAAAAACATGTGAAATTCATCTTACCCCAGCCGAGCACAAAAAAAAATTACTCACACGAAAATAACCACTTTTACAGTACTGCCCTGATCTGGTGAAGAAAAAAAAAGTAATTGCAGAGCAATGCAATCTATATTCCACATAGGATTCCAACCTACATTCCACTTAAAGCATACAACTTTCATTGAAATCAGTTATGGACTTTTTCACAGATCATGAAGCACTCATATTGGTAAAAACAAAACAGCAACACCGCATGTGCAACTGCAAAATCCCTGTATTAAACAAAATGTCAAAATCACTAATTTTCTTTTAGTGTATGCAACTTTACATTTGTAAAGTACCCATGTATCATGCTTTGTTGCAACATCTGCATCTCGAAGGCAGGTATAATCATTTGCGACTGCCGCTAAATCAAACTGAAAATGATTGTGATTTATGCAAGAGATTAACATGTGGGCATAACTGCAACTTTCCCTGAGGATATGATCCTCTGTGAAATACACAACACAACACAACACAACAAAACTTCAACCACATTTTCCCTTTTACCTTACATGTCACACATATTGTACCTCAAGTGTCTTGGCATTCTTCCAGCCTGACAATCAATATTAGTACCTCCACCTAGTGTAAGAATCAGCAGGCACAAGCCACGCATGAATCAGCACCCTGTTCACCATGTCTACTGTACCATGACAGCTGCAAAGTTTTCAGTTCATCTCTTTTCAAACATCTACATCATAGTCTACTTTGGGTTATACATGATTCCTTCCGCATGAAAGACAATGACAACAAAAAAGAGAACAACTGATGACCTGAAAATTAAATACAAAAAAAATGCCATAAAGCTGAGTGATCCTAAAATATTCCTTCTTTAACTCCCCACCCCATACACACACAATAACGAGAAACCATTACAATGGAAAGATATGCAAAGCTTTTCACCTAACAATATACAGACACTATAAGATTTTGTACATGCACATTGAAAAAAAAAAGACTACCATGGTGATGCACTTTGGGCTTTAAATTTGGACAGGATTATGAGAGGGTATTTTGAGAATACCACGGGTAGTGAATTGAACCGAATTAAATAGAATGATGATTTGTTTTACATAGCCACCTAAAGAGCTACATAGGAGCCTATAGAAATTGCACGAAATCCTGATTTCAGTAGAAATCATTGGAAATATCTTTAGACATAGAGCTTGCTGAACTTTGGACTAACTCTGGAGACATTTTGGGGTCAACAGGTGCAGCCAGCTAACTGATTCAGTTTTAATTAGATAAGATAGAGATAGCTGCAAGGGGTGGTCAGATCTCCGAATAATAAGTGGCTATATATATGCCTTCAAGATGATGCATCTGCCACAAATACACACACTGTCAAAGTGGAAACTCTTGCCCCCATTTTTCCCCCATTGTACAGGGCTTGTTTCAATGCTTTGACTTGATCTCTGATTTCAAGGATGAGAGTATTTTTATACTCGTTTTAATACCTCCCAAAAGTATTTCCCTTCCATCATTTTTGCACTAGTTTGGTCAAGTGCAAATTCAGCTCAAGTTAAAAAAAAAAAAACAACAAAGTTCTGTACAATTGGAAATTTTCGCGCATTTCATGCAACCAGAAACTAGCGCGAAAATGAAAGCAAGCGAATATTTTTGCTTGCCATATGTTCCAGTAGTTGATGTCTTGATTCCGCAGAATTAAAAACATGCGAAACTCTTCTTACCCAGCTGAATGTGAAAAATTAGTCGAACAAAAATATCCCCTTTTAAAGTAATCCAGGTTTACTGTGTACAGCTAAACAGACATACTGTATGTACTGCTCACACATCTCTTTAAAGTTCTCACATTTGCATGTACTCTACCTTTTTTATTTAAGTTTCTGTTAAATTTTTTACACATAAAAATTCTACACAGTAGAAGTAAATGTGTCAAAATAATGCATGTGCATATATCATAGTATAGTACACGATGCACACTCATATATACGCTATGTACACAAGAACTAATAGTGACTCTTTTTTACACCAACAATTGTACTCTACCTTTATTGGTTCAAATTTCTGTTGAATTTTTTACACATAAAAATTCTACACCGTAGAATTACAATGCACAAAATTAAGACACATTAAATATATATTTATATCTTATATATATATTTTTTTTTAAAATAATGCATGTGTGTAGCACATATACATGTATCACATGATGCACACTCGCTGATTGAGTAAGCTGATGTACATGTTGCATTTGAAGGCAAAGCAGACTGCCATTTCATTTCATGCAACAGTAACTTCACAAACAATGGCCTATAGATGCCATGTCGGTTGTTAGATGAACGTCATTGAAGCCTAGCAGGACACATGTAAACAATGTACTTTTCAAGACAGACAAAATGCATTGTTTTTTAGAGTTTCTCACTGACAATGGATACATGTATGTACATGTTCCATGTAGGTATCAAGGAAGGCAATTTTGCAGGGGATCAAGAGCAGAGATTGAAAAACAAGTTTTCAGACACAAAAACTGGAGCCCTTCAATATCCATGTTTTAAAGCATATTGTATATAGTTGCTACCAATCTTTCCACTTCAAAATACATAAAAATTGTACCTAGCGAATATACATGTACTAACTTCGAGGTAAAATAATGAGCGCCAAGAGCAGGCTACATATTAACCCGCAAAGTTGATTTTGCTACAATGTATAACACGCATTTCCAGTGGACACCTGCCAAAGTCTACTCTAGTCTAGCCTTCAACGGGTGAAGACACATATATTTTCACTACATGGAACTTGTTATCCTGGTTAACAATTGACTGTATAAAAGATAAGCCTTCCATACTGTACTTGCTAGATGTATTGTACATGCAAGCAGGGCCCGACATTAGCAGTGGCCCGGGGCCACTAAAAATTGACGTCAGACCACCAATTTTAAAAAATGGCTATCTCTTGGTGGTCCCATCAGACAAATAAGATTTAAAGTGGATTGTTATATTTCTTTTTATTGTGGGCTATTTCACTTCTTTGTTGGTCCACCAAAATGTCACATAATCAAGATTTTTAGTGGCCCAAACAGGCCACTGGAGAAAAGAGTTAGTGTTGAACCCTGATGTATGCGATTACAATTACATCATACACACATGTGTATGGTGTGTGTCTGTGTCTGTTCTTATATGTCTACATATCTGCCTGTCTGATAATCTCTAGATCTTTCTATCTGTGTTTTACGATGTGACAGTTTCCTGCATCATTTCCTTGTATCATGGCCCTTGGATTCTAAACAGATAACCAAACACATACACAGACTTCCTGTCTACTCCAGCTCTTGTCCTTTCAGCTACTAATAATTCCTTTAGTGACTAGTACCAGAGTTGCATATCCTGGGATGAGCCCAAGTTTTCTCAGACAATTCATTGCTGTATGAAGACACACACCATTTCATACACGATATGCCGTTAATTGTCCCTTGTTTATAAATGCCCCCAAAACAGATTATTTTAAGAACTCTTTTCATTATCAAGCTTCAAATATGTGGAATAATTTGCCAAATTTTATTCGAAATGCGCAGTCATTGTTTGTTTTCAAAAAATTATGCAGGGTACTCAGCATGATTGATAGGTTATGAAAGCATGCATAGAGATATATATAATGGAAAATGTATCAAAATCAGCTGAGATCTGTGTGTTTATGCTATATATCATTAAGTTCATTAAGGTTGTTTTTTTGTGTTTTTTTTTTGTTGTTGTTGCTATATGAAGAAATGATTGAAGTCCGAAATTTGAAGATATTGTATAATAATTGTAAGGAGGGGGGGGGGGTAGGTGAAGTGCCAATACTTTTCTGATTGCCCTATCAAGCTGCTTTTAAGCTGTAATCGTATTAATGTTTGAGTTTGTTTGTATTTTGTTTTGGAGTAGTGGTCGATTTGTAGTATAAGATATCTCATTGTTTGTACTTTGTTTTGATGTTCATGACATTTTTATCTGTACATAATGTGAGCAGGGCCCCTTGGTAGAACAGTTAACCAACTGAAAGGGCTACCCTGCTAAAAGAATATTGAAATAAATAAATAAATAAATGAATAACAAAAATGATAAAATCAACCTCCCCCTCAAAAAAAAAAAAAAATTTAAGACCTTACATTTATGATTTAACCCGTTGAGGATGATTTGATTTTCCTACAACATGCATTTCCCATAGACGCTTGCCCTAGTATACTCGGGACTCATCCTCAACGGGTTAAGGATACTTTTGAAAGGTTTGTCTTCAACATTTTGTGACACACTGACATGGCTTAAAAATCCCCTTGAGATTGAATGTAGTACCATAGAGCTAACACCCGTCAATGTTTCAACTGGTAACATGTTGGAGGCAAGAGTATGCAACCACCTACACTTTGTTACAACATCAAATGATCTCAATTACACTTGAGCAATAACTAACACATGGCTCAAAGACAAATGTTGAAATGCTTCAATACCTGAAGTTTAGACTACAAAGTCTCATGCAATGAGTACTGTGTACTCTTTTCTGCTGGGAAGGAATCTAGTCGGCCGAAGATGGCCTGAAGTTAAAATCCACCTTCCTTGGCATCTCTCCTTCCGTGTGCATGACCATTCCCCCGTCGCGCACGTCGAACGTCGCAAATGCATTGCTGCCCGGCCGGCACTCCACGATGGACGGGAGAACCAGGTGGTGGATGCCTACCTCGTCGCAGTGGTGGGCGTACTCGTGGGTGTGGCCAAAGAGAGTGGCCACCACACAGGGGCTGGCCCGGAGAATGTCCAGGACCTCCTGGTAGTTCCAGACCAGGCAATCCTCTAGGGTCACCTCTGGACAGATGGGTACATGACCTGCAAAGGGTGTGAAGTAGATGGAGATTGGGTGTGATGAGTACGTGAAGACTAGGGCAGTGTGATGAGATTCCAAGCAGCAAACATCATTCCTGCAAAGACAAAGTTTGCGATTCCTGGCAGAGAACTCCCCCCCCCCCCCCCCCCCCCTTAAAAAAGATAATAAATAAATCATCATCATCATCATCATAATTACAGGTAAGTAATGCCTTGAAACAACAAAGCAACCTGACAGGATATAATACATTGTATGCTCAGTTGCAAGAGTGAGATTGCAAATTGCATGATGAAACAATTTTTTTTTTATCAAACAAATCATAAAATCCCTAGTTTTGCTTTAAAAGAAACAGAAAAAACTACAGACATTCCAGTAATGGTAATGCCTAATGCCCCTTTCAGTATTTTTTTTTTCACATTAAGACCAGTATCTATGTTCCCTTTTAATGCAAGATCAAGTTAAACCTATCAATATATTTCTGTTTTGAGTTATAATTTGTCATTGTTGTACCTTACTACATTTTTAATCTCCTTTAGCAGTTAATTAACTTTATGTTGCAAATGTTGTGAAATACAAATAACTGCACTTTTTTTTTCCCTGAAAGTGCAGAAATAGAGTCCTTCCAGAAATATGGAACAAACAAATCAATCAGTCAATCAATCATATATCAATAAATCAATCTATGTAAATGGATTGAACCAATCAAGAACATTCTCTCAAGTTGTAATTCTCATGGGGGTAGAGTAAGTGTATAAAAAAATGGACATTGCAGCAAAACTCTTACCGAAGAGCATGACTTTCTCATTTTTTACTGATGCCTTGCTCAGCACGCCCTGCAGCCAGTCAAGCTGGGTGTTGCTGATGCCCCCGTTGTATTCAACGAAGCGCTTTTCAAGCCCTTCAAGGCCACTGTGGTCATAAAGGTCAGAGTTCTGGTTGTGTGCACAAAGAATGCTCAGGGCATCATCTTTGAGGGCACACTCACTGTCTCCGTAACCATGGATGGATATTTCAAACGTGTCCAGAATCACAAATCGGAAACCCTTGTGAGGACTGAAGTCGTAGTAGGCGGGCACTGTCTCTTCCAGGACCAGATCACAGTCTGCATTGGACTTGATACTCTGACTGTAATTTGTTTGCAGATCCACCCTGTGCAAATGCTGGTTGTGCGACACACTAGAGGAAGACAGCGACTTCTTGTAAGCTTGAGGGTGACACCGCTCAAGGTGCTTTTTTCCTGAGAAGAGGGGTCCGTTCAGCAGTTCATGCCGGCTGAAGTTGTACAGTTCGTGGTTACCCCAAGCATGGTGGAAATCCCCTTCAAAAGAGGCACACACGTTAAGGATGCTGTTCAGGACTTGACACGACTGCTCCTTTCCACCTTTCATGGCATTGAAGCCATCGAGGACATCGCCAAGTTGGACGACGACGGATGGCTTCTTGCTCCGGCTGTTCCAGAAGGCTACAGTGTCCTCCAGGCATTCAATGGCCTTGCGGTAGTAGCGGTTGGCCAGTGGCGGGCATATCCGGTCATCCAGATCTCCACACTGGACATCAGCAACAGCACCAAAACTGAAAGCAACATCTGAACCCATCTTGATGACTCTGGTACACTCACAACTCAGTCTGCTGTCTTGGAATCCTATGTCCTGCAGAAGAGCAGAAAAAGAAATGATTTTGTGTAAACTTGATCAAATGTAGAAGTACTGGAAGTTCTCTACAGGGCTAGACAAAATTTATACAGCATAAGCAGGGGCTACTTGAAAAAAAAAAGGGGGGCAGGGGCGCAAAACCCCAAGAAAGTCTAGTACTTTAAGGACAAGTCAACCTTCATATACATGTGGATTGAGTGAATGCAACAATATTTGTGGAACACATGAGTGAAAGTTTGGGGAAAATCCGACAATCCCTTTAAAAGTTATGATTTTTTTAAGTATCTGCGTAATCACTGCTGGATGAGAAGACTACTACAGTGTATGATGTCACACGTGTACCACGACATAAGGAAAATAAAAAGAGAATTTCACATTTCTTCAACTTGTTACTGACGTATGTTAAGGGTAATATTATTCCCCCTGCCTTCTGAAAGAGGGAAGTTGAGTGTTCTTTTGTTATGCGAGAAAAGTGAAAATATGTTGAATTTTCTTTATACTCTCTTTATATTGTTGTACACATGTGACATCACAAGCTATAGTAGTCTTCTCATCCAGCCGTGACTAAGTAGAAACTTCAAAAATTCATAACTTTTGAACGGATGGACCGATTTTCCTGAAACTCTCATTGATGTATTCTACTAATATTGCTGCATTCACACAACCTACATGTCTTTGAAGGTGAACTTGTCCCTTAATGTACATGCAAGTATGTGTCTTCACCTTTCCAGACAGGTATATCTTAAAGGTCTCAAAAAGAAAGCACTGGATTGGCAATGGTCCACATTTCACCATATCCAAGGGGTGCTAGTAGAGATCCAGTCACCATCAACAATGACAACTGCGTACCCCCCCCCCCCCCCCCCCCCCCGACACACAAGCCAGGAAACATTTAGCACTTTCCTTTTAAAAGAACAAAACAAACACAGCAGCGATGTCAAGCACAACATGATCACATGAACGTCGCGTGGCCATGTCAACAGCTTCATATGAACTTTAGGTCTACTTTTACACTGTACATCACATCATAAACTGTAAATTGTTTGTTTGTTTTTATTGTTCCATATTCCATGTTTCAACATATAAACCATAAACATTATAAAAGTTAAATACATTGTAGGTGAATTGTCAAGTATTGTGTATAGCAATTAAGACAACTCATGTCAAATATGAGGAATCTACATAGAAGCATTGTAGCTTGGAGGGTGTCGATTCCCAGATGCTGATATGACTTTATGAGATGAATTCTTACATTAAAGTTACAATTGAAAGGAATGACAATTTATGAAGTACAGAAATATAGATATCGAAGAATATAAAACAGAAAACAATGTTTGCAACACAAAACTTCTAGAGAGTGGCGTGATCATCCGAGCAAGGCACACGTCAGATACAATGACCGAAATACAAAGTATGCACATAGAAAGCTAAGAAGGATAGAAGAAATCGCTGTAGGTATGAATTCAGAAAAACTAATTTAAGTTAATGATTAAATGAATTCAGAGATTGAGATTGGATTATTTCTCCATCCAGGTCATTCCAGAATTTAGGTCCTGTGGAAGTTATCGTTTTGCACTTAAGCAGAAGACTGTACCGGTACCTACTGTACAAAGAATGTTTGTTTTATAGCAACAAGTGTAGTTCCACATCATATTCAACTATGTTCTCTAGAACTTCCATTTAATAAACCTTTCTAAATTATTTTCTAGGGGTGAATTCAGTCCAAGTTTTTAAAATAAAAAAAAAGCATGCTAGGGCGATCCAGAGCAGTCTGGAGGCTGAGCATACAGGCTACATCCACAGTTCAGACTGACCACTTCAAAAGCAAACTGTGCCATGAAGCATGTCATGATGTACACAGAAAAATCTGTCTGTCCCGAGGAGTTTTGTAACATTTTCTTTTTTGACATTTAAGGCTCTCCTCTGTATAGTGGGATTCTGTGAAGCCAGACGCAGTCTCCACGGAACATATCCCCAAACAAGATACAGACCGATTTTTCAGTCACGCCATGGCGGATCACCTAAATTGTGTGTTAGATGCAGAGCATGGCTGAGTGAACCATGTTGCTTTGAGTTTGAGTCTTTACTCTAGACCTACAGTGTAGTTTTAATAAATCATGTTGATATAGAATTTCTGGATCTCCATAAAAGTTAAGTGTAAGTTTGAAGTCTCAAACACTCACACACCATCTACACACAACTACCCCCTTAAGGGGTGTGTACAGTTCTGGTCGAGGTGAAGATTTAGCTTTGAACATTTTGTGAGATATTCAGAAATCACTCTATGAGATGTCAAGGAGCACGCATTTCTAAAGGGTATCAAAAGTTTATTCGATGAAAATCGGTTTTGAAATGCCTGAGATATCCAAAAACAAAGTGAAACAAAGAGATACTAATAAAGTTGGGGCATGTCGCCTTTTATTATTAGCACTTTTTTGGATATCTCAGCCATTTGAAAACCAATTTTCATCAAATAAACGTTGAATCCTTCTTAAAATTACATGCTCTTTCATATTTCATAACAGGCTTTTCATTATCTCACTTAGGAATGTTCAAAACATGAAACCCTACCTCAACCAGTACTGCACAGTCCCTTTAATGAAAACAGCAACAATTTAGCAATAGAGTTTTGAAAAAGGTATTTCTTAACCTTCATTAAACCATTGAGGACTGGCTGATTTTGCTACAACATGCAGTTCCCATAGACGCCTACCCGAGTATACTCGGGATCGTCCTTGCGCAACAGATTAACACATTTTTGGCTAACTTCTGTGTAAAAAATGAAAATGATCTGTTAAGTCCTGCATGAATAAGTATATTAGACAAATATAATGGTATTACCGGACAGCATGGTTACTCCGGACATGCACATTTTTGCGTACTACTGACATTCAATATGCTCAAGACTTTGTAGATAAGCCTCACAGAAAGTTGTATGGACCAAAATCATACCAAAAAAATGACATAAAAATTTAAAAACGTGAAGACATTCACATTTTACATTCAGATTTCGAAGAAGTTGTCGATTTTCACAAGGTTTTATCACGTGAACTGTTCGAAAAGTTCAAGTTAAACATTTTACCGTAAAATACGAAATTCAAGCCTCATTTGCAAATTTTTAATCTTTTTTTTTTTTTTGTCGTCCTCTCGGTAAGAATGTGTACGGTGATTTGCGGGTATAAATTGTGATTCTGGCGCAAGGGTAAGGTGCAAAAGACGTTGATTATTCCGTTACGAAAATCGTGTCCAGAATATCAGAGTATACATTACGATTATACACTGTGCAAAATGAAAACTTTTTGGAGAGGGGTATATTTGAAGTCTATTTTCCAAAAATGGGGTGATCAAATAATTTTCATAATTTTGCCAAATTCGTAATTTTCAGGATTCTGTGATTAATTGGAGCTATTCTTGACCGAAATTTAATCCTCGGAGTACGGAATTCAGAGCCACGAAAAAAAAAAAGCGTCCAGTGATACGATCAACTACCTCTCCTACTACTAGCCCGACCAGACGCCGTGCGCTAGTCGCGACTACACTTGTGTACAGCGACAGGGCTGTGTATAGTTACTCTCCTACATAAAAGACAAAATGGTCACTTTGCATGAGTCACAAGAGTCACTTTCGGCGGTCTGTTAGTGTTAGTGCAGGGAGGTGGGAAGAGAACATTCTGTTCTGTCGTTTCATCATCCAGCATTTGAACCCACCCACACTTGTCCTCACAATTTTTAATTGATGTTAGATAGGTCTATGCTATGTTAGACAAAATGTTATGGTGATTACAATTGGGGGAAACAGCTATCTATTTAACACGAGCCTTCATTCAGTTTATTGAAATAATTGACATTACTTTTAGGCATGCCTTACTTTTAATACTTGACTGTTCTTACTGAGCATGGCATAATAACAGAAACTCTACAGCTGGACAAAATATTTCAAAGCTTTTTTTAATCATTATCTACATGGGAGGTGTAACTGGTGACAAAGACCTCATTCCGATCCAAGATTCCCAATCAAAATACATGTACCGGTAAAATTTAGATGTAGTAGGTTCTACATTACACATCTAAGAGATCATTAGAGATCTATTGTCTATCTAGGCCTACTCACCTTCTTTTTAAATAGGTAGACAACCGGTTGACACAGTCAGCTCTCAGTTCTCAAGCCTTTTTGTTTGTTGGTAGTGAAAGTGGAGCAATCATCTTGCCTTGGTCATAGAGTCACAGCAATTGATGATCAGCCGATGCCAGTGATGGTAAACTACTTGGACAGCAGCAGCCCCCTAGCCCTAGCCTGCTGGCCCTATATTTTAGATCTGCTTGGAATCTAGTGGGGTTTTCTAAGTATTACGTTGCGTGATGGATGACGTGGGCTGATAGAAAAAGATTAAGGTAAACAAAGATAATGATAATGAAGTATGAAGCATGTAAGCACTAGAAGAGTAGAGTTCTAGTCTACAACGCGACGGCACTCGATCTCCCCAGCGCAGTCGGGTGAAACAGGGAGTAAGACCGAAGATTCACTGCGCGATGCTGAGTGTAATGTCTGATGACGAATGAAGGCTGTATCACTTGCCAGAGCAATCCACTTTCAATAAACTTGCAAATGTCGTGAATTTCAGCAGGCCTGGGCTTTAAGTCGATCTTGTTCTTGAGTACAAGCAGGAAGAAACACAGTCCGACGACAGATAAGGTTTTACAACTACAGTGTACATACGGTACAGTACAGTTGGGCCAGCGCCAACATCAACTTGATCGCACGACAGATCGGCGAGATAGGGGAATGCCGAACATCAGCTGTCCACGTGAATATCAGATGCGCAAACTGAGCTAGCTTATTTGAAGGTACGGGGCCCATTATTGTACAACGCTATCATTACCGACCGCGAATTTAAACACACGCGAAAAAGTCCGCACCGATGGAAACCGCGAAAGTTTCTGTACGCGAAAGAAACCACTTTTACAGTACTAGAGTACAATGCATTAGGTAAACAAAATAAAAGACAAGAAACGCACTGCTGTAGATTAGTCTATTTTTACAGACACAAACACACAGTTATGCTGCTAATAGTTCACTGCACCATTTTGTCCTGTGCATAAGGATAAAAGTGTTATAGAACTACACTGTAAAAACATCGGTGTTAGATTTAACACCATGGGTGTTAAATCTAACACCGATCAAACTTCAATAGAGGACCACACCCACAGGTGTAGAAAATGTATTGTGACGGTGTTAAAAGGTGTTCACCTGGCACTTTGTGGTGTTAATTTGACACTGTGGCTGGTGATATTTTTGACACTGCGCGAGAGTTAATTCAATAATGACACCGCATGGTGTTGATGATTTGATATTGGTGGTGTTAATTTCAATGGTATAACACCCGTCCAGCTTCAATAGGGGACCACACCAACTGGTGTTACTCTGATGTAAATGCGTTTTCACATTTTTTTCAAAAATCAAGTACTTTATCGGAAAATTCTTTATCGTCTTGTTGAAGTTCGAAATTAACAAGAAGTGCAGTAACTAAGAAACTATTCAAAAAACAATTTTAAATTTTGAAATGACACCCGGAGGTGTTAATCTAACACCATGAATGAGCACCAGAAATTTAACACCAGCTCGGTGTTTCATATTTAACACCGGACTTTTTGCAGTGCAGAGGGAAAACAGATGACTCTTTCACTTTTGAAGATAATCAAATGCCGTCTCGGGGAAAAAAAATGCTCTGTGTTTTATCAAACCCAGCAAAGGAAATGTTTCGATTTTCATTATTTTCCTCTTTTCTACACTCATTGAAATCAGCCATATTTTCCGTTCATTGAAATCTATTCCTTCACCAATTTCTCTCTATATACATTCACATTAGATCCTTTCTTTAGTCTTTAAGCATTTAGCTTGAAATTTGGCGCATGTGACCGCTGTCGTGCGTAGATGTGTATTTTTTTATTGTTTAGCAATGTGTTACTATGGTAACAGTTTTTTTTTACCAAAAAGCATACAGAAATTTGGTACATGTGACCGTTACAGTACAAAGATGTGCAAACGTAATTAATCTTTTGGTATTGTTGAATAGTGTGTTTCCATGATAATTGCTTATTTTGAACAAAGAACTCGGATACGAGTATTGTGGATTTAGCTAGCTCGCTGAGCTTTTGAGCGTTGTGGGGTGTTGGTTTGAGATTTGGCACATTGTGACCGCTATGTACATGCGCACATGCGCAAATTTATTCATTTATCCTTTTTCGTCATTGTTGAACAAAGTGTTGCCATGGTATCAGTATGTTTTGGATGAGGATTATACAAAAATTTTGGTTTGGCTAACTCTCTCAGTTTTTTTGAGTATTTGGTTTCGGATTTGATATGTGTGATCATTATGTTACCTATATAGATGTGAAAGATTTGATTTTTTTTTTATTGTTGGGAAATGTGATTCACGGTAACTCCATATTTTGAATGATAATCATTTATTATGATAATGTGATTTCAGTTTTTTTCAGACTTTTGGGCAATTGATTTGAAATTCGGCATACATGACTGTTATGATATGTGGGTGTGCACAATTCATCATTTGTTCACATTGAATTGGAAACATTGAGTCGTTGTGGTAACAGTATACAAATTAATTGTTAGCTGAGTTTACATTCTCGGTGTTTGATGGGGTATTAATCACATTGACTGATAGTTTTAGTTTCGATTTGTACACATGTGCTTCATTTTTATATTTATGCTGACGACAATGATGATTATGTTCTAAGAGGTTAGAGGCTTAGGGTTGGGGGTCGGGTGGAAATCCAGGAATCTCCTACATTTATGTTGACATTTTTTTTTCAGTTTTTGAAATTAATGTATGAATATATTTATAAATGAAGTCAAGGGTTGGATGATTATATTGGAAATTTATTGTGTTTTTATGTTTTGAAGTTTGATAAGGATTATGGAGTTAAGGAGTGGGGATCAGGGGTTGAGTGATAATTTTTTAATGCAAAGTTGTTAGATGTTTATTATCAACATGTGTGGGTTCACATGCCTATACGGGCAATGGTAAATGTATATACTTTTGTGAGCCCTGACCGTCATGTATAGTCTCCATTCATTTCATTTTCACATTGTGTAACGTGTACAGTACAGTGTATCCTTTGTAATGTTCATTCTTGTTTTTGTTTCATGTTGTGATGTTAATGATATGTATCCTATATTCTTTACCTGGTCGAATAAATAATAATAATAATAATAATAATAATAATAATATTGAGTGCAGTACAGTTAATTCATCTTAGTTTACTTCTTACTTCTTCTTTTTTTTTAGCATAGTCGATGTCATCCCTTATATAATCATCCCTTTGCTTAATTTTGTTGACAAAGTAGCACATGCTTTAGACAATCGGTCACATTTGATTGGTATCTTCCTGGACTTCTCCAAGGCCTTCGACACTATAAACCATGATATCTTACTCTACAAGTTGTCTCATTATGGTATACGTGGGAAGGCCTTGGAGTGGTTCAGGAGTTATCTAACTGATCGCAAACAATATGTATTTTTGAACAATCATAATTCTGATATGAGAGAACTGAAGTGTGGCGTGCCACAAGGTAGTTTATTGGGCCCACTATTGTTTGTTGTTTACATTAATGATTTTTGTGCTTCGTCAGATGTGTTATCGTTCATACTTTTTGCCGACGATTCAAATGTTTTTTACTCACAATATGAAGACCCAAATATTCTTGTGCAGACAGTTAATTCCGAATTAGAAAATGTATGTGAGTGGATAAAAGCAAATAAGTTGTCTTTGAATATCCAAAAAATATGCCTTTTAGCAACACTTTAATTTAGATATGGACATTTGTTTTGGTGACGCTGTCTTAGAAAGTGTTCCCCATATAAAGTTTCTCGGTGTTACAGTTGATAACAAACTTTCTTGGAAATTTCATATCGATGATGTTTGCAAGAAAAGTTCACGTAACATGGGTGTTATTAATAGATTAAAACTGTCTATTCCTCAACATTCGCTGTTAACATTGTATTCATCTTTGATATTGCCTTATTTAAATTATGGAATTTTGGTATGGGGAAACACGCATCAATTATTATTGGATAGGATTCTACTGTTACAAAAGAAGGCTCTTCGTGTTATTTGTAATACTGTCCCATATTCTCATACAGATCCTTTGTTTTTGGATAACAAGATTCTGAAAATTAACGATTTGTTCTTATTACAATTAGGGCAGTTTATGTATACTTATGATAATAATTGCCTCCCGTTTGTATTTAACTCCATGTTTATGCGTAACCGGACATACCATACCCAACTAGACAATCAAATGAATTTCATTTACCTCTGTTAAGAACCTTGTTAGCTCAACAGACTTTTATTTATGTAGGTCCAAGATTCTGGAACTCCCTTCCTATGGATATAAAAAATGCACCTTCATTGAATTCTTTTAAAACGAGATTGAAAATGCTTCTTTTGAAGTCTTATAATGTAACTGAATGTTTTTAATTTTGTAATATATTTTGTGAGCACGATATCATCTTCTCTTCTTTGACTGAAAGGCTGCATTCTCTTGAGGTATCACTTATTTTTACTACCTGGTAGTATTCTATACGTGCTCTCGTTCACTCGTCCTCACAGTTGAATCTCTTCCGCTGGAAAGCTGCTCGACAATATGTCACTTTCGAAAACACTTGGCTAATGGGCTTTCGCCCTTGGTGTATGCATCAACAAATTTTTGGTTTCTCTCTCTCTCTCTCTCTCTCTTCCTCTTTTCCCTGTTTGTTGTTTCTTTTTTTCACACTTTTGCTTTATTTTTTCTCTATTCCCCGCTTCCCCAGTTTCCCGCACTCTTTATAGTTGTAAGTTTTCACCCCATTTTCCCCCTTTCCCTCAGAGGTATCCACCGTGTTACAAGCTTAGTCTTTTGAGTGGGTACCTCCACTTTTTTCTCCTCAGTGTGTATAAGAGTGTATGTATCTTTATTTTACTGATCATGTAGACAAGAATATGTTGTTAATCCTGTCTGGTATATATTTACAACGATTCGCATGTCAAGTTCATGATATTGTTTCTTATACATTCTGTTGAAGAAAGAAAGTGAAAATAAAGTTTGAATTGAATTGAATTGAATAATATATTACGAAAATACAGGCGAAAAGGGACAGCCCATGTGTTATTCGTTGAATAATGAATTCAAATAGTCGTATAGCCTTAGAGCAACTTAAAAAAATGTTTGATACATAGTATTGATGCAGGGGCGGATCCAGGAATTCTCTAAAGGGGGGGGGGGGCACAACTATTCTGGTGTCACTTCCGGGTTTCATGTCTTTTTTTTTTCTTTTCATTTCTTCTATCTTTAATGGGGGTGGGGGGGGGGTGTGCGCCGGTTGCGCCCCCCTCTGGATCCGCCACTGAAAAGTAATAACAAGAAAAAAGAAAATATCCGGAGGACTGACGAACCAAATACCGGTAGGGGCCCATAATATCACCTGCTTCTCTTCAATCAGTCGAGTTTGAAAATCAAAACGGACGAATTCAAGATGATATTGCAAAAATGTGTCTCCCATCAAAATAACGAAAAAGAATAAAAAAAAAAAAACACTATAAATGGCCACCCCACGCTCTCACTTGATCCTTAATTGACTGAACTTATAAAAAGACCGGCAGTGAAACCCAGTATTAGATGATTTTAAAAAGTCAGTTTTAAACTATAAGGGATAAACGAAGCTAGATCTAACTCTGTTTCTGGTCCTAAATTTTGGAATTCTCTTGATCCGTCAGAAGCTCTATTTTTTGCTTACCTCTCACTTAAAATCATGGTTGTTTTGGGGGCGGTTTTTTTTTTTCAGATTGAAGTTCCTAATAGAACATAGCAGAACACTGCCCTTGCAATCACCCTAAATTCAGCCTTTTTAAAATTGTTTATCTAATTTTTAACTCTCTTTTACCTGGGAGAGCCCTATTATATGTGCATCTCATGCCTCAAAGGCGTTCAACTGCTGATTGTGACTGCCGTTGAGCTTCTCTGATTCCTTTCACAGTGTCCTGGCCTCTCTAATCCTGGATCTCCCCCATGCTCCCCACCCTCCCTCTCCATCTCTCTGAGTCTCTCTCTCTATCCCTCTCTCTCTCCCCTCGCTCTCTTTCTCTCTCTCTCTCTCTCTCTCTCTCTCTCTTACAAGAGCTGTCCTGTTTTTATTTGTGTGTACATAGGCCCTTACATTACTATTTGTCTTTCCGTTTTATGGCATCTTGCCTAATTTTGTCCATTCAGCACATGTTTATAAGGGTTAATAAGGAAACCACAAAATACGCTCTGTTTTAGATTGGCGTGCTCAGAACTATCCATTTCAAATCATTAGTCATTTTTTAAAAATATATTTGTCATGTAAAGACGTAACAAAGTACTGCATTTCATTTCGTGATATTTTCCTTCGGTAGAATTCTGTATTGATTTTCCTTTAGTCCTTCTTATAGTAAGCTCTCTGTGTCATTTAAATGTGCATTTTTTTAAATGAAATAAATTAAAGGAAAGGAAAATGTACGATGATATGGAAGAAGAATTGCTCTGAAATTAATATCAAATTTATACAGCTCAACTGCTCAAGATGCGATTTGCTGACCTAGTATTTATGTCGGTGCAAAAAGCTTCTCTACGTTGAATGTCCTAAGCTTATGCAAAACCGCTTTTTATATATGTCTCCCAAAACAATTGATTAAACATCAAAATAAATGGTAAATCAACGAACCTACCCCTCATCAAAGCACTTGTGACTAGAACGTAGAATAGTTTGTTGTTGTTAGCCTCATCCAAGGTCTTAAAAGATTAATACTTGGTGAGTGTTCTTCTCTGTTCCAAAACAACAAAGACTATGGATTTATTACGACATATTAGTTTAAAAAAAATGCAAAAAAAAAGGGAACAAGTTTGTGAAGGAATTGAAGTTTTTACTAAGATATAGTAATCATATTTTAGATCTCTTCACAGCCTTTGACTGAAGCCAGCCGATCAGACTGAGCAACAAGAGGGTGTTTCTGCGTGTACGACGGCAGGCAGCGAACACTGACTGGGTTGTTGATGTAACACCCTATAATAATACACTTGTATTGCGACTGATCTGATACAAGAACTATTGCGTAACTGCGTTGGCTGGTGAGTGAATATTAACCATCGGCTGATTAAATGCTATTTACATGGAATTTACAGTATGTATTGCTCATTTAACCTGATGAAGAGCAGTAGTTACGCTGATCATCCACATCACAGCAGAGCAACTCGACAGTGGCATCAAATTCATGGTCAACGATGCGGTGTTGTCTTGATTATGATGCTGCTTCTGCACTGCGCACTGTTGTTGTGCTGTGGCTATGCACTGCACTGGCCACTGAGCTGATCGCGATCGCTTGCCGCTTGCACTCGGCTGTCGCAATACTTTAGTACCCGGCGGCCAGCACTTTTACAAAGTCTAATCGCTCGTACTCGGTGTGTTTGTTGAAATGGTAATATAAAGTCTGCAGTGCATTGTTTTACAGAGTACAGTAGCTGCTGATAGGCCAGTTCGGAGTTTATAGCTCATGGGCACATTACATTGGTACGAATGGCCTTTCTTTTTTCTCAGTCGGTTATAAATATGCCTTATGGCAATTAATAGGGGCACTGCACTCGTTTTCAGCGCATAAGCTTTACGTAACAATTTATGGGATTCATCAATCCTCTTCAAACAAAGAATTGACACAGACCTGATCAGCACAGCAGATGGCCAGAATGATCCGTCAAATAACACCTGGAAAAGCATCCATTTCATTACTAATCTCTTTCTACTGATATTGCCAAATACCAATTCTTAGTGTCAGGTGGATGTGCCATTTTGGTGCTGGCAAGCACAGTAAACATAAGGATTCATTCCATCATGCATATAACAAATGCTTATCTCAGTTACAGTGAATTTAAAAACCAACGTGCCTGTTGAAGCTTGGATCCTTGGTACAAATGATCTTTTTCTGCTCATGCACAAAGTGGAACTGTGAACTGTCAACTGGCTTATTCATGAAGTGTTGCTTGTTGCCAGTACAATGTAATTTACCTACATATTTTGTGCGGGTTGCCTGAAAATGTTGTTGATGTTGCTCTAGACGCACCGTGCAGCTGAGGGTTGATGACGTAACGAAAGCCAAGGCTTCTACAATTGTATACTGGGAAAGTGGGCAATTTTCAACATGCATCAGTGGAAATCACTGATCTCTATGGAAGAAGAACAAGATCAGTGGTGGAAAAATCTGCTTGGCAGAGATCTGTCCGTCTGTGCTCTCAGAGTGCTTTTCTAGTTTTGTTTTGTTTTGTTTTTGAAAAATGCACATGTGTATTATTAATTCTTAACCCTGATATCAACATGCATTGCAAATAAGGTCTGTGAATGGATATTCTGAACAAATAAAATATTTTTTTATACCAAATCAAGAATCTATGATATCATTGGCCATAAGTAAATATAATCAATTTATGATTATTGATAATCACTATATAATGTGTAATACAAATTCAGATGCTACAAATATGTCTACTTTATCTCTCTGTATTGTCCATGATTGCTTGGTATCACAGTACTTTTAAGGTTCTAAGGATGATGAACTTTGCAAAATGTTAGAATGAAGTTTGATGAGGTAAGATGAGCCAAATAAGTTAGAGTACCGGTAATTGTTAATCTTGGGCATGCTTCCACTGAGTCATCACGATGTGAATATATTTTTTCGTTTTTTATTTTTTATTTTTATCTTTTTATATTTTAACGGATTCCGGCCATGATACCTGGTTATTGTGATGGGTATGTGTCCTTGTCCTTCTAATCTGACAGGTGGAAAAATGGCAGACAGGGGCGATCACATTTACGACGTCATCGTGGTCGGAGCGGGACTGTCGGGCCTGACGTCGGCATACCGACTTCGTCAACTTGTACCAGGATGCAGAGTGTTGGTTGTAGAGGCCAAAGGTAATAAATCAGTGACCCCTTCTTCGCACTATTCTTCATCTTACTACTTGTTAGGATTTGATCACTATTCTTATGTTGTGTTTGATCTTGATTTTTGGTGTCTTGAAGAAATAGTTTGCACAATGAACCGAAGCAGAATGAACAGAATACTAGTATAGTCTCCACATTGTGCATTGTGATATGTGTCTTTATTGCAATATCTTACCCAGCCTTGTTTTTATATGATTATGTACATCCCTGTAGAGACTAAGATGGCTGCTATTTGTCCACTGTCTCCCAAGACCTGGACCCATCAGAATGAAGATTTCAACAAAAAAAATTATTTTCTTTTATTATTATTATTGTTATTATTATTATTATTGCTTGTAGATAGAGTTGGAGGAAGAACTATGACAGTGGAGATGCAGGGAGCCCATGGACCAGACTCTTGGGACCTAGGGGGCCAGTGGGTGTCAAGGTGAGTATCTTTGGTAGGCTTCCAAACCCCTTATAACTTCCCCACTCTCCCAAGCTGCCCCCTCCCTTCTTTAGAGACATGGGAAAAGCGGGCAGGGGCTGCAGCTCCTACTCCTACACTTTTGGCTGGGGAAAATACAAATCTGGCATAGAAAACAATACAACAACAGCCTTACAAACACTTGGATTTAGATGGGGGCAGACCCCTGACCCCATCAAGAAACCTGAGACAGACTCTCATTCTAATGGTTTTGCTAGAAGTGAAATTGAATATTTTACCAGTGTGAATTATGACTCTCACTCACAAAAGTGACCTGTACTGTATGTCTTATACAAGAGGAAAAGTATTTTGCCTCTTACCATTGCTCAACTAGACTCTGTAGGACTTTCGCCCAAGCCCTGTCATTCTGAGGCAGAAGCATTGTAGACTGAGACACCTCACTGCCCTCACAGAGAGAGAGAAAGAAAAAAAACACGTATGTGCTGAAGGTTCATTTTATTATTTGCATGCATCTAGTTTGGAATAGGACTTAAATGCCTCCTGGCACTGCCACCGACGTTTCACCTTTCACCTTTGCCATTCAGTTCCCAGCATCACATCCAGTGGCTACTGCAAGAGCTGGGAGTGGAGCATTACCCGCAGGTCAACGAGGGTACCAAGCTGCTGCGGGCCGGAAAGGACTTTGGTATCACAGAGCATCGTGACGCCATTCCTTCTCTACCACTGCTGTCCTTGCTGGACGTCAACCGCTTCATGTCTAACGTAAGTTGGTCGGTGTGCTCACGTACTGTCCTGTGCATCGTGCATCGTAGAAGCTGTGGGTAAAAGGTCTGAGGACACATTGTAGTCTTCAATGTAGCCTCCAGTTTTATGATTGATTTTGAGGACTCTGGAACATCTATAGTAGGACTGATGTTGTAGTAAAAATGTTTCCTGTGATAAAAAGAAAGGACCCAAAAAAGAGTTGAAGAATGATGCATTCAGCTGAAGCAAT
Source organism: Diadema antillarum (assembly GCF_040938485.1). Lineage (NCBI taxonomy): Eukaryota > Metazoa > Echinodermata > Echinoidea > Diadematoida > Diadematidae > Diadema > Diadema antillarum. The sequence continues at coordinate 33,897 of NW_027271043.1, read as the reverse complement.
GCCGTAAATACATCATCATAGCAACTGTTTTTGTTGTTTTTTTGTAAATCACAATGTTTGCTGATATACAAATGTTACAAGCAAACATCCTGTTTGCATTTTCAGTCTGTTTCTGTTTGGTTTTTGTTCTTGAAAATGAGCATTTTTATTTGATTCACTGCTCTAAAACCTCTTCCTTCCAGAAAACATTCCCACAACTCATTTTGTGTTTTGGGTAGTAGATGTCGCAAGGTAACCCCTACCAGTTGGGTTCTGAAAAGTCTTCCTTGAAAAGCCCACAGAACACCATATTACATGGCAACTTGATTTTCAATTGGTCAAATTACTTTATAGTCTTATGAGAGTTAAAGTAGTGTGTTGTTCCTGTTTTATTAGAGAGTTGAAGTAGTGGGTTGTTCCCGTTTTATTACTTTCACTTGTTTCCTGTACTTTTGCTGTGTAATCGCCCCAAGAATCAATGTTTCTTTCAGATGGACAGCATAGCGAGGGAGGTGCCATCAGACGAACCCTGGAAGGCACCCATTGCTGAAGAGTATGATGGCATGACAATGGAGCAGCTTGTGGAGAGCTGGACATGGACATCAGGTAGGGAGGGATGAATGCATGCAGGAAAAGATGAATACATGTTTGATTGCCACTCTTTGGAGGGCTCCCCAAGGTACCAGAAAAGTGTCTTAATAAATGACTGAAAATTCTATTGTTACATTCAGTGGACCTCAGGATAGGCCACAATCAATTCAGTTTACTTATAGTTGTGATTAATTGTCACTTTATGGTTGTTACCTGTATGTAGATAGATACCAGGTATGTGAGTGAATGAGTGGGGATTGGAGAGAGGAGTTTGAAAACATAAGTGAAGAGAAACAGAAGAATGTATGAGATTGATAAAAGATGGGTTTGGCAGTGCCATCATCAGAACCAGCTCTGAAAAGGTCTCTGGCAAATTAATATGATGGTGTCATTTCAGTGGAACAGCTTGTAGGGAGCTGGATTTGAAGACATGACATAGGGATGAATGAATGCAAGAAATGATGAATGCAAATAAGGTTGAATGCATGCAGGATTGCATTTGATTACCATTCAGTGGAGAGTTCCTCAAGGTACTAGTGTAAGCATGATAGGTGAGAGACTGAGCATGATTCAAAATGACCAAGAGTTTTTTAGTATTGTACACAGTGGATTTTAAGGAATTTTGCAAGTAGATATTTCTGAACACTTAGCCTGGCAGCTCATTGATCAACCGGTATTGGATGTGGTGAAACCAATTTTCTGACTGTTAGATAGTGGATACCCTTCTGTGGTGTGTGTGTGTGTATAATACTGACTGTGGTATAATTGTTTCATTCAGATTTATGTAAAGTGTAATGACTACAGATGATAATAATAGTATAAACACTGACAAATTAATTCACTGTTCCACAAAGGATAGGAAAGGCAGAAAATTGTTAAGTGCCAAGAAAGAATTATGCAAGATAGAGATCGGTTTCTTTTTGTCTGTAAAATGACTCTGATACTTCTGTTACTCTTTTGCCAGTTGCCAGGGAAACCATACAGACAGGTTTCCAGGTCGTAAATGGTGGAAAAATGCGGGAACAAAGCGCTCTCTCATACATCTTCTATATCAGCTCAGCTGGTAGCAACAGAAACTTGGTGGAAAACACAAAAGGCACAGCACAGGAACTTAGGATAAAGGTTAGTGTTCCAGTAATGTTCATTGTTACCTTGTTTATGAGATGTCTGTGATCATTGATATGTGTAAGTAATGTTACTTCAAAGAGCATCCACATTTGCTACACAATACATTGTCATATGATGTGGCAGTTTGAGCAAGATGCCAATGTAATGATAGTGCATGTTATCAGATATCTTGAAGCTAAAAGTGCGGTGATCCTATTACTGCTTCATATCCCAACTGCTTTTGGAAGTATTCTTGTTTGTCTCATGTTTTTGTGTATAATTACATGGAGGGAGTGCTGTATCATCATGACATGTGAATTACTTTCTAATCACTGGGTATGTTGCTAGTATACAGATGTATTCTGCTGTGGAACAATAATAGTAACAGCAAGGCTGTGTATTGAAGCAGTCCATATCTGTTTTATATACCGAATAGAATTGAATGAAATTTTACTAGGTCCATCACTGTAGCAAATTCTAAAATCATTGCATTGCAAACAAATTGTCATCTGCATTCCCATAGACATTTGTGTTGTGATTGTGTCAGACATGGATCACCTCTCGAGCTATGGAAGCCAAGTGTTTACAGTACATGTATGTATATACTTACCAACACAAACCAAAAGAGGGGGTTTTAGTACTACAGTGGACTCCGGTTATAACGAAGTCCCTGGGAACGGCAGTTTTCTTTCGTTATAACAAAGTTCATTGTAACCAAACACATAAACAGAAAAAAAAAAAACATCGAGCAAATAATGTTGCCGCCAGACTTTTTACTTTGTTGTAACCGGAATTTCATTATAAACCATGTTCGTTATAACGGGAGTGCACTGTAAGAGGCAGTTTGGGTAAAGTGGGACTGAAGGTGATTGCTGAATTCATTCCCCCAGTTTCACCCAATCAGAGCCAAGGATTCATCAAATGTGATGTATATAATCAGTAATATGGTCTTTTCATTCTCTGTCATATAACTGTCTAGGGTGGCGCCCAAGGTCTAAGCGATCAGCTGGTGGAGAGGCTTGGCATCGAGAACATCCTCCTCTCGGAACCAGTGGTGGCCATCAACCAGGGCCAGCCAGACAGGGTCAGGGTACACACGTTGTCGGGCAAGAAGCTCTGTTGTCGATGCGTCATTGTTGCAGCGCCCCCACACTGCGCAGGTAAGCAACCAATGCTCTGCAGACTGTCAAGACTGAAAATTGAACTCCTAAGGAACAAATATTTGATTGACATCAGTAGAAGGAAATTATCTTGTTTAAAAGCCTTTGAAGCAAAATATTACTGTAAAACGAGGAATGTTCGCGTGCATTTTAGTTTCGAGAATTTTGCGAGTGCCAAGATTCGCGAAATTAAAATGCACGCGAAAATTCTTGTCTACACTATATGCATTGAATGCCAGTGGCATTTCACGAAAATTTCATGCCGCAAAAAAAGCCGTCGGCTCCAATTCGCGAAAAATTCATGCTGCGAATATATCATGTTTTACAGTAGTTTGTCTATGAAAGTGTAAATGGTTGAACACCCAGTTATGTTAAAATATGTAGAGTTGTGTGCATTTAAATGTCAAAAAGTGTTTTAATGTTACGTCTGGTAGTATTCACTGAATAGATATGTAACTTGTTTTACTCCAATTTCATGTCGGTGATGCCCCCAATACCATCAAAGTTTTTTTTTTTTTTTTTTGTTTTTTGCATTTCGTGCAACCAGAAACTAGCACAAAAATAAAAGCACACAAATATTTCTCCTTGTCATGATAAAAAGCTAATTACTATTTTGATTCTGCGGAATTTAAAATGTACAAAATTCATCTCACTCGTGAACAATTTTTCACGAAAATTTACAGTTTAATAGTAGTTTGTTGCTTTCTTTTGTCACAGCTACTACTAAAACACTGATCAATTCAGTGCTTATTTATGTCAATGTCAATGTAGGGCAAATTGTCAATCAATTGCAATAAAAACAACTCTACAAAAGAATATCTCGAATTTGAATTGTGCTGATTATTTCTTGTGACATTTTGTTGTGGGAGTGTTCAGATATTTTCCCTTCTACAAACACATGTACCTGAGTTTTATCTCTGCCGTATGTGCTGAGTGTACCAGTAAAACAAGAAATGTTGATTTCGCGAATTTCGTGAGAGCCAAGATTTGGCGAATTAAAATGCACACGAAAGTTCTTGTCCACACCATATGCAATTCGCAATTGGCAATTCGCAAAAAATTAATGCTGTGAAAAGGCCGTCGGCTCCAATTTGCTAAATGTCATGCTGTGAAAATATCTTGCTTTGCAGTATCATATCAGAGTTAGATGTTTCCTTTCTGATCTACAATCTTCTGATCTGCTTCTAATACTCTTGTCTTCTTACTTCAGGCTTGAGTAGCCTTCTTTTCTTGAAGTCATTTCCTCTCTCTTTCTCTCTTTCTCGATCGAGCTTATTATAACATTCATGTCTGTTATCGCCAACATCAAGAATTTGTCCTTTCTCACCTCAGCTTCAATACAGTACTTGCCCGACCCACCTTGCAGGCGACTGAGATTACTAAGGCACATGAACCCAGGACATCTCTTCAAGTTTGTGGCCACTTACAAGAAGGTATTCCATCAAAGCTCATGCCTACCTGATCCCTCATACAATCTTGCATATATATAGAAAAGGTGGAGGTGCCAACCATCTTTCAGAAAGTAAAGAGAGAGAACAAAAATAGAAAATGGGAAATTAAATAAAAGTGCCAGGATGAGAAGTTGAGGTTTGTCAATACGCACTTTTTTATTTTAAAATGTGCCACTTAAATACCTTGAATAGATAATAATTTGTCTTATTATCTGCTTTCTGATAAAGATAAGGATGAACTAAAAAAAGTGATACATCTATGTAATAGAGCAAAATGGAAGATTGACATGGAAATAGATACTAACTTTGTTTTGTTTCAGAAGTAATTGTGCAGTTTTTAATGACACTAATGATGGAGAGCTGGTCTTTACCTTGTGTGTAGGCATTTTGGCGGGAAAAGGGATACTCTGGAGAAATCGTGTGCAACAGCAGTCACTCCACAGTGCCTGGATGTGAGAAGGGACCAGTGCAGTATGTCCTGGATGCGACCACATCGGAGGGAAGCCCCGCCCTGGTGGGCTTCATCGGCGATGGCTTACACTGGGGACAAGTAGAGGTGAGCTGAGTGGGGTGGTTCAACCTTTACAGGCAGCATTTGTGTATAAATGTGTCTTCCTTCATACCACATTTGACGAAAGAGTTTGATGGTGTTCTCGTGTAGTGAATAATGTTGTCAAGTTTAGCGTAGCGAGGTGTATGGTGTAGAGAGGTGTAGTATAATTTAGTTTAGTACATGGTGTAGTGCAATATATAAGTTAGTTCCTTGAGGTGTATGGTATTGTGTAGTATATAGTGTATTGGAATTTAATATTGCAACATGTTTTGAAATCATTTCCTAAATCTTGACCACCCAAAGCACATGAAGATTGCTAGTCAAGAGATTGTAGTCATGTGACTGTGAAGGCTACAGTGTTTTTAAATGCTTGAAACCTGCCATGGTTACATGATTTGCTGATATCCAAACAATTTTGCATAACATATTATTCAGTCTTCTGCCAGTACTCGTGTTCAAAACAGCCTATATATTATGTGATCTTTTTTCCAGATGAATATACATTGTATATACGGTTCGACAAAATGCAACATCTTTTGAATTTAAGAAAAAAAAAATCTGTTAACTTCTACCATCATATCATTATGCCTTTGATATGGTGTTAATTAGGGTATGAAACAACATTTATCTGTGTTGGTTGGAGGACAATATTCATTTTCTCTTTACAGCCACAATGCATTGATAACTTTTTCACATTGCTGTCATCATGTTTTTTTGTTTTGTTCAGAGTGAAGTTCGAAAGACAGCCATCCTGAATCATATGGCAGAGTTTTTGGGCCCAGAAGCGCAAAACCCCATCGACTACATGGAAAAGGTACTGGTACTGGTTGATAGTACTCACAATGTAAACCCAGCAATCATGATTTATTGTAACATCACCTCATGGGTCTAGAGTACTTAGGAATACTCAGACAAATGCAACAAGACAGAAAAATGAGTATGAGCTCAGAATAATTCAATTTGTTCTGCTGCTACTACTATCAATAACTGCTTCTACTGCTGTTGCTACTGCTACCACTACTATTACTTTATATTTGTGGGAGCAATAGAAGTAATAGTATTGATGATAATGATGATGATGACGATAATCATGGCATAACCAAAATCATAATTCAATTCATGATAATGATGATGATGACGATAATCATGGCATAAACAAAATCATAATTCAATTCATGATATCAACAATGATGATATTACGTTGTGTGAATATTTATTCTATGTTTCCCTCTGTGATCGTCATTTTATCGTCTGTTGTCAATCCAGGATTGGGCCCGTGAGCCGTACAATGGAGGCTGCCCAGTCAGCTACATGCTGCCGGGTGCCATGGCCTACTGGGATACCATCAGGTTGCCACATGATCGGTAAGTGTGGCCCGGTTTTATACTTTATCAATTTCTCTTTCCTTCCCTTCTCTATTCTTCTATCTCCTCTTCACTCTCTGTATGTTTTCTACCATCCTCATCTCCATGTTTGTTCTTCCCTCCACTTCTGTCTATCTGTTAATCTTTCTTGTATCAATCTGTTCTTCTCTCCATCTTTTTCCTCTCCTTTCCATCTGATGTGTCCCCTTCTCTCCATCTGTTATTCTTTCCTCTTCTCTTCATCTTCTCTCTCTACTTTCCATCTATTGTGTCCTCTTCTGTCCACCTGTTTCCCTCTCTTGTCCCATCTGTTCTTTCTTCTTCTCTCTGTCTTCCTCTTTCCTTTCCATCTATTGTGTAATCTTCTCTCTGTCTGTTTTCCTCTGTTGTCTCCATTTGTTCTTTTCTCCTCTTCTCTCTATCTTCCCCTCTACTTTCCATCTATTGTGTCCTCTTTTTTCCATCTGTTTTCCTCTGTTGTCTGCATCTGTTCTTCTCTCCTCTTCTCTCCATCCACTCCTTTCTTCCCTTTCTCTTTTCCCCTTGTGTTCATATCATTGATTTTTATAATATCCCTGTGTAGAAACCAATGATAGATTTGTGATTCAGTGACATCATCATTTCATCTAATTTGCATGTATGTCATAGTTATTTGGTGAAAACATTTGAAACTCATACTTCTATGATCCCATCTCAATAAAACTTCAGCCAATTGGTTTGTTTCATTTCACTATAATTGATGAAGTCAATTTTGATATGAAATAAAATCATTTTTGTGATTCAGTCAATGTTGTCATATGGAATATTATTTTTTTTGACAGCATTTACTGGGCAGGAACTGAGACAGCAACACAGTGGATGGGGTACCTCAATGGGGCCGTCCAGGCTGGCCTTAGGGCCGCTGAAGAGGTGTCCAGCCAGCTCAGGCCGATATCTGACCACCCTGACTGCTTAGGTGCTGCAGCAGCAACGGCAGGAGAAGCAGCAGCGGGAGAAACAGCCACTGGTCAAGCAAACACTGCCGACCTCCTGACCGCTCTGGACAACAGGCGATACGAAGCGGAGGACAGCTGTGCGGGCAGTTCGCTGATCTGGACGTTGGGCAAGCTGGCGTTTGTGGCTGCCTTCCTCGGTTTCTCCGTGAGGAGGGTGTGGCTGGCAGGTGGGAGGATCAATTTACCATGGCTCTGAAGAAGGTATTTTGTGAAGGGAGAATATAAGATGATGGATACAGAATTTAATACAATGGATCAATTTCTATTTGTGTACTTTATAGATGGTATATCAGTCTAATGGAATTGGAATGGCACATTGTGTGCATGAGTCATGCTCTAAGTCTGATTTTAAAAGATGCAGTAAGTTGTGTAAGAAGAACACTGCAAGCCGGCTGTAAGTGACATCATTAATGTGCAAGACTCTACTGCCATCAATGTACTCTATGCACATACAAGATTCAATAAAGTGTCCATCTTTCGTGAATCAGATTGATAGCATTATATCACAATTTATGACTACACCAGGTTTAGCTCTGGCCCTAAACTATCGCAGACTCTGACAAAACTCATCTTTTACCATGAACGATCATTTGACTGTATGTCTGAGAGTGCCCGAGGCACTGATTGTCAGCCTGCAGTAGATGTTGTGGGCCTATTGTGTGGAACTTGTATGTAAGGAGCAGTACTCAGACTGGTTCTATTTGAATTCAAAGTTAGTGATGACTTTTGTGGTGCTTTGTGTGAGCAGATACATTGCATTCGTGAATTACGCATTTGCATTTGCAAGGTCTCTTGATAGGCTAACATTTGCCAATTTAAGGAACAATTTTGTGTGACTGAGAGTATTCCATATGGTTTACTTGTGCACCTGTGACAAAATGTGTCGGTGATATTTACTTAATTCACCCCCTTCCTAGCCCCAGCCAAATGCTGGACATTTCCTGCTCGGGCATAACAATACAACAGTCCTCAGAGACTACTGTGATACAATGGGTGCCACAGGGATGTGAAGTGTTATTCTTGACTTTTGACAAGTTGCTATCAGGGCGTTTGTGCTGATTGGTAATATAAACACGATGTTGTATGTGCTTTTTGGAAAACAATGCATAATAACGGATTTTTAAAAAAAGTATCTGCCTTGTCAGAAGTAACTACTAAAATTCCAGATATTTTGTAAGCATTCACTGATGTGAAAAAGGAAATAATGTTAGTGAATGTTTAATGATTAAACAAGCTGGCTCAATTTCTATGCATCACCCAGGAAAAGAGATAAAAAGCCTTATCAGACAAGCTTGCAGGATGTTTGCTTGAAAAATAAACAAGCTTTGCATCATTTCTAGAAAGAAGAAAGAGCATGCAAAACCAGAAATCAGTGTACATTTGGGTGGATGCATATAAAATTTGACCCTGCACCTCAAAACAAACAAAAAGTCGCCAGACACGAATTTTTAGTTAAGACCATATTCTGAAAGAGCAGACTTTAAGCTTTAAAATGATGTATTACTCAAATCAAGTGGACTCTCCTAACCTATCTAAATATTGGAAAGAAAGCACAAACTCGGGAAAAGTGTGAACTGAGAAAAGAGGCTCTGAAGTACAGTGTCTATTCAAGCGCTTAATCTTACCAAACCGTGCTGGCTGTGCGATGAATGGGACAAAAAACAGGAAGTAAACCACCAGAGTAACAACAATGAAGGGATTATCAGATTAAACTAAAATTAAGCATGCCTCATTAACACATTCTGTCCATGATTTATGCCAACTTTCAAAGCAGTAGCACTATCCTTTCAAAAGTTATTAGAGTTGAAAGTGAAGAGCGTGGACAAGGTTTTTCAGAAATGAAAAAGGGATTCTAAAGACACACCTAATCACACTATTCTACCAAAAATGTTCGAGACAAACTGCTAAAAAAACACTTTCCTGCCCGTTTTATGATACCAAATTTTAGCACAATGTAAAAGAAGACCCGCTCTTTCAGAAAATACGAAAAAGTCAAGTTTGGCAAGGTTGACCCATTTCACTTATTTTCTGTCCTCACGCAAAATCAGTGCGTTCGAATTTATGTTCGTTTTGAGGTGCACGGTCACAAATAATGTTGCTTCTACTGTGGTACATGTATGACGTACGCATAATATTCAGTCAATCAGTACAAACATTTGATGAAATCTGTGTTGATTAAAGTTTAAGGGAGCTTTAGATATTTTGAGAAGGTGTATTGCACCCTAATGACATTTGAATTTGATTACAAAGGGTTGTTCATTTGTTATCACTTTCACAAGTAGTTAAAATGAAGGAAAGCAGTATGAAAGTTGCCAAGTTCCAAGTTGGTGTGAAGTTTTCATGAACTCTCTTTTGGGAGCAAACACATTTCCAAAAGTTAAGGCAAAATGATGTGCTGCAACGCGATGATTATGTCATTTGTTCACTCTGAGTGTGCTGGCATTCGTTTGCAGCTAAATACATGCAAAAATATTTCATTATTTAATTAGCATGGGCTGGTTGTTGGACATTTAACGTTCCATGGAGTATCAGGGAGTCTTGAGCTTGCAGGGAATTCCTTTTTTGGTAGAAATTCAGGAAATGTCTGCTGTTTTGAGATTTTATTTTTTGTTTATTTGTTGTTTTTTTTTTAGATGTGTCCACTTGAAGTGGCCTTTTCTAATTTTCATTGCTATGATTGCAATGACCAAACAGTGCTTTGTATTATATCATCCTCAATCAGACGTGTGTAAAGTGCTAATGTGTGTGTGTGTGTGTGTGTGTATGTATGTGTGTGGGTGTCTGTCTGTCTGTCTGTACATGCATCTGTATTTGTGTCTATATCTGTGTCTGTGGGACTGTCTGTGTGTTTATGTATCTTGTTAAAGCTGGTATATTGTAAGTATAGATCGTTGTAACATCAGTGTTGTCTGCATAAGCAGTCATTTATGTTGTTCAGTGAAAGCCTAAACCAAATAACTCATACTGCATAAAATCTTGTGTGATATGTATGTTTGTATCTATGCCCATAATGACTTTGCATTTGCCTTGACTGTTTTATATGCATGCTGCAATGCAACTTTTTTTTTTAAAACTTAGATTAATCATTCAGTATGTCTTGAAAGAAGAAGTTCTGTATGATAATGTTATGCAACAGGGGTAAGACTTTTATTTGTAAAAGGAGGGGGGGGGGGAGTTGGGAATGTTGACTCCTCTTTAACTGTTTAGAAATGTGTACATGTACTAGTAATCAAAACTCTGGTTGTCCTATCTTTTTATACTTAATGGTTATGATACTTCTCATTTGTCATTCGAGTTATTACATTATTATATTCAGAAAGTTAGGGTCTTACATATCACAGGGTAACTATGTAGCCATATCTAATGTTTAATCAAATATTTTTCGAGCAGTTTAAAGGGGAATCCGACAGAAATACCATCAACATTTAATGGTAATCTGTCTCATTAACCCCCTGGACCTTTCTCCTTCTTTTGTCTTTTTTTTTTTTGGGGGGGGGGGGGGGGGGAGGGGTGGCAGAGATGGGGTCAGACAAGTAGTAATTTCATCAATTGTTCCATCTCCTTTTTTTTTCTTCTTACTGTAAGCCACAGTTTGGTCAATAAGAAAGTCATGATTAACAAGTATTATACAACACCTCTGACATACAGTTACCAGTAACATTGCACGCTGTCGCTGTTGAGCCATACAATTTTGTTCGAGCAAAAATGGATAGTCCACAGCTGACTCTTGTTTCAAGCTCGTGATCAATTCGTAGTTTTTGCTCCATTTCACACCTCTGAAATCAGAGTAAACAAACCTTGGCCATGCGAACTCAATCTGTTACAAGTGCTTATTCAGTCACTCAATTCATTATCAACAACTTCAACCGATCGCATTTGCGTTCAACTGTGCCACTCATCAGCCTTTGACTAGAGAGCCTCTATCTATCACCTCGTGTGAAATATTTTACCATTGCAATTGTGACCATTCACTATTTGTAAACTATTAGTTATTCCCTCTGGGATATGAAGATAACTTTCTTTTTATAAGTAATTTGTTCCTCAAGGGTACATAAAAAGTAAAGAATGATTTCTGACTTCCATAAAACACTCATGGCCGCCTTGTGAATGATGACTATGAATGTTAATGAGAAAAAGAGTTTCCCAGTGGTCTTTCTTTTTATGATCAAATTGTTGTAGTAAATGTAAGTCATTTTTACTTTTCAGTATAAAACTTTTATACCATTTTGTTAATGTCAGTGAGGAATTTTTACGCATGAAAAGATTCAAGGATATTTGTCGTTCATATTTGTTTCATAATGTATGTTCGGTTTTGAATGCATGGTAAGCAATAGCGTATTGTTTTATTCGTATTTATTTGTCAAAATCCATCCAGAATAAGCCTGCCCAAATAAATCAGGCAAATCAGGCGTTTGTATTACTTTGCAATAAATTATTAGTCTTTGGGGGGGGGGGGGGATTAGATATGTTTGTTTGGGGTGTTTTTTTAAAATGAAAATCTGTGTTATAATACTGAAATAATCACACTGTAAGCTGCCAGATTTTCTCTTTGTATTCTGATGAATGTAGCATGAATATTACAACGGTATTTCTAATACTGTATGTCAGAGAGATCGTTGAGATGCATGCACGCAGTTCTCATGAAATCCATTGGCTTGTGACAATACAAAAAGTCTACAAGTGTGAATCATCTTGGAAGAATAATATGCTGTCAGTTAAATCAAATTTAAATATAATAGCTTTGGTGCTTTAGGAGATAGCATGCTTCACTGACAGTGGGAATCCTATCTTTTCTGTGGTTTTGTCCTTTTGTCTGAGACATGCCCTTCTCCACTTTGGCAAGTAAAACAAAAACAAAAATAGTTTCTTCATTGATATATTTTCTTCACATAAATTCATATTCCATGTGTTTCTTTTGCAATTAAAAAACCAAATGTCAATGTGTGAAATGTGCAATACCACTTAATTTCAGTAATCTTGCTTTGCCCATGAAAGTGTAATTGTGTGCTGTTCTGGTAAAATTCGACATATTGCTACGTGCGATAAAAAAACAGAAAACAAAAACATAACTGGATGATTTACATACATAGAATGTAAATTCCATTATATATTCCTAAATGAGTAAGTTGTGTTTGATAGCAGTAATGGGGGTCATATGGAACAAAAAATGTTTCATATTTGACATCATACATGAATCAATGAAATAAGTTGCCCCATTGACTTGATGGTACAATGTATATGGAAGCCAGCTTTGTTGTTTGATGTGCAAAGAAGTATCTAAAAATGGACTAGTGAAACAAAATGTTACTGGTCCACCAGGGCAGTTTGCTAGACTCGGGCCAGTGGGCTTGTGGTTTTGTAGCACCCAATGTATTCAAGATACACCTCGATGCTCACAGAGGCGTCCCCATTGCATATTGGCATAGTGGCAGCCGATAGATTTGTACACAGTTATTAACATTCCACCTCCACAGAGGCACCTACCTAGGCATATGGCTCATTGGAATGCTTGTTGCAAAATCACCAAATAAAGAAGCAAGCACATATGAATACATCTTTTCACTCTGTATTATAGAAATACAGATGTAGCTATTTATGATGTTATAATGTTCCCTTTAGAATCTATTACTGGTATTTAATTGAAAAGATGACAGACATCATTTCATTTGTTTTTTTCTTTTAAGTAACGTGTCAATTTGGAAAAAAGCAAACAGTATGTAGTTGTAACAGTAATGATCTGAAAGGCATCATGTACACTATGCACTAACAGGAGCATGAAATTTCACATCTTGAAAATTCACAGATTTTGCCGCTTTAGGTGTTGTTATAGTACTGCTTTAAAACGTACCTTGACAAATCAATTGGGTTTTCATCATTTTATGGTGAAATCTCAGCAGAAATGATCAACTTTGTATTTGGAGGGGAAGCTTGGGGAAATCTTAATAGGCAATTTATCACAACCATCATTCCATCTTGTTTATAAAGATTTCCGTAAAACGTTGACAAGTCAGGAACTACTGCTGTGTAAACTGCCCTGGATAATTTAAAGTAGAGTTAGATCACTCATGGCTGCTAAGTTGTAATTTTAAAGAACCCCCACCTTGCCTTTTTAAAATGGTATAATGATGGCACATTCTGTGCTTCATTTACATTATTTTCCTCTGTGCATTCCAGTGTGTGCCAGTGCTGTAAAAGTAATGTTGGTTAATCTGCAACATTCGGAAACTTTTCAGATCTCGAAAATTGTACAACTTATTGTTGCATCAGATGGTGTTTTGATAAAGTGTCACTTCAATATTATCGAACACTATTCCATGCATTATTGCTTGTAGTACGCAACATGAGGCTACATGTGATGACCACTGAACTTCTTTGACAAAACAAAACACTGCTGTGTTTAACCAAGTAATGCTGATTTGCAGATAGAGGATATCATCTTAAGAAACACTGTACTCAGCTACATGGTTTTTGACAACTCCTGTGTGGTGAATTCATGAGTTGAGAGAGCATTAAATGAATGACAAATAACCCAAACTATGACTCTGTTCATGTTATACTTTGTTAGCAGAAGTTATTTTGAATGCTGAATATGTTGTGTGGTTGACAATAGTGGCACAAGAATTTGATTGAGGAACCCTGTGTCACAGTGGTTAAGACCATAGACTATCACTCATAAGGTTTGTGGTTCAAGTCCCGCTGACAGCAGCAGTTGTGCCCCTAGGCAGGGTGCTCAATGTCAATTGCCTTGTCCTTCAGACTGAAGCTCTCAGTCCTTTGGTTGCTTGCTTCCAAGTATCAATTGCTTCTTCAGTGGCACATCAGACAAATTATAACTCCGTTTAGTTAAATTTAATTTATATCACAGACATACATTTTTAAACTGACATATAAAGAAGTGTTCATGCATACAAATATATTTCTACATGAGCAAGTTTACATTAAAACAGCACACATGAGCACTCACAAACAAAAACTGCCATATTCACTTACATAAAGATGTACACACATATGTACATCACGTATGCACATGTTCACATCCCGCACATATTCAGGCTTACATTACAATGTAACTATGTAATACATATCCGTACACAATGCAACACAAGTAATTTCATATCACAGATTTATTGAACAAGAACAAAATTCTATAACACCAATAACGAAATTTAATATTGTTGCATATAAATATAAAGTAACCAATAATACAATGTATCTTTGGAATCAAACAAAGCAATCTTTATCCATCCATTGCAGAATATGGCATATTGGAGTTCTGCTTTTATGAACAAATTAACTCTTCGAGTCTGGGACAAAGTAATTTCCCATAGGTTTGATATGCAACACACCTGGCTGGTGTGTGCAATGGATTAATTTACATCATTTTAGCAGACCTGGCATGCTGATTACATGAAACCCATCGGCCCGAACTCACGAAAGTGGTACAATAGAAACCATGGTTTTAAACCATGGACAATTTGTACGTATGGAGCGCCAAGTGTCGCATGGCCTATTTCGTCACGAAATCAGTCATTTTGTCAACGAAATGACCATTTCGTTGACAAAATACTCCTTTCGTTAACAAAATGATCATTTCGTCAACGAAATGTTGTCATTTCGTCGATGAAATGACCGAGTTCGTAATGAAATAGGCCATGTGACACTTGGCGCTCCATATAAATTGTCCATGGTTTAAACCATGGTTTCAATTGTACTACTTTCGTGAATTTGGGCCAATGTGTTTGTCATGGTATCCATCACTAACAGTGAAAGTATATTAGTTCAACAAAAATCATCAAAGCAAAATACCACATGCTGTCGTACAAATGACAAGGTCATGGAAATTCTTTAAAGAATGAATATAAGAAAAAAATGAAGGTCTTACTTGATTTACTTTGTCCAGATCTGATTTAAATTTATACAGCCGTTCTGCTATGGGGTGGACAATACACCACAATATACTTTTTACAAATCGATGCATTCCTTCAGTTGCACGTACACAACTCATTTTTGCAGCATGCAGACTTGACGCTTCTTGAATATTTCATATGAATAGATGACTGGAAACGGTCTATGCGCTTCAAGGGATATGAGCTCTTCCACTTTTAGTGTATGCACAAAGTAACATAATTGGGACAAAACACACCACAAAGACAAATACGTATTAAAGACAAGAAGGAGACATCAATACCAGAATGTAGACATGACAGTGACAAAACAACATTTACATTTAAATAATGTTTATCCTTTTCCACTTTCCTGCTTCTATCCTACAGCATCTCCACTCTATAAGCCAGTTTACAGTTACAATCTGAGCATGTGCAGATAAAAGCCATTGCTAACCTTCTCTTGAAGCTGACTTGTAAGCGAGGTATTTGGAAAACTGGACAGGCCTTCATGGGAACTGGGTACGTTATAAATATTCAGGTGTGAACAAGTGCATACTGCAATATACAGATGAATGATGTATATACAATGTATATTCTTTTCAACCAAATTCAAACAGCCATTTATGCTGCACTTTACATGCAAATTACCTCTCTCTGCTTGGCTTTTTTTAACTGCTCTTTTAATCAACAGATTATTAATCAATGTTTTGAAAAGTCTGCGGTTCAGAGGTAATTGCGGACTATTGGTAACTGTAAACTGGCTTATTGATAATGTGTCTTCTGTGTGATTAGAATACCAGTCTTCACCCTTTCCTTAGTGTCAGGTTTCCTGATGCACTGGGTACATGGTGAGCCCTTATCACAGATTACACACACACACACACACACACACACACACACACAAACTATATTGCTCATACATTTAACAAAATCAACATATTCAAATAACAGTACAGAACAACTTTACCCAACATCCTGTTTTCAAAACTGGAGTGATCAATATATACATAAATTTGATAACATATCTTTTCTTGATATTTCTTTCTGATTTTGCAACTTGCAGGACATGGGATGGAATGAATATCAGCATTTCGTTTGAATATAATCCAATTATATACAGTATACATATGTATAATATTTACAATTGCACCTGAGCGAGTTTTTGTTGTTGTTTTTTTCCTTTCTGGAGAATGGTGATACTGTTGTCAGTACAAACACACGCACATACAAACGATAATCATCTGTCACATATAAATATTGTGACTCGTTACAATGCACCATGCAATCCGAAGTCAAACCGATGTATTGTAAGGACTTTATAGAAAGCAACTAAATTCAACATTGAAATTAACCCATTGCAAGCCATTTTCAATACAAATGTATTTGCATCATCATAATATAAGTAATCACATGCATATGCACAAAATATCCTTCAGACAGTTATGTTGCTGCTGGGATGTAAATACAGTGCACTCCCGTTATAACGAAATGCTCGGGACCGGCAGTTTTCTTTCGTTATAACGAAATTTCGTTATAACCGAACAAATACAATATACAACGAAAACAAGGAACCACGTATATATATATTATTTTTGCTGAATACTCATCATAGTGTACACTGGAAAGCTATGTGAAATGTGATGGGATAACTGTATTACAATAATAAACGCAAGTTCCCCTCAGAAACTGTGCGTGACACAAGGAGCGAACACAGAGTAGTGTGAAGCGTTCACCCATGCAGAGATGCTATAAATGCTTGTTCCGCTACGTGTTTTCGAAAGCAATTCGCATTTTGTTGTAACGGAGCACATTTCTTTGTTTTTCTTTGTCTGTTGTTCTCGGAAAAGACTTCGTTATAACGGAAATTTCGCTATAACCGTGTTCGTTATAAGCGAATTTTGTACCATAGACTTTAATGGTGATAATTTTGGGACCAGAAGATTTACTTCGTTATAACGAAATTTTGCTATAACCGTGTTCGTTGTAACGGGAGTGCACTGTACACATAACTGTGAAAAAAGAGCACTTGAAAACAAAAATTGGACTCAGAAGCAATCTGAATCTGAATGATACTCATCTCATCACTTTCTAATTTGTTTTTTAATCATAGGGGAAATGATGGGCATTAGGTGTTTTACACAATGAGAAATTAATTACATATTTATAACAGAAGAAGCGATGTTGACCTAAACTGGTAGGTGTCCACTCTACAAAGGATCTAACAATTACACACTGCTTTTTTTTTTTGTGGGGGGGGGGGGGGGGGGGGGTGGGTGGCACGGAAGTTTTAGAGGACACTACAACAGGAAGTTGTCAGAGACAAGTGGCTACTAAAGACAGGTTAGACCCCACACACATGAATCATGTCGGAACACAACATGTCTGCATCTAAACATGAAGTTCGTATAAGCTTATGTTTAAGTCCCATTTCTAATTTCCTTTCTTATAACAGATTAACTCAACATTTTTAATAGCAAATACAAGTAATTAGTCCAACGCAGAGGAATTTCATGTCTCTGCATAACTACTACAACCACTCTTTAAATTCTTTCATAGACTCTTTCATATTGAAAGTACATGTTCAGCTCATGAAGACACCTTTGAAGAATCTTCTGTCTGAATTACTTCATACACCTGCCATTCATCCAATAAAGAATGTCTTTGCTTACTTACTGTGACCTTTATTACTGGCAATTTTGACAAGAAAGAAATCTATGTGGCAATAACTAATGATGCCACAAAATCACAACATACTGCCCCTTGCACATACCTCCTTTCTTCACTTTGAAGTGCTCATAGTATTTCCAAAAAAATGCTCAGGGAGTGCAAGCAATGGCCCTGTTTTGCAAACCATTCCAATTTTCACACCACAATCCACTGATATCAGTAGATGGTTTGAAGAGGTTTCTAATCACACTTTTGCAGTTTGATCTAGCCAATAGGAGCAGTGCCACAGATGGTATCTCACAGATATCGGAGGATTGTTGTAACAGTGGTGCACCCATTTAAGATTATCTATTTGCAAGGCAATTTGTATCTCGGGGATGCGTTCAATGAAGTGATCATATTTTGAAAAGTGTGTTGGTTCAACAAGGAGGATGTTGAAGTAGACTGTGGTTTTGTAAGTTTGACAGTCCATGTGTACAAGAATCTACCAGTGTCGTGCATTGACAAGAAAGTGTGTTCACCTTTAGAAGTAGCTACACTGTACATGCCAGCTTCTTTCCGGTAGAAAAGACAAGACCGAGTACAGTGCTGTATGCTACGTTTCCACACAAAATGGCTGATTCTTTCGAGTGTACATTTCACATATGGCTGATCATACAACCAACATGAAAATTATACACTTGAATTGTGCTAACTGTAGATGTAAAACTTTCAACTGTTGCTGGAGGAGGAGGAGGAGAAGAAGAAGAAGAAGAAGAAGAAGAAGAAGAAGAAGAAGAAGAAGAAGAAGAAGAAGAAGAAGAAGAAAACTTGCTACATGATACCAACTTGTGCATGTAAAGCTCAAATACTTTCTAAGACATACTTTGAAGCCATAATGTAGCAACATGCAGTGGAAACATATGAACTGAGAATTCTGTCCCATTGCAAATTGGGAAACGCTGTTCTCGTCACACCAACAAAATGTCCAATCACACACAGTTTGTCCAATGACCACTAGTCACTGCCAAGTGGACATTGCAGAGTCTGTCCATTCTGCCCAGCCCCCTGTGGGAATGTGTGAGGAATTATACATTACAGTTTGCTATTGCAACTTTGGCAGGGAGTTGGTGGTGGGTTACCCTGCATCAGTCCTTTTTTCTGTGTCCTTTCATGAGATCCACAAAGACCTGTAGCAGCAAGGCGAAGTATTTGGCCATGATGCCTCGGTACACCAGACCGGGGAGGAGGACAAGGAATATGGCTGGAAGAAAGGCAAAAAATAAGGAAACACAAAACACGGTCAGCAGTAGAGGTTTGTGTCTACCAAATACTGGCACCAAACAAATCTACATAATATAGCTCGTTATCATGACTAAAACAGCATGGATAATTTCATATAGCACTGTTACTGTTGTTTATATTGATCATTACTATTGTCACTTAAATCATCATAGTTTTCATCATGGTCATCATTTTCATGACCCCTATCAAAGTCACCATTATCATTATCATTCTCAAAAAATCATACTCAACACCTTCATCATTTTCATCATCATCCCTAACATGATCATCATTACCATCATTGTAACCACCATAGGTAAAAGGCTTCACTTTACGCTTATAATGGAGACTCACCTAGAAAATAAGCAAGTAACAGGCCAGGAATTGCGTTTCCCAAAAATGCGATCGAAAGCAGCAGAATGGAAGCTCCAAGGAAGTACTAGAAGATGACACAAGGGGAGAAAGTATGTCAGTCTTGGATGAAGCATGCATGTATATGTATACCACAATTGATATGACAACTACAATAAATGAAGGATGCATCACTGATAAAGGTTCCACTGGCAAATACAGTCATGAGCATGGAATAATAGCTGTAGAATACAATGTAAATTCTCTTCCCTGAAAGAGGACACTTTCTTGATATCACTGTCGGTCATTTGTGTGGCTGTTTATTCATACAATTATGAAAAAAAAAACAACAACTCCCCACCAGGTGAACATAACTGAAATGTGTGATCAATTATGACTTTTAAGAAGCCAGTTTTTGTCTTTCATTTTAGCTCATTCAGCCATTAAGTCATTGGTATCTTTAAATTGTTAGACAAGACCTATAAAACAGTCATAGGATAATTTCCATGTTTAGTCTTATTGGTAGAATGTTTTTACCTTTGATGTTATGATGAACTGCTGAGCATGGGACTCAGTTTGGGTGTTGTATTTAACTTTAAGCCTATATCACTCTCAGCTTATTTTCCATGGCCCCATTCACATGAAATTTCTAAACCACTTACATGAGTGGGTCTTGCCTGCCTCAGATTCACAACCCAATGAAGGAGGGCGATGCAGCTGTTTCTGGTCGACAGGAGGCGCTTGCAGCACTTCTCATATCTCTCCTGCTTATAAGCTGACCTGTAAAGAAACAGAAAAATTAAAATGACAACAAAGTTGGGGAAAAAAGTGAATATTGTGAGGCTAACATAAGGCAAGTCTAACGAACATCTCTAAATATCCTCTCCCTTACAAACTTCCTCCATCAGTTCATTCGGAAATGCTGAGGCCTGTAGCAGGTACACTATGTATGTTATTTTTCTGTAGATAATACAAATAGATAGTGCATCTTGGCTTTGAGCCAAACAAAATTGTGCAGTTGAAGCCATGTACTTGATTTGTGGAGTCACAGTCAATCACAGAGCTGATAATTTTCCTTTCCACAAATGTAGGCTTGTAATGTACATGACAAGGAAACTGAAACCCCACACAACACAAACCTATTTGTTTTGCAGAAAGTGAAAGTACATAAACTATGAATTAAAAAGCCATTCAATGTTAAAGGACAAGTCCACCTTCATATACATGTGGATTGAGTGAATGCATCAATATTTGTAGAACACATCAGAGAAAGTTTGGGGAAAATCGGACAATCAATTCAAAAGTTATGAATTTTCAAAGTATCTGCACAGTCACTGTTGGATGAGAAGACTACTACAGTGTATGATGTCATATGCGTACAACGATATAAAAAAAAATAAAAAGAGAATTTCACAAAACTTCTCTTTTTGAAAAAAGTGTTCATTTCTTCGACTTGTTACTGACATATGTTAAGGGTAATATTATTCCCCCTGCCTTCTGAAAGAGAGAAGTCAAGTGTTCTTTTGTTATGCGAGAAAAGTGAAAATATGTCGAATTTTCTTTATTCGTTCTTTATATCGTTGTACACATATGACATCACAAGCTGTAGTAGTCCTCACATCTAGCGATCGCACAACTGAAACTTCAAAAATTCATAAATTTTGAATGGATTGTCCAATTTTCCTCAAACTTTCACTGATGTGTTCTGCTAATGTTGCTGCTTTCACTCAAATGCACATGTATATGAAGGTGAACTTGTCCTTTAATAAGATAGACTTCATAACATAAATTACAATCACACAAACAGAACACTTCAAGTTTAAGTGAAATTAAGACATAAAACAAGTTCAAGGTTCTAAAGCAAATTTTAGGAATTTCAACATGTGCACAAAAGGGTGACATTACTGAATAACTTATGCTAATTAGCTGAAATGATTATGTCATTTCCTCGCAACTGTCATATTGGTTAGTAAAAGAAAAATATCATCATCTCATCTACTTCAAATGCATTTCATGAAACAGATAAAATTCTAAAGTTCCATAACTTTTTATTTCATGTCTGATTTTCATTGGAACCTCCACTGTTCTGTTTGATTTACATGTACCAGGACCCTGTTTTATGAAGAGTTAAAATTTATTATAAAGTTGATTTCAACTGTAAGTCCATGGCAGCCTGTGTGGTAAGGAAATTTTTAATCGATTTTGTCTTTTGATAAAACGGGGCCCAGGTCTACTCTATTTATTGAAGTCACTGAAGTAATTTCCCCTGCAAAGTGCTGTTATTTTCCCAAATGATAGGACATCAATAGAACTTGTGTAACTGAATAACTTAGTATAACTTTCCATAAGGTCAATGAAACTTGAAATATTGAGGGGCATAATTTCACTTTAAGTCAAATCAATGGAGCACTTCTTCCACACTACTGTACGTATGATACTGACATGCAGGAATACCCTCTAACTTTGACCTGTTGTGTAAACTAATTGTTGCAAACACACAGAGCCCTTTTGTGGTGCACAGCTGTAGATTAAAGGAAGGATTATACAGGAAATTGCTTTGAAAGATCCTCTGTAAAATAAGGGGGTAGTCCATTTAACTGAGTTCTATCTGACAACAGCAGGATATGAGTAAGGTCATAACACTGTGACAAACATTCATGCATTCACTACACACAAGACTCAATGCTGTTGCTATGATCACTTTTCTACCCCCCCCCCCCCAACTCTTTTCTCCTGAAAGTATATACACAAAGTATGTTTCATATCATAAACCACTAAAAATATTTGCTCATGTGCGCATCATGTGGCTGTGACAGCATACGGCCTCCCTTCCCCTTCCCCAAAACTCTGCATTCTATTTATAACTCAGACGAGGATTTGTGGTGAAGCAGCCCTGTGTGTGCTTGGCAACCAACACTTCTGTCTCATACAATACACCTGATGATTCCTGTTTACACGATAGTCGAAGGACAGAGCGAGGGAGGGAGGGAGGGTAAAAATTGACGGTGATGGAGAAACTGGATATCAAGACCTTACCAAGCCTCTTGTTTTCAGCAGGGGGAAGCATGTGACAGTTAGGATATTCCATTTACCAATTCCTGACACACTGTAAAACTTAAAAATGTAAGCAAGAATGCTTTTCCACAATGGGCTAATTTTGGGGAACATCACTTGTTTATGATTTCGTACATGGGACACTATGCAAGCATCGCCATTTTCCAGAAATAATCACTTAAGACTTCACATATTACGTCTAATGTGAAACTGACCTTTGTTTTTTGAACACTGCAATAAAATATCAGAAAGTGTCTCACAGAGTATATACACACATAACAGATTTGCCAGAAACTGTTCCTGAGTCGAAGGTGATTTCATGCTATATATTTAGGAAAAGGAATCGATATACTGTACTTTCCAATCCAAACTACAAAGACAGAACATAGGCTTGCTAGATTCCGATAAGAGTACATGTGAATGACACATTTTTCATTAAATCATTCACTATTTCATGACTGGGTATGATGATAAAAGTATTAACTGCACTTAAAAACCCTGTCACATGACCTCGTCAGTTCACACAATTACTGTTCAAAATGCTTTTTTTTTTAATTACTCCCCCACAGCCAACAAGTCAGTGGACATGCAAAATCTGTGAAGTGTCAGCACTCTCTGTTCTTGAGTTATTCCTTTACACTATAAAGCTGCCTGGTATCTTTAAAAGTGTCTGGAGAAATTGGCAGCCAATGCAACATCCTGCTGCACCTAGCCTTTTGCAAAGCCCCTCCAACTGTAGTCAGTGCCAACCATTCTCGGTATCCCCAATGCGCAGAAAAATTCTGCACACGCTGAAGAGCCCTGTCACAGATGCACTGTGGGATTCCTCGGTGCCATTGTCGCTTCCGGTTGTCTTGCGCGCGTCGCAGTTCCCATACGATTCAATGGAGTTATTTTTCTGTTTTTACGTTGTTACTCCTTTTTTTTCTTGGCTATAACTCAGCTTTAGAAGATTTGAAAGTTTCTAAATTTTACTGATTTGCGGTCACTAGAGTCATGGTTCACTACTGCAAGGCTTCAATGTGCTGGTCATATGATAGAAAGCGAAGAAATCTTAAGCAAAAATACCCCTGGCTAAAGACAGAACGTGACGTGAGTGCACATGCAGCCAAAACCGGGGCAAGTTTGTCCCCTGAGCTATCCCATGCTGCATCTAAACGCTGCTCTGCGCACCTCACCTAGGTACTGGCGATACCGAGAATTGGGAGCAAAGAAAGCTGCAGCTACACTCATGAATGTGAGGGCCTTTTAAAGATCCATGAATGCGAGTAAGATTGAGCTTGCAGAAAGCTTTTAAACTAATGGCTGGCACATCACTCCTGTAGGATAATGCAGCCTGTCACTTTGACCGATGAAATTGCTATCATTTTGCTGACATTGCAAAATGTATAATGCACAAGCCTCTTTGAGTAGAGCTCTGCTGACTGGGCATGGTGTCTGCTACCAAACACTGGTAGCAAAATGTTGGTTATTCGAAGGTGAAACTTCCTAAGAAACTCGGACAGGTCTCTACAGGCTCTTTGGCTGGGACTTGCCTCTCACAAATGGCCTGACTAAAGTCTCAAGTAACAACCCTCTCCTCCCTTGGCTTGGAATTTTCCCTATTGCATTACAGCTCTCCGAATCCGAACGCGTGTGGCGCTCTAATTTTCTTACCTTTAATTCTTGGGATATAAACTTCCGGTTATGAACGCACGATGTGTGAATGTACGCTTTTATGCACATTGGACACCGAAGTACTAGCTAGTATTCATAGATTGCATCAAATTCTGTCTTATAATCTCGCGAATAATAGAGTTATTTTCTAATCTGTAACTTTACATTTGATAAATGGGATTCTTCTGCGAAGCGGCCCAATGCTGGGCTGATGATGCCAAATGACATGATTATGGAAAATATCCATAGATGAAGGATGCGACATGGCTGAGTTCCCAACAGACAACGTTCAGCGGAGAGCGTGGAAAAATCTGCTTTGCAGGAAAGACCACTTTGTCCTGAAGTCAAACTCGCATATTTGTTCGAGACATTTCTAGAAAGGAATGTACGATCAAAGATCCTACACTACGTAGGATCTTTGGCACGATTTTCGAGAACCGTAAAACCGGAAGTATACGTCCCAAAAGCGATTGATGAGATATTGGTATCGCAAGGTGATATCCCTTGATATCGGCTATATGCGATAGGGAGAATTACTACAGCAAGAGGGCCTGTGACATAGACTACTCTGCATCTTGTTGGTGAAGTGTTGGGACTACCAACCCCTACATTAGGCAAGTGGCTTGCAGGCAGGCTACAGCCTACACCCACAATCTTATGATCACAAGACCATGATACCCTCCACAACACTGCACGACAAAACAAATTTCTAATTGCCAACTTGCCTAGTGTACTGGGAGAGTGTAAATTTTTGCAGTGTGGAATTTTCACACATTTTGTGCGATCAGAAACTAGCATGAAAATCAAAGTATGCAAACATTTTTGCTTGCTATATGCACCACTTTGTAATGTCTTGATTCCTCTAGATTAAAACCATGCAAAATTCTTCTTACTCGGCAGTGCGCGAAATTATACACTTTTACAGCGACTAAAGCTCACTTTTGAGCAAACAGAATAAGCTTTTAACAGACACTTGCCTGTAAAAAATGTGGGCCTCTTGGACGAAAAAAGAAGGCTTTCAGGCAAGTGGAAGGACTATTTGTACATATATCACTGTGTGTGTGCGTGTGTGTGTGTATGTCAGGGACTCTGATGACATTACAAGGACAGTTGGATGAGTGTAAATTACTTACCATGGCTGTTTGCTGAAGTACTCTTTGAACATGCTAGGCACTAAGAAATCCAGTAGACACACCAGCATGACAAAGATAGATGCAATGGTGAGAAGTGGGGGTTGAAGCAGCCAAATAAACCTGTGGTCATAGATCAATGGAAAAGCCATGTAGTCAATTGCTCTACTGAGCAAAATTTATCACTTGTCCTATTACGGTCAAATGATCGTAATAACAGCTATTATCAATGTGTTTTTACCTCATCGTTATCATGACTGTCTTCTCAAGGAGCACTTATGCATCAACTATACCGATTTATACACACTAACCTCATCATTGCCACTGTATCAACATTAAAGGGACTGTACAGTACTGGTTGAGATAGGGATTCATGTTTTGAACATTCCTAAGTGAGATAATGAAAAGCCTCTTATGAAATATGAAAGAGCACGTAATTTTAAGAAGGATTCAACGTTTATTTGATGAAAATTGGTCTTCAAATGGCTGAGATATCCAAAATAGTGCTAATAATAAAGGGCGACATGCCCCAACTTTATTAGTATCTCTACGTTTCACCTTGTTTTTGGATATCTCAGCCATTTCAAAACCGATTTTCATCAAATAAACTTTTGATACCCTTAGAACTGCACTCTCTTTGACATCTCATAGAGTGGTTTCTGAATATCTCACAAAACGTTAAAAGCTAAATCTTCACCTCGACCAGAACTGTACACACCCTTTAAGAGCATCTTCATCATCATCATTAGTCATTGCAGCTAAAGCAGTACACATTATCAGCTGCACAAAAAAAAACACCAATGCAACATCACCACATCATTATCGAAATTTATACAGTTGAACCTCTCGTATCCGGACAAGTCGGGACCGGGGCTCATCCGGATAAGGGATTTGGCCGGATACGGGAGACTCAATGCTTTATACATGTACATATACAATACACATGTACTGATGTAGCCCATTGTAGTACCACATGTAGTAATGTGTATACTGCAACCTTTTCATTGTTACATTTGGGGATGTTTCGGGATGTTGAAATGTCTGAAGGTAAGCAATTTGGAAGGAAATTTGATGCAATGTATGTTAATCATATTGGAAGTAATATGTAATTCATGTGTGTTTGGGTAGGAGTTCTCAAGGAGTTGGGAATCCCCCTTTCTTCCCGTAATTATTAAAAAAAAATCACGGCGAGATTGCGTCCGGATAATAGAGAGATCCGGATAAAGGGAGGCCGGATAATAGAGGTTCAACTGTAGTATGACCTGACTTGCATTAGATCTACTCATTTTTATGTGACCTCCACAGAAGCAATAAATTGCATGAAAGAAATCAACCATGGGATGGACAGTGTTAATTCGTGTCCATGGGACAAGGCAATGAGTGCCTTGCCCAGGGGCACAACAGCTCCAGGTAGGGGACTTGAACCGGGGACCTCGTGATTAATAGTCTTATGAGTCTATCCACAGAGCCACAACAGCTCCTCAATCACAAGTTGTAGGAGTCTCAGCATCAATGTCAGTAGTACTGTAGCAACATCATCACACTTACAGTACCATTATGACATGGGATATCAGACACTATTAGTAGTGTCACTAACATTAACACCACTATAGCAACAGTAGCAATACATTGTACTGGGTACCTTCATCATGATTTTAAAGGTAGCAGTAGTAGCATCATCCTAATCATCATTACTATCACTGTCATCATAATTATCATTCTCATCATCGTCACTGATTCCACAGTCATCATCATCACCTCAGTCATCACCATTAGAATCATTATCATTATCCTAATCTATCAATTGATCATTGTTGTCACTGAAATCATCATCATAGCTCACATCATCAACTGTTTCAAACTTTTAAGCAGCAGATACCCATCCAAGAAAAAATTTAGTGCAGAAAACAAACCAACTCAAAATGAACACATTCTTGCCATTCAAAGTTAACACTTTTTAAAGGCACATGGTCCCGGTGGTTTAGTCAAATGCGTACGCGGGCGCATGGCGCAAGTTTCCTATAGAGACCTGCGCTATCGACTCCTCTTTAGCGCAGACGCTGTGACCCACTTCCCCGAGTCCGAAGAAGTCCGATTCACTGTAGTCAGTGGTCCGATCACAGTACGGCTCATGATTTGGCTGAGCGGGGATGACGGCTTTAGCAAACTTCTTTTGTGATGTCATGATAAGAAGCACATATGCACGCACCCTGGCATTACTACAGACTGTGTGACGCGCAGAGAAGACGACCAAGGCAATGTTACTTACCAACACCTACGCGCTTTACTTGATGACAGCTAAACTTTGGCAATCTTCGTATCAATGCTAACGGTGATCGGCAGTTTCATCAACAGCGCCCTCTACACTACCGGGACTATGCACCTTTAATGTGGCTTTGAAACCACAAAGTGCTTATCTTGTCTTTTTCTTTGAGGGTATCTCTGACTACCAGTCCCAAAAGTTTTTGTCCATGGATTGTCAAAGCAAACACTTGTTAAAAGTAGAATTTGAACATATTACGAGAAAACTAGATGAAATACAGTCTGAGTGGAAGGCAAGAAGCATAAGACAAAGTGAAGGAGAGGGGGGCCAAAATGTGACCTCATTCTGACATCTTCACATTTCTTCTGCAAATATGTATCAAAACAAGCAGGAGAAATGTGCATTCAAGAGCAGATGTCACACATCACACACATCATTTCACACAACTTACAGAAAGATGACGGTGATGACGCAGCACATGATGTAGGGATAAGTCTCATGGTCCCAGTTCAGCCAAGTGTCCACCTCCACCACGATGTGTTTCCAGTCGACCAGCCTTCGCTGGAGACGCTCCAACTCTGTACCCATCTCCTGGGTGGGGCAGCGGATCATGAGCAAGAAGGAAATGTGTAATGTTTGTGTGGTATGGCATGCATTGCACAATTACAACTTTTCAAAACTGAAAAAAGGAGGAAACAGAATTGTAGAATTTGACCTACAGTTAACTGTATGTCCTTGCTAAAGTTTGCTATCTTACATTGACAAAATTTACAAAATTCAGATTAAAAAGATGATGATGATGATGATGATAATAATAATAATAATAATAATAATAATCTAATAATAATGATGATAATAATCATAATGACGACGACAACAACAACAACAACAATAACAATAATAATAATAATAATAATACTTTTTAAAGGCCAAAGCTGTGAAAACACATTTCTATATTACAAGTGCACATGGCAAGTCCAACAAAGTCATATCCAGGCTGGTAATTTTGTTTCCTTTGATGATTTAGTTTTGTGGGTTCTTTTCTTTATTTCTTTTATTTATTTATTCATTTGTATTCCACATAGCAATATGGAATGCAGAATTGTGTGACTAGACATTCAGATCTAGACCTAAATCTAGTTATACTACATTCATGCACAACGTTTCAGGGCAAAAATCATACCAGAGATTTAGATCAATCCATATATTGCTAACAAGAATGTCTATTTTGCAACATTTCAATTAGCATACCATGTGCATTCACTTGCTGCCCTTTCAAACACTCCTTGAAATAGTATTTAACAGTGCAATTATCTACAAATCCTCTCTTTTCTTTGCTTTTTAAACACAATTCCATTGCTGAAAGTACCAGCATTTAATTTCAAATGCAAATATCAAATGCAGCATTGCAACTGATTCTGATCAAACGCAGTCAAAGTTGCGGGTGACACTTTGTCTTTATTTCACGCAACTACAAAATGTATGGTTGAGGGGTCTAGATATCGCGCACAAAAATTTGTGATGCTCTTAGTATAGAAATTATTCTACAATCGTACCTGAATTTCTCAATAAATATCACGAAAATGCAGAAAAATCACCTCCCAGAATCTCCTGATGATACCATGACGGAGTAGTGCGCTGTCGTCGTTTGTATTTTTGTATGTCAGACTCAATTTTATGCGCTCAATTTCTCGGGGTAAAGGTCGCGCAGCTGCCCTATGTAGTTTCATGCGTGAAAATTACGAATTCTATCGGCTACGAACCAGACAAGCGAGACGACGCGTCTAGGCTACAACATCCTTAAAACAGATTTTAAGCTAAGGTAGGTAAATTGCAAGGTAAAAAATTGGAAATTTAGTGAAAAATTTGTTCGAAATCAAAATTTCTTACCTGCTTCCTTCTCATGTTTAGCGGCTGTCAGGTATGTTTATTCCATGGGCGTATCGGCAAATTTTGCACTTAGTCCTACGCGTAATATTGCTTGCTATACGCAGTTTCGCTATGCGCGACCATTAAGTCCCTGCGCGAGATCTAGTACCCTTACTACACCATGATTACGTTTGTGAAGTTGCGTTCAATCGCAAGTCATGTTTCTACCAACAGGGCCCAGAAGCATTTAGTACAGAAGCCAGCATACCCTGATATTAACTTCAACACATTTGCTGGCTTTCAGCAGAATGTGTGCCTCCATCAGAAATATGTGTGTATTTAGACAGGGCTGCACTATAACCCATTTTTCCTACGGTACTGGTCCAACTTGTCCGTCGGACCAGTATCACTGTTAGCCTTAGGTAGGCGTGTAGGCCTACCCAGTTAGTCCTTTTTTACTGGTCCATTCCTGAAAGTTACTAATCCGACAGTGATTTTTACTGGTCCTGGACTAGCTGTCGGACCAGTGTGCAGTGTTGTTTACGATGATGATGTTGATGAGTAATGTATGCACCCCGATGTCAAACTGCCTAACGTTAGAAGTTTTCTAGACACATTTCTAGAACCTCTAACGTTAGGCCCCTAATTCTAGTTATTTCTTTGCATGCTCACAGCAATGTTTATTGCAATAATTACGGCAGTAGAAATATTATTTATGGCCAAAGTTGTTTCGTTCGTACTGACATCTTAAAAAAGCTGAAACATGTGAGAATTTAATATTTTACTAACTTTTAGAGGTCAAAATTGTGTGTGGGCCCTTTCTGCTGGGTTGCCCACAGCACAATGACTGCACTTCACCTTGCACTGTTAGTGTTGTTATGTGTGGTTGTGTCCTGACTACATTTTTCAACCTTCGTTCTGTCAAAAGATCAAAAGCATTAACTGTTAAAGAGGTTCTACTTGATAATCTACTGTCCTGTTGATAGCTGTATAACTTACCGGTACCATATTACGAAGCTGTTCCTAGATCTAGTTCTCTTCTATGTTCTATGATGTTGTTGCAACGGTGAAACAGACGGTATTTACACCACCTCGGTCGACAAGCAAGCGCGCTGATCAATGACAAATGGGAGGAAAGCAAAAGAAGTTTCATTGGCGAAGTAAATAAATGTTACCGTCCGTCCACGGATGACACACAACTCGCTGACTTTTGGCCCTCTGAATATGAAGTCAGTATTCTTTTCAGCGTCCTACGTATACGTCGACTAGCAGTGTTTACAACTTACTCATATCCTACAGTTTACTGTATTAGCCTCTGTTTACACTCAACTCACGAAAACTGCAACCCCCACAGTACACTCGCTGTATGCACACAGCTGATACCATAACGCCGGTATGAATGTTGGCCGTGTACTACATACAGATGGCGCTATGAAAATTCCGGCCTTGGACGTGTATAAGCCACAGAACGCGCTAGCGTTGGTGGTGCTGTCGGTGATGACCACTGAACTCTTATAGAGCTCAGTGATGATGACAAACCTTGCGCCTACACATATAATCAAAACTACTACTTTAGAAAAAAAAGCAGCAACAACAAACAAACAAACAAACAAAAACAAAACTATTCACTCATGAACATCATGTCCACGTACATGAATACCCAGCTGCAGTAGTGCCCTGATTAAGAAACGGGTCCTACTATTAAATTGACGCAAACTATAATGCAAACTAATGCAAACTCAATGTAACCTCAATGCGAACTACTAATTAATGCAAACTAACGCAAAATACTAATTAATGCACACTAATACAAAACGTTAGCGGTGAAAATTAGGGTGAATTATGACAGCACCTGGGGCCTGTTTCTCTTCCTGGGCCACTTAGTCGTCTCGAAACAGATATCGATCAAGTAAATCCATCCTTTCGAGGAATGACTAACGTCACGTTTACTTCAGTACTTGCTACTTTAAGCATCTCACCTCAGCAGTCAGCAAAAACTCGGAAAACCATTTTATAGAAATATCATCGAATTCATATTTTTTTTTTATTTTGCTTTCAAAATTCAGAAAATGTAGAACAGAATGAGGCACAAAAATACGGATTTTAATGATCGATCATTAAGGGCCGAAATACTAATTAATGCAAACTCAACTCAAACTCCAAGACACAACGCTATCCTATGTAAAAACCACGTATATCGATTACAAATATTGGAAAATGACACCCCTAAATATTAGGCGTTACAAAAAACATTTCCCACTTTTGATCCTTAATAGTTCAAAAACTATACTGTATATCAAATAACGCTGACATTGATATGAGTAATAGCTGAATAGTTTACAATTTTGTTGGAGGCAATTTCAAAATGACAGCATAATTCAGTTTCATTAAATTAAACATTAATTTTTCAGCTAGGTTTCAGATTTTGCTCTATTATCAACCCTCTGTACAAAACTTTAACTTTGCACAGAAGTCAATTGGTATGTATGGAAGCAAGGAGGTTCTAGAAACTGGAGTCACAACCGTCTTATTTCCTTTACTAGATGTTCGAAGCCGCCGCTCAAAAATATTTGAAGCATGTGGCAAACTGGATCTGCCGCTTCAGATAGGAAGACAATTGACTCATGTCTCATTGCATAATCACCAGCCCCTTTCAATGGAAGATATGTCTTTGTGATGGTAATTACTTTTCGCTATCCCTTCTTATAAAAGGTAGGTGGTACAGACACGAGGATGCGCGAATAGAAATTGAGCAAAAAAATGCTGAAATAAAGATGAAAATTACTCGACTGGGCATACCCGGGCACTAATCTGATATATCTATTAATAAAGAATTATACTTCAAGATTATTCCATATTAGTTTCATTTGTGGAAATTAAGCGGAAAAGACTAAGTGATAAAAGCAGCTTTCCAGGATGGTACAGTTTTAAACATTTTCACATGATACAGCTCTGATTTACACTTTTGCGCAAATTTCTGGACGGATTTGACTTTTGTTTTACATGCTTTATCATTATGTAATATTTCATTTCATTTAATAAATAAATAAATAAGCAAAATAAGGCCAACATCATGATAACGTTCTTCAGATTGCTCACCAAGACGGCGGCTTGGAACATCGATCATCAAAGGCACAAGTGCACCTGTGGAATTCTTTTGTACATCAATAGAAATCTGACAACTGTTTGAATAATTGCAGCCAGTTGGAACTTTAATGTATTAAACCTCCTTGATGGAGTAGATGTGTAGTTGACACCCAGACAATCAATGGTCCTGGACAATGACCAGGATTTGAATGCTACATTATTCATGAGAAATCCCACTATCACAGCTAGTCTTTATTCAGTGGTGTATGCAAGCACATGGAAACATGTGCTTACTTTTTTCATGTGCATGCATTTCACCCTTTGCTAGGAATTTAAACTAGCAGTGCCCAGGTAATCCATCATGAATAATTAATAAAGCATTCATGTGCCTTGGAGCACAGCTCTGAACAGGTGGTATCCAGGTCCATTGTTCAGGGTCATTGCATGTACACACTCACATACACGTCATTAGTTCCTGTGTAAAGTTCAGGTTTTGTACAGAGGGTTAAAATTTGACCAAAATCTGGAACCTAACTTTGAAATTAATCATGGATTTCATAAAACTGATATAGGGTTTCATATTCAAATCACCTCCAACTAAAATGTACACTATTCAGCTATTGCTCATATCAATGACAGTTTTATCTGATATATAGTTTTCGAGCTATTAAGCATCAAGAGTGGGAAATGTTTTGTGGTTTTTTTTTGTAACACCTAGTACTAATTAATGCAAACCCGAAGATACAACGCTATCCTATTATATGTGAAAATCACCTATATCGATTTAGACCGGGGGCCCAGAGCATTTATTCAGCTGAAAAGGGTCACACTTTTTGATGGTCTCATCATGTATGGATGCGGCCAAGGGTCAATAAAATGAATTGCTGGCAAGTCACATCCTGTACCGTAAGCCTAGGGGCCACAAAAAGGGACCCCGAAAAATGGATTTATTCAGCCGAAGGGGGTCACGGACAAAAGTTGGTGGATATTGTTCCTTTGGGTGTACTTATCATGAAAACAGCAATGCCAGCTATTTTATCCTGTACGGGGCCCCAGACAGTAGCCCCAAAGGGCCCCACAAATATGGTGTTATTCAGCTGAAAAGGGTCACGGCTAATTTCTTTTGCAATGGAAGTAGTTCCCATCAGAGATATCCAAAACACCAAAGCCAGCTATTTTATCCTGTACGGGGCCCCAGACAGTAGCCCCAAAGTGCCCCACCCCCTATAAGCCCTATACGTACAAACACACACACACACACACATTGACTTTATTCAGCTGATAAGAGTAACGGCTAATTTCATTTGCAATGGAAGAAGTGAAGAGTTTGTTTGCAAAAACCGATATGTCCATTTTTGAAGATTTTGAAGTACGGTCTCTGTCATAAAGTACAAAATAATACCTTTTAAATGATTATATTGGTCACTACATAATATTATAAAGGTGTATTTTTGAAGTTATGGTCAAAAGA